>NC_084740.1:21604096-21804096 GCF_033978785.1 Entelurus aequoreus
GGGGCTTTGTAGCTAGCACAACAGCAAAGCTCCTTAGGGAGGTTGGAGTCAGGGGGCAGGCTCACAGACAGGCCATTAAAGAGCTGGCCAACACAGCAGAGAGGACGAGCCATTGGTTGTGGTTGAGGAGGAGTGACACCAGCTGGGCTGCTAAGGCTAACACCTAATGCAGGGGTCGGAAACCCGCGGCTCCGGAGCCGCATGCGGCTCCTTGACCACTCTGATGCGGCTCAGCTACATGTATGCCGACCCCCTCGATTTTCCCAGGAGACTTATGGATGTCAGTGTCTCTCATAGACTACTCCCAGGGAAAAATAATCCTATTAACACTCTTATTACTATATAAAGGGCGTGCCCTAATTGCACTGCAGTAATTGTCCTCTACAGCATTTACTTACAGCATGCCAGGCCAGCCACATGTTGCATGTTGTTATTACTTGCTCACACAGGAGACAGCAAAGCATAGTTACTCATCAGCCACACAGCTTACACTGACGGTAGCCGTATCAAACAACTTCAACATTGTTACGTTACAAATATGCGCCACACTGTGAACCCACACCAAAAAAGAATGAAAAACACATTTCTGGAGAACATCCCACTGTAACACAACATAAACACAACACAACCATTACCCAGAATCCCATGCAGTCCTAACTCTTCCGGTCTACATTATACACCCCCGCTACCACCAAATCCCCCCACACATCAACCCCCCCCCCTCTTCGTGGTTGGTTGAGCGGAAGAGTTAGGGCTGCATGGGATTCTGGGTATTGGTACCGTCAGTGTAAGATGTGTGGCTGCTGATTTAGTAGCCTTGCTGTCTCTTACGTGAGCAAGCTAATGCTGCATCCCACTTGTGGCCGAGCAGGTACACTGATAGGGCAGACTGTAGAGGGCGCCAAATGCAGTGTCATCACACTCTGATATTCGGGAGTCACCCGGGAAAAATGAGAGGGTTGGCAAGTGTGACGCAAGCGACATTCATCCAAATCTCGCGGGCTGCACTAACATCAAATTCCCACATTAAAGTGCGTGCCGGTGCGTGTGTCTGAGACCCCTGGTTAACATAGCACAAAGCATGTAAGCTTTGTATGCGGTGTTTTTCATTTTAAATTTTAAAAACATTTTTGTGGCTCCCATTACTTTCTTTAATGTGTGAAACTTGCCAAAATGGCTCTTTGAGTGGTAAAGGTTGCCGACCCCTGACCTAATGGGACACACACACCCAGGGATTTGATCACCCTGGGGTGGGCCCTTCCTCAGCAGAGGGTGTCTTGTGGTAAGCCGGGCCGAAACACCCCGTGACGCTGGGGCACACAACTGAAGATGTGTCCCAATGGTGGAAAAGCCTCCCAGCAGTGTCACCTAGCCTCACTTAGGTATGCGGTCAGGTGCAAGCCTGGCTCAGGGAGGAGGACGCCCCTGCCATGCAGAGTCCCCAGGGATTGTACCAACTAGTCCTTTCAACAAATTATATATATATATATATATATATATATATATATATATATATATATATATATATATATATATATATATATATATATATATATATATATATATATATATATATATATACGTATATATATACATACATATATATATATACATACATGTATATATATGTATGTATATGTATATGTATATATGTATGTGTATATATATATATATATATATATATATATATATATATATATATATATATATATATATATATATATATATATATATATATATATATATATATATATATATATATATATATTAGGGATGTCCGATAATGGCTTTTTGCCGATATCCGGTATGCCGATATTGTCCAACTCTTTAATTACCGATACCGATATCAACCGATACCGATATCAACCGATATATACAGTCGTGGAATTAACACATTATTATGCCTAATTTGGACAACCAGGTATGGTGAAGATAAGGTACTTTTTAAAAAAATGAATCAAATAAAATAAATTTAAAACATTTTCTTGAATAAAAAAGAAAGTAAAACAATATAAAAACAGTTAGATAGAAACTAGTAATTAATGAAAATTTGTAAAATTAACTGTTAAAGGTTAGTATTATTAGTGGACCAGCAGCACGCACAATCATGTGTGCTTATGGACTGTATCCCTTGCAGACTGTATTGATATATATTGATATATAATGTAGGAACCAGAATATTAATAACAGAAAGAAACAATCCTTTTGTGTGAATGAGTGTGAATGGGGGAGGGAGGTTGTTTGGGTTGGTGCACTAATTGTAAGTGTATCTTGTGTTTTTTATGTGGAATTAATTAAAAAAAAAAAAACTAAAAAAAAAAACGATACTGATAATTTAAAAAACGATACCGATAATTTCCGATATTACATTTTAACGCATTTATCGGCCGATAATATCGGCAGACCGATATTATCGGACATCTCTAATATATATATATATATATATATATATATATATATATATATATATATATATATATATATATATATATATATATATATATATATATATATATATATATATATATATATATATATGTGTACATGTATATATATGTATGTGTACATGTATATATATATATGTATGTATATATGTGTGTATATATATATATATATATATATATATATATATATATATATATATATATATATATACATATATGTATGTGTGTGTGTGTATATATATATATATATATATATGTATGTATGTGTGTATATATATATATATATATATATATATATATATATATATATATATATATATATATATATATATATATATATATATATAAACGGTGACTAAAGGGTGTTATTTCCTGTCTCGATGGCTCTTATAATGTTGAAAAAGTGCAAGCTACACTAATAACTAATTACATAATGGTAAAAGGTAAGAACAACCTCGATTTACGGCTTGAATTTGTATGAATAGAAAAGTGTGTATATTTAAGGACATTTCTATAAAGAAACAATGTTAACATAAATAATGGGTTCCATATTTAAGTAACTGTTTGTACACTTTGAACAAAACATAAAGCGATATACATTACTTTATATCAAACACTTATAACAAAAGGGTGATGGATCATCTTTTATATTTAATAACAAAGTCAAAAGAAGTAAACACTCCTTATTTGCAGCTGCCCTGTCGACACGCAAACACTGTCACTAGCCCTGTGGTGCACTCACATTTTGAAATCCCAAAACCCTTTAACTTGAGCTTTTGATTCAATCACTAGGAATAGAAGAAATAAAATCTGCTTTAGCTTGTTGGTTTAATGTTTTGACATGCAGTGGAAGGGAGGGGGAGGCAGGTAGGCAGTGTCAACAACGCTGTGGATACTTCCTGAATGTTTCAAACCACACATCTTTCTGTGAACTCATATTCATCTAGCAAATCTAGAAAAAATATGTAAAAAGACTAAAAAAAACCTACTTAAAATGCACACAAAGCAGCACTGAGCACAGTAGCCATCAGCCCCGCCCACGATGGATGTGCAGCCAGGCACAAAATGGCTGCACTGCAAGGCACACAATGGGTGGGTGCTCTACTTATAAAAAATATTATATTTATAAATTATTGCGGAATCAAATAAAAGCGATATGGGATCACTGCAGTGCAAACTCACTTAATCTAATGACCATCAAACTGCATCTCCGTTGTAATTAATACATTAAAATAAGCCCTTTTTTCTTATTAATCTTGAGTTTTAACGATGAACTCTATTTAGGAATGTAGTTCAACAAAAGCCAACAATCCTCGAAGGCTTTGAGTTATTACGTGTAACTCTCTGAGCGCTCGCTTTCTGGCCGCATTTGCAGATTTATAACTACAAAGCTCCATCACAAGATTCTAATGGGGTGGGGAAACAGTCTTTTTATTTACACTGTCTGTGCCTTTACTGGAATGATAAACGGCGGGCTTTCCACGGTGTGAACATCAAAAACACACGCCGCCTCAGAGACTCGGTGGAAATACGAATTAGAATTGAGTAATTAATTCAACATCGGGAGACTGTAAACAGCACATCCAAAGAGGCTAATAACAGTTTTTCCCCCTCGTAGCAGGTCTTTCCTTGTTGAAATTGCAGCCGAAAGCACATTGTTTAAGAGGCGCCTCCCCGTGGGTTGAGTGAAGCCACTAATCTCTTCAATTAATTAGCTTGGTGGTCTCAGACATTTTAATTAGTCTACTGTCACTCTCACAGGGGCTAAAAGTGAAGATTAAACCACATCTTGTTGTCTTTTTAGAGATGTTCACCTTCTACTGGAATGATCTCATAGAGGACCACTGAGTATTGCAATGAAGGCTCACTGGAGGTCATAATAATAATAATAATCAATCAATCAATCAAAGTTTACTTATATAGCCCTAAATAACGAGTGTCTCAAAGGGCTGCACAAGCCACAACGACATCCTCGGCTCAGATCCCACATCAGGGCAAGGAAAAACTCAACCCAATGGGATAACAATGAGAAACCATGGAGGGGACTGCAGATGTGGGGACCAAAATGAGGGTGGTCCCAAAAAGGAGGGATTTTTCTAATTGACTGTGTGTCGCTTTTAAAAGTGCTTCCCCTCTGGTCAACATATGAAATAACAAGGGTGTGTAAAAATTTGAAGCGCCAACATGTGGAAAAACAAATGTGTAAGAAATTGAAATGCGCACCCTTTGGTAACATTTTTTTTTTAAAATAAATAAATATGTACATAGAGACATATAATAACTTGAAGTAAATAATAAAGATTAAAAACCAATTACAAACAAAAATAAAAATGAACTAAAAGTGTTTTTCTCACAATGTGTTGACTTTTTTCTTATAAAATTGAGAACAATTACTCATATTCTTTCTGTTTCTGTAATATTGCAATATTTTCTCGTAAAAATGTTGACTCTTTTATGTAAAACTATTACTTTTTAATGCAAAATTATGACTTTTGTCACAATTTTGCCAAGTAAAATTCCAATCATTATAATGATATTGCCAACATTTTTAAGTTTTCATATAAAATTGTGACTTTTGTCGAGTAAAATTACAACTCTCGTCATAAAATTGCCCACATTTTAAGCTTTTTTTTGTAAAACTGCGACTGTTATTGAGTTAATCCTTAAGTGGTGGTGGTGGAGGGGAAGTGGCATCAGAGTCTGTGTCTCTCTTTACTAGCTTCGTCGAAGCATGTTGCTTTTGTAGCTGTTTCAGCATATTTGAATTGCTCTTTTGGGCATTAGATGGGATCTTTGATCCAAGACACAACTTACATTTAACTAAAAGGTTATTTTCTTTGTGCTCGACAAAAGAAAAGTGGTGAGAATATCTACATGTTAACAAACTCGACTGCAGCTCCGCCATGATCAGACACGCCCCCCACCCCCTCCTCCATTCCCACACCCACACCCACACACAGAGTGACACAAGAAGAATCAGAAGGACGACACTGCAGCGCTCCAATAAAACACACTCAGATTTTCTGTTTCTAACCGATACTACATAAAAAATAACGTAAAATAACGCAGTAACGCATCATGTAGTAACGGTAACTGAGTTACTGAATATGAAAAAATAACACGTTAGATTACTAGTTACCGCCGAAACTAACGGCGTTACAGTAACACGTTACAGTAAGTTAGTCCCAACACTGATTATAATACTGCCAAAATTCTAAGTCTTTCTTGTGAAATTGTGACCTTTTTATTGTGAAATTCCAACTTTTTTTTTACATTTGCATACTATGTAAATATTATTAATGTTGCAAATACACATCTGTACATATCTAGAAAGGGTAGTCTGAAAGAGGTAGGCATTTTTCAGAGGTCTCAAAAAGGTCAGAAATACAAGAATGTGTGTGCGTGTATGTGTGTGTGTGTGTGTGTGTGTGTGTGTGTGTGTGTGTGTGTGTGTGTGTGTGTGTGTGTGTGTGTGTTTGTGCACTTTGAAGCAGTAGAGGTCCTAAACAACGCCAACAGTTGTGTAAAATCACACCGCTCTTTCATCTTGTGGCCTCCCTGAGCATTTCACGCGTCGGTGCAAGCGCGCTGAGAACTGATTAGGCGGCCGTGTCTACCTAATTGTCGCCGTACCGTGAAAATAACTCTGCGTTACGCACGGCATCGTTATCATTCTCGGGGATTTGCCAATCTTCACCACAAGGCCGGCCATTGAGCTCTCATTAGCCTCGAGCCAATCCACAAGTTTGACCTGGGCTGCTTTTTCTCTGCTTGTAAACGTGTGTGCGTGTGTGTGTGTGTGTGTGTGTGCGCGTGTGCGTGTGTGAGTGTGTGTGTGTGCGTGTGTGTGTGTGTGTGTGGGACTTGTATAGAAATGTGTGTGAAACACCGCAAATGATTACAGCTGGGTGACTCACATTCATGATTCAGGCTGCTGTTGTGTGTGTGTGTGTGTGAGTGTGTGTGAGTGCGTGTGTGTGTGTGCGTGTGTGTGTGTGTGTGTGGGGGGGGGGGGTGCTCAGTGTCCCTGCGGTTGATTTGTGGACAAATTAAAACGCTATTGATCGTTCTCTGGAGGTGATGAAGTCACGGCAGCGGGTTTCAAAGAGCTGACAGACATTGATGGATTTCATAACTAACAAGGACTACTGTGTACTGTACGTACAAGTACACAATGTGATATGATGTCCTTTTTCTTTTGGTACCATTGCATGACATCTGCATGCACAACATGGTTGCGAAAGAACAACTTCCGTGCGTGACTGGTTCAGATATTGATCTGACAGCACATACCAGCACAAGTCAGTTGGCAGGAAATGAAGATGAATGTGACTCCCCGTTGCATCATTAGTCCCTGAACACAACACACACTTCTTTTTGGACAGTAAGAACGAAGCCATGTGTCACATGCTGATTCACCAGGTGCAAGTCACTTTACAGCCTGACGCATTTCCCAGACCATAGGGCGCACCGGATTATAAGGCGCACTGCCGATGAATGGTCTATTCTCTATCCTTTTTCATATATAAGGCGCAGCGGATTATAAGGCGCATTAAAGGGGTCGTATTATTTTATTTTTTTTCTAAATGTAAAAGGCTTCCTTGTGGTCTACATAACATGTAATGGTGGTTCTTTGCTCAAAATGTTGCATAGGTGATCTTCAAGTCACTTTCTGACAGTCTCTTCAGGATGCGCCGTTTTGTGGGCGGTCTTATTTACGTGCCTCCACTGGGACAGCGTCTTCTCCCCGTCATCTTTGTTGTAGCGGTGTAGCATGCAAAGACGGGAGTGGAAGAAGTGTCAAAAGATGGAGCTAACTGTTTTAATGACATTCACACTTTACTTCAATCAATAACGGAGCAGCATCTCCTCATCCGTGGCTCACTAGTTCAACAACAACGCCCGAAATGTGTCCGGTGAAAAACCGTCTCACCGGAACTCTCTAATAACTAAAATTCCTTAGATGAATAATGTAAACTCACTACACCGGTATGTCACATAACAAGAAGATAGAGAAAAGAAGAAGATTATCGACTATGGAGTCATCACGGACTACAAAGGCGGACTCGCGCAATTTTTCAGGATTTATGCAGATCCCAAATACAGACCAGCAGGTACCAGAAGGTAAGAAAAGTTGCTTTTGCATAATATTGTGAAACAAAATGGCAGATAATATGGCTTACCTTATACACACACCATAATAATACTCCTATGTTGAAGCATAGTACAATCCATCAAGCGGTGTGGCTTCATGGCTTACCAAAGTCCTACTAAAACATTTTGATAGATTTTTGAGTGCCATGCATAACGTTATATATTTTCAATGAAACATATAAAATGTTGGTGTTGTTTACTTGAGTCATATTGCAGTCTACACGTATCTCTTATGTGTGGCTGCCATCATAGTGCAGTCTACACGTATCTCTTATGTGTGACTGCCATCTACTGGTCACACTTATCATTACATCATGTACCAAATAGAATAGCTTTGAGGTCGGGAAGCAAAACCAGAATTATTCCGTACATTAGGCGCACTGTCAAGTTTTGATTGGAAAAAAGGATTTTAAGTGCGCCTTATAGTCATGAAAATATGGTATCTTCTTGGTTTATGATGCAGAAAAAAACTGTGCCTAACAAACTAAACAGTTTGCACCTATATCATTCCACGGAATAAGTACCCAAACAAAAAAATCCCCTGCTTTTTGTGACTCACGTTATTACGGTAAAACACTGGATGACTCCAACTGTGTTTCGAACATGTGTTTATTACAAAACGGGCCTGTGTTTACCTGCCTACCTGGGAGTCATTCTACCCTTGTCATGTCGTCACTGCTTGACCGTGTAGTTCTTTGCTAATGAACACAGTTGCATCACAAGTCTCTGTGTTCTTTCTTTCTTTTTTGAAATGTTACTATGGACGGCTGCAAAATAGACCAACACGCAGCCAAAAAAAGTCAGTTATGAGGCGCCGTTAGGGACATTATTCAGAATTACCTCTTACATGTGTATAAGAGTGTTTCAGTAGTGTGTATAAAAGTGTTTCAGTAGTGTGTATAAAAGTGTTTCAGTAGTGTGTATAACAGTGTGTGTATAAGAGTAGTGTGTATAAGAGTGTTTCAGTAGTGTGTGTGAGAGAAAAACATTTCCATTGTTTATGTGAGAGCGTTTCAGTAGTGTGTATCAGAGGTAATTCTGAATAATGTCCCTAACGGCCTCTCATATACAAGTACCAGCACTTTGATAAATAAAGTGAGTAAGGCTAATGCATTCAAGAAAGAAGTCGAAACCAAAGTAGTATGTCATAAAGGTAAACATGATATTAAATGTTTATTAATAGATTTCCTTTGTCTTTTATGTATGCATTTTGCATTATTTTATGAATGTAAAACTACAATAGTAGTAGTGGCTCTCTATAGAATGTGTTTTTGTGTCGATAACAGACTGATTGGATTTACATTATTTCATAAGGGAAACATTTGGTCTTCGTCTGGCCTTTACAAATAGATTATTAACAAAAACAAAGTACTTTATATTCTTGCAACTAACCTTGTTTTAAAGTTTTATACATTTGTGAAATGTGTACTAATGTTCCAGCATTGTGAAGTTAAGCAACCAGATGACAGAATATTTGCCTTTAGGTAAAAAAAAAAAAAAGCTGTTGGCATGAGTCAGGACATAGGTAGAGATGTCGAAACTTAGGTGGGGCAGCAGGTCTTGTGAGGCCTTTGAGTGCCAGTCTGTCGTTTGTTTTTTTAACGTACACAAAAACATTGTGTCCACACAAACATATAGTTTATAATTAGCAAAACAAATAAGCTATTTATTCTCCGGGGTTAAGTCAAACAAAATTGCCCAAAATTAAATTTAGTCAATTGGGGGCCCAGGGCAAACCCAGTCATTTGGGCCCTCCACATAACAAAAACAACATGGTAAATCTGCATGTTGTTAGAAACCAGTGTGTTTCCCACCTTGGCCTTCAGTGATGTCTTACTTTGTCCTACTTCAATAAATACCTCTCAAAAAAACATAATTTATGTCGCCACATGACCACGGCTTAAAAAATACTATACAGAAACACACTTGCGCACTACTGGGCATTCAATCGCCTCAATTTGTCACTAGTGTACAAAACAGGCTATTTTTTGGCGCTTTTAAAAATCAATAAACCCGCATCGGATATGGTACTGTCAAAACTAAAATAATTGTAAAAAACATATTGAATGTGAAAAAATATATTTGAATTTACAATTTGTAACGACTCTTTGATGCCGTATAAGCCATTGGTAGTTGGTTGATTCGAGTGGAAGTGGCAGGCAAACCATTTCACCGCCAGGACAGCTTAACTAGTTTCCGGGGTCGGCCGACCTCATCTCACAAAATCTACTTTCTCTCTAAATATCCTTCTTGAAAATGCCCTTGCAAATACATATCTGCCACATAATCAACGTTTTGCTCTGCTTCTTTGTTGGTTAAAAAAGTGAGTACCGCTGATTTCTCTGCTGGCCGGGTATGGCTCCGGTGCCACTTTCTTTTGTAAGTCACAACTTGTGATTGGATACTTGGGAGTGACAAGTGAGTATCCAATCACAGTCACCTTCAATGTAAGGCTACTGTCAACAACTTATGATCTGATCGGCTATTGCAACTGTCTGTTAAACTGAATGTCCTCCGTTCGTTAAACTGCACAGCCGCCGCTAATGTTTGTTCCGAAGGCCTCCGGCAGAATTCATACAGCTCTGGCAACAACTAGCTGAATTTTCTTTTGATATAAGCTCTAACTTGAAAACAGCAACATTGGAGCATAATATGACATGAAGAGAATATGATGAATACTTCTCTATATTTAAGAAATGTAAATACAAAATAAAATGACCTTTTGTTAATTTATGATCCTGATTTATGTTAGGCTAGCAGAGAAGGCCTTGCTGGCCCTGACCTGCACACCCCTGTTAGAAACTATAGTACCAGCTGTTACGTTAAAGCTTGGTCAGTCCCTCAATGAGCATCACCAATCTTTTCCTACAATTGATTGGAAGTCATGAACATTAATACATATTTAATGACGTGTAAGTCATTTTTCGGAAATCCCTATTTTCTGAGCACAATTGGACTGAATGTGACACGCTGCGCAGTTTTGTTTTTTTTGTGGCTCCCTCAGATCTTTTTTTAAACCTGCGCTGAGAAAAGTTTGCATTTTTTGGAAAAAGTTCCAACAGTTTACCGTGAGGCTGTGAATGTGCACAGGCTGAGTTCCGTTTAAATAAACTATTATCAAAAGTTGAAAAATATGAATATGTACATTTTTTGGATTATAAGTAATAACAGTGTGTACATTTTTAATATTAATTTAGGCAGATACATGACACAATTTGTAATCTTTATTATTTTTATTTTGAAAGACAAAACAGGAAACACTAGATGTGTGTAATTTCAGATGGACAGGTTGCTTTTCCTGTGAAATAAAAAACTACGAAGATGAAACCTTTTAAAAAGTTCATAAGCTGTGTTACGTTTTGCTGCTATGTACTAGTGTTCTTTAGTGGAAAATTATATTTTGATAGTAAAGGTTGCAGACCTCTGGTATACACTGTAATTGTTTTGTTTTTTTCTGGAGTTGCACTGCACCTTTAAATACTGCAGGAAGTGTGACGTACCACTCATGGTTGCGTAGTGAGCATGGGCAGGAAACCAAAAGCATCTACTAAAGTTACGGATTGTTAGCAAAAACATACCGGAAGCTGTTCTGTAGCGGGCGATTCCCGTTTAAACCAACTATTATCAAAAGTTGAAAAATATGAATATGTACATTTTTTTAGATTGTAAGTAATAACAGTGTGTACATTTTTAATATTAATTTAGGCAGATACATGACACAAGTTGTAATCTTTATTATTTTATTTTGAAAGTCAAAACAGGAAACACTAGATGTGTGTAATTTCAGATGGACAGATTGCTTCTCCTGTGAAATAAAAAACTACAAAGATGAAGCCTTTTAAAAAGTTCATAAGCTGTGTTACGTTTTGCTGCTATGTACTAGTGTTCTTTAGTGCAAAATTATATTTTGATAGTAAAGGTTGCAGACCTTTGGTATACACTGTATATGTTTTTTTTTTTTTTTGAGTTGCACTGCACCTTTAAATACAGGAAGTGTGACGTACCACTCATGCTTGCGTAGTGAGCGTGGGCAGGAAACCAATAGCGTCTACTAAAGTTACAGATTGTTAGCAAACACATACCGGAAGCTGTTCTGTAGCGGGCGATTCCCGTTAAAATCAACTATCATCAAAAGTTTAAAAAAGTATGTATGTACATTTTTTAGATCTAAATAATAACAGTGTGTACATTTGTTATTATTATTTTAGGCAGATACATGACACAATTTGTAATCTTTATTATTCTATTTTGAAAGTCAAAACAGGAAACACTAGATGTGTGTAATTTCAGATGGACAGATTGCTTTTCCTGTGAAATAAAAACCCAAAAGGGATAAGCGGTAGAAAATGGATGGATGGATAAAAAACTACAAAGATGAAACCTTTTAAAAAAAGTTCATAAGCTGTGTTACGTTTTGCTGCTATATACTAGTGTTCTTTAGTGGAAAATGTCTATTTTGATAGTAAAGTTTGCAGACCTCCGGTATACACTGTAATTGTTATTTTTCTGGAGTTGCACTGCAACTTTAAATACAGGAAGTGTGACGTACCACTCATGCTTGCGTAGTGAGCGTGGGCAGGAAACCAAAAGCATCTACTAAAGTTACAGATTGTTAGCAAAAACATACCGGAAGCTGTTCTGTAGCGGGCGATTCCCGTTTAAATCAACTATTATCAAAAGTTGAAAAATATGAATATGTACATTTTTTTAGATTATAAGTAATAACAGTGTGTACATTTTTAATATTAATTTAGGCAGATACATGACACAATTTGTAATCTTTATTTTTTTATTTGGAAAAACAAAACAGGAAACACTAGATGTGTGTAATTTCAGATGGACAGATTGCTTTTCCTGTGAAATAAAAAACTACAAAGATGAAGCCTTTTAAAAAGTTCATAAGTTGTGTTACGTTTTGCTGCTATATGCTAGTGTTCTTTATTGGAAAATTCTATTTTGATAGTAAAGGTTGCAGAACCCTGGTATACACTGTAATTGTTATTTTTGCTGGAGTGGAGTTGCACTGCACCTTTAAATACAGGAAGTGTGACGTACAACTCATGGTTGCGTAGTGAGCGTGGGCAGGAAACCAATAGCGTCTACTAAAGTTACGGATTGTTAGCAAACACATACCGGAAGCTGTTCTGTAGCGGGCGATTCCCGTGTAAAATCAACTATCATCAAAAGTATTTTTTTAGTTTTGATTATATGAATATGTAAAACAATTTTTAGATATAAATAATCCCAGTGTGTACATGTTTATTATTAATTTAGGCAGATACATGACACGATTTTTGTCATCTTTATTATTTTGTTTTGAAAGTCAAAACAGGAAACACTACATGTGGTGCGGTGACTGTGCCAGCTCGGGAAAACTAGTGCTCGCTGCCTACTTGATCAACAACTAGAGGGGAAACTCGCATTAGAACCGGCGCTGTTCCGACATGTCACAACATAAGCGCTGAGTGCGGGTCGGAAAGCACCGCATTTATCCCCCCCGCCCCGGTAGCGGCAGTAGTCCGCGGCCACGCCCTGGAGCCCGAACAAAACTGCTGGCAGTGATCGGCTGGAGGAACCATGAGGGAGTACAAAGTGGTGGTCCTCGGCTCCGGAGGGGTCGGGAAATCCGCCTTGACCGTTCAGTTCGTGACGGGGTCCTTCATCGAGAAGTACGACCCCACAATAGAGGATTTCTACCGGAAGGAAATCGAGGTGGACTCCTCACCGTCCGTGCTGGAGATCCTGGACACGGCCGGCACCGAGCAGTTCGCCTCCATGCGGGACTTGTACATTAAAAACGGGCAGGGCTTCATCCTGGTCTACAGTCTGGTCAACCAGCAGAGCTTCCAGGACATCAAGCCCATGCGGGACCAGATCATCCGGGTCAAACGGTACGAGCGGGTGCCTATGATCCTGGTGGGGAACAAAGTGGACCTGGAGGGGGAGCGGGAGGTGTCGTCCGGCGAAGGTAAGGCGCTGGCGGAGGAATGGAACTGTCCCTTCATGGAGACCTCGGCCAAGAACAAGATCTCCGTGGACGACCTGTTCGCAGAGATAGTCCGCCAGATGAACTATGCGTCCACGCCGAATGGCGACGACCCGTGTTGTGCTTCTTGTGTCATCCTGTAAGGAAAGTTCTGCACCGTCCTTGCTTTTTGCAATGGTGAGTTAAGTCGATCAAACTTTGAAACTCGCGTCAATACTTTCAACTAGCTGGACTTCAGTCAAGCAAAAAATACTTCAAAACGACATAAATAGTTCCTACACAAACTTCATGGAAGGGTGGGGCGTTACATTGTTGTAGGACATCCGCTAGTTTACATTTGTGGTAACATTGTTTGAGTCAGGGGTGTCACACTCATTTTAGATGGGAAAGATCTACTCCCAAGTGGGCCGGACTAGTAAAATCACGGCACGATAACTTAAAAATAAAGACAACTTCAGATTGTTTTCTTTGTTTAAAAATAGAACAAGCACATTCTGAAAATGAACAACTCATAATGTTGTTGTTGTTGTTTTTTACACTTACATGTTGCAGTTAATAGTATCCGATCTTTATCTGTCATTATTTATACCCTCTGAAAGTTCTGCACCGTCCTTGCTTTTTGCAATGGTAAGTTAAGTCGATCAAACTTTGAAACTTGCGTCATTACTTTCAACTGGCTGGACTTTAGTAAAGCAAAAGTACTTAAAAACGACATAAGTAGTTCCTACACAAACTTCATGGAAGGGTGGGGCGTTACATTGTTGTAGGACATCCGCTAGTTTACATTTGTGGTAACATTGTTTGAGTCAGGGGTGTCACACTCATTTTAGATGGGAAAGATCTACTCCCAAGTGGGCCGGACTAGTAAAATCACGGCACGATAACTTAAAAATAAAGACAACTTCAGATTGTTTTCTTTGTTTAAAAATAGAACAAGCACATTCTGAAAATGAACAACTCATAATGTTGTTGTTGTTGTTTTTTACACTTACATGTTGCAGTTAATATTATTCGATCTTTATCTGTCATTATTTATACCCTCTGAAAGTTCTGCACCGTCCTTGCTTTTTGCAATGGTAAGTTAAGTCGATCAAACTTTGAAACTTGCGTCATTACTTTCAACTGGCTGGACTTTAGTAAAGCAAAAGTACTTAAAAACGACATAAGTAGTTCCTACACAAACTTCATGGAAGGGTGGGGCGTTACATTGTCGTAGGACATCCGCTAGTTTACATTTGTGGTAACATTTTAGGACTAGTGATGTTTACATGATAAAAAATGCTATAAACTTACACAAATTAAGACTGTGAATTATTATTATTTACAGCACAACATATTCCTTATTAAAACTAAATTAATCGAGCTAACTATATATATATGTTATTATTTTTTCCCTGCTCACGTGGCCACTTGTTACTAGGCAGAGTTCATGGGGTGTAATTGTAACTTCCCCATTGGCCTGTTAAATAATAGCTTATGTTGGTAGCTGCACTTTTTAAGATGTTTAATAATTAAATTAAGTAAAAGTTAAGACACTGCTCTGTATTTTAATTAAAAATACAAGACAAATGCAGGAGATGAGCCGTCTTTGTCATTCATTCTTTACAAAATGCATTGTATTGATTTGCTTAGCTGCTTTTTTGTATTCTTCTACTGTGTATAGTAGACTTGGGCAAAATACGGCCCGTGTGCCACATGCGGCCCGTTATGATTTTCAATCCGGCCCGCCGGATGTTCTCCATATTTTTTTTTACCTTTAACATCAAAACTGTCACCACCATTTTGATGTGCAGTGCTGTTTTTAAATAACTATAGAAAGTATTTCAGTGGTCGAAATCTGCGCTTTGGGGTGTTATACGAGTTTTTATGGTAATCTACGTCAGACCGCCAGATGAACTATGCGTCCACGCTGAAAGGCGACGACCCGTGTTGTGCTTCTTGTGTCATCCTGTAAGGAAAGTTCTGCACCATCCTTGCTTTTTGCAATGGTGAGTTAAATCGATTGAAAAAAACGGGACTTTGAAACTCGCAACATTACTTTCAACTAGCCAGACTTTAGTAGCCACGGCTTGTTTGACAGCAAGCAAAAGTACTTAAAAACAACATAAATAGTTCCTACACAAACTTCATGGAAGGGTGGGGCGTTACATTGTTGTAGGACATCCGCTAGTTTACATTTGTGGTAACATTGTTTAACATTTTAGTGATGTTTACATGATAAAAATGACTAAAAACTTACACAAAGCTCGCCGCTCATTTTAAGACTGTGAATTATTATTATTTACAGCGCAACATATTCCTTATTAAAACAAAATTAATAGAACTAACTATGTACAGTGGTGGTCAAAAGTGTACATACACTTGTAAAGAACATCATGTCATGGCTGTCTTGAGTTTCAAATCATTTCTACAACTCTTATTTTTTTGTGATAGAGTGATTGGAGCACATACTTGTTGGTCACATTCATGAAGTTTGCTTCTTTTATGAATTTATTATGGGTCTACTGAAAATGTAAGCAAATCTGCTGGGTGAAAAGTATACATACAGCAATGTTAAAGGCCTACTGAAACCCACTACTACCGACCACGCAGTCTGATAGTTTATATATCAATGATGAAATCTTAACATTGCAACACATGCCAATACGGCCGGGTTAACTTATAAAGTGCAATTTTAAACTTCCCAGGAAACTTCCGCTTGAAAACGTCTAGATATGATGACGTATGCGCGTGACGTCAACGATTGATACGGAAGTATTGGTACCCCATTGAATACAATACAAAAAAGCTCTGTTTTCATTTAAAAATCCCACAGTATTCTGGACATCTGTGTTGGTGAATCTTTTGCAATTTGTTTAATGAACAATGGAGACTGCAAAGAAGAAAGTTGTAGGTGGGATCGGTGTATTAGCGGCGGCCTACAGCAACACAGCCAGGAGGACAGAGATGGATAGCAGACGCGCTAGCCGCCGAACTCACCTTAACTTCCTCCATCTCGCCGACCGCATCTGTGATCGGGTGAAGTCCTTCGTCGCACCGTCGATCACTGGAACGCAGGTGAGCACGAGTGTTGATGAGCAGATGAGGGCTGGCTGGCGTAGGTGGATAGCTAATGTTTTTAGCATAGCTCTGTGAGGTCCGGTTGCTAAGTTAGCTTCAGTGGCGTCGTTAGCAACAGCATTGTTAACCTTCGCCAGGCTGGAAAGCATTAACCGTGTATTTACATGTCCATGGTTTAATAGTATTGTTGATCTTCTGTCCATCCTTCCAGTCAGGGATGTATTTCTTTTGTTTCTATATGCAGTTAAGCACGATGCTATCACGTTAGCTCCGTAGCTAAAGTGTTTCGTCGATGTATTGTCGTGGAGATAAAAGTCACTGTGAATGTCCGTTTCGCGTTCTCGACTCTCATTTTCAAGAGGATATAGTATCCGAGGTGGTTTAAAATACAAATCCGTGATCCACAATAGAAAAAGGAGAGAGTGTGGAATCCAATGAGCCAGCTTGTACCTAAGTTACGGTCAGAGCGAAAAAAGATATGTCTTGCACTGCATTCTAGTCCTTCACTCTAACGTTCTTCATCCACGAATCTTTCATCCTCGCTCAAATTAATGGGGTAATCGTCGCTTTCTCGGTCCGAATCGCTCTAGCTGCATTGAAAACAATAGGAAAATGTGAGGAGCCTTTCAACTGACTACGTCACGCTACTTCCGGTAGGGGCAAGGCTTTTTTTAATCAGATACCAAAAGTTGCGATCTTGTTCTCTACTAAATCCTTTCAGCAAAAATATGGCAATATCGCGAAATGATCAAGTATGACACATAGAATGGATCTGCTATCCCCGTTTTAAATTTAAAAAAATAATTTCAGTAGGCCTTTAATATTTGCTTACATGTCCCTTGGCAAGTTTCACTGCAATACGGCATTTTTGGTAGCCATCCACAAGCTTCTGGTTAAATTTTTGACCACTCCTCTTGACAAAATTGGTGCAGTTCAGCTAAATGTGTTGGTTTTCTGACATGGACTTGTTTCTTCAGCATAGTCCACGCGTTTAAGTCAGGACTTTGGGAAGGCCATTCTAAAACCTTCATTCTAGCCTGATTTAGCCATTCCTTTACCACTTTTGACGTGTGTTTGGGGGTCATTGTCCTGTGGATGCTTGTGGATGGCTACCAAAAGCGCCTTATTGCAGTGAAACTTGCCAAGGGACATGTAAGCAAATATTAACATTGCTGTATGTATACTTTTGACCCAGCAGATTTGCTCACATTTTCAGTAGACCCATAATAAATTCATAAAAGAAGCAAACTTCATGAATGTTTTTTGTGACCAACAAGTATGTGCTCCAATCACTCTATCACAAAAAAATAAGAGTTGTAGAAATGATTGGAAACTCAAGACAGTCATGACATGATGTTCTTTACAAGTGTATGTACACTTTTAATCGCAACTCTTTATGTATATTTTTCCTCCTCACGTGGCCACTTGTTACTAGGCAGAGTTCATGGGGTTTAATTTTAACTTCCCCATTGGCCTGTTAAATAATAGCATATGTTGGTCGCTGCACATTTTAAGATGTTTAATAATTAAACTAAGTAAAGGTTAATACTGCTCTGTATTATAATCAAAAATACAAGACAAATGCAGGAGATGAGCCGTCTTTGTCATTCATTGTTTACAAAATGCATTGTATTGATTTGCTTAGCTGCTTTTTTGTATTCTTCTACTGTGTATAGTAGACCTGGGCAAAATATGGCCCGCGGCGTGTTATAATTTTCAATCCGGCCCGCCGAACGTTCTCCATAATTTTTTTTTTACCTTTAACATCAAAAGTGTATTTGCCATTATGATGTGCAGTACTGTTTTTAAATGGCCGTAAGTCTTCAACTATAGAAAGTATTTCAGTGGTCATAATCTGCGCTTTGGGGCGTTGTAGGAATTATTACAGTAATCTACGTCACAGCAGCTCAGACCAGGAACAAAGCAGAGTGGGCGGGGTTTGTTTTCAGAACAACCAGCCCAAAACGCATGTGTCAGAAACAGATGCGGAAGCAGAATTTTATGTGATGATATAGTCATGAAAATAAAGAAAACGCATTGAATGAGAAGGTGTGTCCAAACTTTTGGCCTGTGCTGTAGATTATAACGATATAACTATAGTAATAAAAGACAAATTTATGTCATTTATATCGTCTATATTGCGCAACCCTAATTCATACCATACATCAGATACTTGGACTATATGCTGTGCATCCATGCTTCTTTTTTCTACAGCTGATCCTGTTTAGTGTCACAGATAAGCACAGCTGCCCATGTGAGATGGGGGGCCCACCCTGGACTGGGTCGCTAGATCACAGGGCTCCTGCAGAAATCCATTCACAGCCACAGTTACTACACCACCAGTGATCGGGTACCGTATTTTTCAGACTATTAGGCGCACTTAAAATCCTTTCATTTTTTAAAAAAATCAACAGTGCGCCTAACATACGGAATAATTTTGGTTGTGCTTACCGACCTCGAAGCAATTTCATTTGGTACATGGTGTAATGATATGTGTGACCAGTAGATGGTAGTCACACATGAGAGATAAATGTAGACTGCAATATGACACCAGTAAACGACATAAACACTTTAAATGTTCCATTGAAAATATAGAACATTACACAAGGCACTCAAAAATCTGTCAAAATGTTTTAGTACGACTTTGAAGCCGCACCGCTTGATGGATTGTCGGCCCATTACGGCTACCGTAGTCAGAGATACAAGTATTACTATGGTGTGTGTATAAGGACCGCAAAATGGCACCCATTAGCAGACATATTATCTGGCGTTTTGTTTCACAATATTATGCAAAAGCATCTTTTCTTACCTTCTGGTACCTGCTGATGTGTATTTGAGATCTGCGTGAGTCCTGAAAATTTGTGCACGTCCGCCACTGTAGTCAGTGGCAATACCATAGTCAATAAGCTTCTTCTTTATCACAATCTTCTTGTTATGTGACATCCATCCTCCACTGTTGTCATTTTTAATATAAAATAGTGTAAAGTTCTTACTTATATCTGTCAGTAAACTCACCATGAAAGCACTAAAACATGTAGTGAGTTTACATAAATCACTCACAGAACTTTAGTTATTAGAAAGTTCCGGTCGGACGGTTTTTCACGGGACACATTTCGGGCGTTGTTGTTGCACTAGTGAGCCACGGATGAGGAGATGCTGCTCCGTTATTGATTGAAGTAAAGTCTGAATGTCATTAAAACAGTTAGCTCCATCTTTTGACACTTCTTCCACTCCCGCCCACAAAACGGTGCATCCTGAAGAGACTGTCAGAAAGCGACTTGAAGATGATCTGTAAAACATCATCTATGCAACATTTTGAGCAAAGAACCACCATTACATGTTATGTAGACCACAAGGAAGTATTTTACATTTAGAAAAAAATCATAATAATATGACCCCTTTAGTGCGCCTTATAATCCAGTGTGCTTTAAGCAGCTTTAGGGGTTCAGTACTTGGGGAATGACTCGGCAAATCTGGTCGGACATAACCAAGAAACTTTAGTGTGAATCTCTGATCTCCTAGTGCCAAAACCAAGGGCTTTATCTAAAAAACTGCATGTAACAATTTGACTAAAAGTCTTTGTACGGGCAAAACCTTAAATGTGCGTACGTACAAAAATATACAGGCGTATAAAAGCTCACGGTCTCACGCGCACACTCCTTTGCACACTTCGAAGTAGAAATGTGCGTATGTAACTTAAGCATAGAAGGTCATTGTGAAGTGACTCATTAAAGTGGCATTTCACAGAGACACTTGGGAGAGGAGGCCTCGGTGTGAGGGTGCCATGCAGAACTTAAAAAAAAAAAAAGTAGTCGGTTATTAAATGTTTTACAAAGCTGTTTATCTGCAACAGTGAATGGCTTTCGAACGGATTCTCAAAAACATTTTGCTCGATAGGATACGATAGACTTTTATTTATCCCACAATGGGGAAATTACGTTGGCTGGTGTCATATTTTTTGTCAACTTAAACCTAAATAATTGTTTTATGGATAACTTGGATGTTTATTATAATTAATCAAATATGTCAAAATAATCTCATGATACTAAAAATAAATTAAAATTAAGTGATGCTGCATTTTTTTAAAGTATCTTTTTGTTAGTATGCTAATATACTCTTGCGTAACATGTTTATTATTGCTACCAAATATTAAAGGGCTCATGCGAGCACTACTAGGTTAGATGACAAACTACTTGCGTTGATACGATGCGATACAATATGCGTTTTACGAAAATAATATCTGAATACTTCATGCTGGTTGGATAAATCAGGTTGACAGCCTATTGGGGAGCGACACAATATGTTTGTCCGCCAACAGAGCTTTCATTACTATCGTTGTATCGTGATAATGCATGTTGATGACACATTCGGGCTGTGTCACGCAATTTTGATGGCACACGGAAAAAAAAATAGGTCCTCAATACACCGCTGCATTTTAGCTACCGGCAAATGTCCCTCCACAGTGCAGAGTTACTTCTAAGTCAGCAATCTTCGCCTCCATTGAGACAAATAAAGTCAGTTTCTTAAAAGTATCATTCCTGGAGGACGAGAAATACTGTTAAATGCTACACTTCACATTGTAGGATGATATGCTAACCGCAAGCTAGAGCTCTGGAATGTAAACAGAGGTGGGCGGATCGACACAAATATTGACAGTAATGACACCTAGTATCAGTATATGATTGATACTACAGTGGTTATATTGATATGTTTTTCATATTTGTTCAAAAGTACTGTGTTATTGTTTACACACTCAATAAATAAATCTCTGGATACATGGGGCTTTATTGGGGAGCTACACTTTTTGGGAATTGTACCTATCACTCACAAACCCTATGTAAGACAACACATCCATCCATCCCATCCATTTTCTACCGCTTATTCCCTTAGGGGTCGCGGGGGGCGCTGGATCCTATCTCAGCTACAATCGGGCGGAAGGCGGGGTACACCCTGGACAAGTCGCCACCTCATCACAGGGCCAACACAGATAGACAGACAACATTCACACTCACATTCACACACTAGGGCCAATTTAGTGTTGCCAATCAACTTATCCCCAGGTGCATGTCTTTGGAGGTGAGAGGAAGCCGGAGTACCCGTAGGGTACCCGGGGAGGACATGCAAACTCCACACAGAAAGATCCCGAGCCCGGTATGGAACTCACGACTACTCAGGACCTTCGTATTGTGAGGCAGACGCACTAACCCCTCTTCCACCGTGCTGCCCAAGACAACACATATGTTTTCCTTTTTTATGCATTCTATTTGGTAAAATATGGCAAATACAAGGTGGCTAATTATGTAGCTAATGGGAGTACACTATTGCGACCATAAAACCCGCTAAAAACATCTAAAAACTGGCAACAATACTCCATTTACAGTGGTGGTCAAAAGTTTACATGGTAAATGGGTTGTACTTGTATAGCGCATTTCTACCTTTTTTTAAGGAACTCAAAGCGCTTTGACACTATTTCCACATTCACCCATTCACACACTGATGGCAGGAGCTGCCATGCATGGCGCTAACCAGGCCCATCAGGAGCAAGGGTGAAGTGTCTTGCTCAAGGACACAACGGACGTGACTAGGATGGTAGAAGGTGGGGATTGAACCAGTAACCCTCAGATTGCTGGCACAGCAACTCTCCCAATTTTGCCACGCCGTCCCATACACTTGTAAAGAACATAATGTCATGGCTGACTTGAGTTTCCAATCATTTCTACAACTCTTATGTTTTTGTGATAGAGTGATTGGAGCACATACTTGTTGGTCACAAAAAACATTCATGAAGTTTGCTTCTTTTATGAATTTATTATGGGTCTACTGAAAATGTGAGCAAATCTGCTGGGTCAAAAGTGTACGTACAGCAATGTTAATATTTGCTTACATGTCTCTTGGCAAGTTTCACTGCAATAAGGCGCTTTTGGTAGCCATCCACAAGCTTCGGCTTGAGTTTTTGATCACTCCTCTTGACTAAATTGGTGCAGTTCAGCAAAATGTGTTGGTTTTCTCACATGGACTTGTTTCTTCAGCATTGTCCACACGTTTAAGTCAGGACTTTGGGAAGGCCATTGTAAAACCTTCATTCTAGCCTGATTTAGCCATTCCTTTACCACTTTTGACGTGTGTTTGGGGTCATTGTCCTGTCGGAACACCCAACTGCGCCCAAGACCCAACCTCCGGGCTGATGATTTTTGCTTGTCCTGTGAATTTGGAGGTAATCCTCCTTTTTCATTTTCCCATTTAAAGAATCAGTTCCATTGGCAGCAAAACAAGCCCAGAGCATAATACTACCACCACCATGCTTGACGGTAGGATTGGTGTTCCTGGGATTAAAGGCCTCCCCTTTTCTCCTCCAAACATCCATCCATCCATTTTCTACCGCTTATTCCCTTCGGGGTCGCAGGGGGCGCTGGAGCCTATCTCAGCTACAATCGGGCGGAAGGCAGGGTACACCCTGGACAAGTCGCCACCTCATCGCAGGGCCAACACAGATAGACAGACAACATTCACACTCACATTCACACACTAGGGCCAATTTAGTGTTGCAAATCAACCTATCCCCAGGTGCATGTCTTTGGAGGTGGGAGGAAGCCGGAGTACCCGGAGGGAACCCACGCAGTCACGGGGAGGACATGCAAACTCCACATGCATGTCCTCCAAACATATTGCTGGGTATTGTGGCCAAACAGCTCCATTATTGTTTCATCTGACCACAGAACTTTCCTCCAGAAGGTCTTATCTTTGTCCATGTGATGTCAGATGTCAAGAGGAGTGGTCAAAAATTCAAGCAGAAGCTTGTGGATGGCTACCAAAAGCACCTTATTGCAGTGAAACTTGCCAAGGGACATGTAAGCAAATATTAACATTGCTGTATGTATACTTTTGACCCAGCAGATTTGCTCACATTTTCAATAGACCCATAATAAATTCATAAAAGAAGCAAACTTCATGAATGTTTTTTGTGACCAACAAGTATGTGCTCCAATCACTCTATCACAAAAAAATAAGAGTTGTAGAAAGTATTGGAAACTCAAGACAGCCATGACATGATGTTCTTTACAAGTGTATGTACACTTTTGACCACGACTGTGGTGCATCTTGTGGCCTGAATATTAACGAAGTATTGGCAATATTGTTAACGCAGGCAAACTATTTTTAGTGGCGCTGAGATCACAGAGAGCTCACTAGCTTTTGCAGCTACAGTATTGACATACTGAGCTGCTACATCACCTTTGAGTTGGTCAAAGTTAAGTCAAGATTATAAATCATGCCTTTCACTTGTATAGTAGAAAGTTGTGGCCATAAACCAAGAAGTTGGTCAACTTCAATATTAAACTTAGACCTGGAGATGGCGAGAAAGACACGAAAAATACACTTGTTTTCATCACCTTTTTTTTTTTACCTGCGGGGAAGGTTTTGATTAATTAAAAAAATCCCTTCTGTCAGCATCCCAGTGAGAGCAGACGTTGTACAGCAAGTGATTGTTTTATTATTTTCATAGTTTATATTTCTTCTTCAGCTCTTAGCAATACTGCTACATGATGCTTAGTGTTTCATTAAAGCCGGATCTGTTAAGCACACACAGGGGCGCCGAAAAGGGGGGGTAAAGGAGACGGATTCTAGGGGCCCATGATGGAGGGGGGCCCAGAGAGGCCCCTAATGATGATGAAATTATAATACAGGGGGCCCTGTAAAGATTATTTTCATGCGGCCCAAAATCCCTAGCGGCGCCCCTGAGCACACATAATCTAAAACTCGGAGCTCATCCTCCGTATATTTAGGCTCAAAAATATAAGGTCCTGGATCATTGTTTGTGCCAAAATAGTCATTGTAGTCTCTCCTGGCATGATTAGTGGTGTTGTTATTGTTGAAGGGAAAATGTTGTGAGTCGTCTGTGAACTTAATATCCCGCTGTGTGCTTAAAATTAGCAAAATATGTCAATATGTGATTGTGCATGTGCCTGTTAGTACATTACATATATTCTTACACCACGTGTATACATCTTTGATTGAGGTTTTTGGATGTTTTTTTAGAGCGCTTTATAGGCGGAATACAGCAACTCCCACTGACATCCTTAGTTAGCTGTCTTTTGCCTGCGTTTATTTACGAGTTAAAATGCATAAAAAAGGAAATCATGTGTTGTCTAACGTAAGGATTGGGATTGATAGGTACAATTCCTAAAATAGTGCAGTGTACCTTTAAAGGAAAAACAAATGATTTAAATCAGAGCCAATTGTATGATATCATTTGAATATTTAATTGATATTGTTACGCCACCATTTTGTGTTTTTGTATGATTATAATTGTGTTTAAAATGTAATCATTCTAAGTTATAGATCATTTGAAGTTGGTATAATCATTGCCCCTGTAACTCCTTGGTATTAGATCGATAACCAAATTTGTAGCATTGTCCTAAATTAATGTTATGTATCCAAACAACAGAATAATAAGTACTTAGTAGTACATTTTAACAGTAGTGTAGATATAACCTTGTTACAAGAGTAAGTAATCAGTTAGTAACAGTAAATTAACACAGAGATTCACAATATTTTGAGAAAATAACACAACTGGAAATTACTAAAAATTATACCGCATACGTCAGCTGCCAAATTACCATATTTTTTTTACTATAGGGCACGCCGCATTAAAAGCCACACTGCCAATTAATGCGGATTTATTTTCAAACAAAAGGCGCACCGGATTAGGCGCAATAAAGGAGTCATTAAAACACTTTCTTGTGGTTATGTAATGGTGGTTCTTTTGTCAAGTTGTTACAGGAGTTATGTTTTACAGACCATCTCTCGTTTTGTGGGCGGTTTTATTTACGTGCCTCCACTTCGACAGTGTCTTCTCCCCTTCATCTTTGTTGTACCGCTAGTTTTTAGCGCTTTTACAGTGAGTCTGCTGACCGATATAAGTTAGCACTGTACGCTACTTTTTAGTAAAAATGGCAACAACGGGGGATGAATTCCCTACAACAAGAGAATAGAGGAAAAAGAGCTTACAATGGTGGATGGCTGCACATTTTCGGGAATTATGCAGATCCTAAATACACATCAGCAGGTACCAATTGTGTGTTGTGGCTTCGTAGCAGATTTTTGAGCGCTGCGTGTAATTGTCTTTATCCTCAATGAAACATCAACAATTTGGTGTTGTTTGCTTATGGGTGCTTGCCAGCGTCAATATATTGAACAGGCCTCAACTTGAAGTCCACGCGTATCTCTTAGGTGTGACTGTTATCTATAGGTCACACTTTTCATTATGTCATGTACCAAATGCAATTCCTTCGAGGTCGGTAAGCACAACCAGAATTAATTAATTCTGGGTTATAAGGCGATTTTTGAGAAAATGAAAGGATTCTAAGTGCGATTTATAGTTAGAAAAATACAGTAGGCGCCTTTTTAACCAGTTTTGAAATGGTTCTATTATCATTTACAGGCCAAATAATATATTGTGATATATGTTTTAAGACCGGATGCTGTAATATATCATGGTATAGATGATTTTAGGCCATATTGCCAATCCATAGTGTTGCATATGTAACACAAGATTGTTGAGGCAGTCCATAATGTATCGCGTACAGTCTACCACAGAGTAAAATAAAACACTTCATAACGACAAAAAAGAATAAAAGGTAAGCTGCGTCTTTTTTCGGTTATGGTATCGTTATGTGAAATATCGGAATAGTTTGACAAATCAATGTAGTCTTGTCCCGATACTAATATTTTGGTACCAGTACCAAAATGTATTTCGATAACTTTGTGGTACTTTTTGATACTTTTGTAAATAAAGTGGACCACAAAACATTGCATTATTGGCTTTATTTTAGCAAAAAATATTTCATTAGATTAAACATATGTTTCTAATTGCAAGTTTGTCCTTAAATAAAATAGTGAACATACTAGACAACTTGTCTTTTAGTAGTAAGTAAACAAACAAAGTCTCCTAATTAGTCTGCTGACATATGCAGTAACATTTTGTGTAATTTATCTACCTATTATTTTGTCTACATTATTAAGGACAAACAGTAGAAAATGAATTATTAATCTACTTGTTCATTTACTGTTAATATCTGCTTATTTTCTCTTTTAACATGTTCTATCTACATTTCTGTTAAAATGTAATAATCACTTATTCTTCTGTTGTTTGGATACTTAACATTTGTTTTGGATGATACCATAAATGTGGGTATCAATCCGATACCAAGTCGTTACAGGATCATACAATGGTCATATTCAAAGTCCTCATGTGTCCAAGGACGTATTTCCTGAGTTTATAAACATAATATAAATTTTTAAAAAAACGAAAGAAGATTTTGTGATGCTAAAAAATATCGATGTGTTCATAGTAGTATCGACTAGATACACTATTGTACTTGGTATCATTACAGTGGATGTCAGGTGTAGATCCACCAATGGCGTTTGTTTACATTTTGATGCTGGTGAGCTATTGTATCCTCCTACGGTGTGTAGTGAAGCATGTTTAGCTTTTCCTCGTCCTCCAGTGATAATGCTACATGTAAGAAACGTACTTTATTTGTCGCCATAGAGGCAAGTATTAGTGATATGGAAGTAGCTAAAACACTGCAGATTGCGGATGGACTTTAGCTGCTAGCTAGCTAGCCATGTCTTAAAGCACCTCTTCCTGAGGGTGTTTCAGTGTTATAACTTCACCTTTATCTTTACTTTTTCAGCCAAAATGTGTCAGTTCTCCCTTTTCTGTCTACACACGGTGTCTGCTTGTATGTACTCTGTGTGTGTGCGCTGCCGAACATGCTCCTCTGCTCGTGAACCAGCAATGTCACGACGTGATGACGACGGCGGACCGGTACTTTTTAGAGGCGGTATAATAGAGAATATGATTCATTAGTATCGTAGTACTATACTAATAGCGGTTTACCGTACAACCCTAAATCAATGTATTGTCACACTCCTATCCGTCAGTGTAATGTAAAAGAGAAACACTTTTCTATTAATGTCTTAATGACTAATGCAATTAAGCATCTATAAACAATAAGCTTACGCATCCTCATGTTAGCTTTTCATAGATCACATATTTACGTGGGACTTTTCAGCCGTGTTTCATGCTCTGTTGATGTCCTTCCAGACTTGAGTCAGCCTTTGTTTGTTCTGGTTTAATCAGAATGGATTGAGGAAGTGTCTTGACTCATTTGCAGAACTGGAGAGACAAGTTGTTCCTCGCATTCGATTATCTTTTGGAAAGTTAGCGCTCGGCTTAGTTCAGACAAGTGTTGAACTTCTCTTAAATAGGGACCATGACCATCTCCTCAAACCCCCTGGTAAATGTGTGACCCTTCCTTGTTTGTGGCAGTGTGTCTCGGCCTGGCCTTGGAGGAGAATGAAGAGGAATGGCGCAGGATCACAAGAAGAGGGTTGAGTAACTGAGGCAGAGGGTATGGGTCCACTCTTGATGAATTCTGCTGGGTCGGAGAATCTTTCCTGCGTGGTCAGTGTCCACAATTGAGGTCTGATCCCAAGTTGGAGCAACCGCCTCCCACCCACGACTTCCAGACATGGAAACAATATAGAGAACATTTAAAGATGCTCTAAAAGGATATTTAGTAAAGTATATTTTGTTAAATAACTGCACAGTCACTCCTGGATGGGTACAACTTCATGGTTCTTTTTTTGGTGGAGGACTAACCTGACAATCTCATCGGGTGTGGGAGGAGACTTTAGCTGACTTGACGTGGGAGGTCGGTGGCGACTGCCTCACGTCCAGTGCCTTCCCCCCCCCCGCCCTATCCCCTCACCCAACAAACTTCAGCTGTTCCCATTTAGTGCCAACCCTCTAAAAACAAAAACCTCAGCGTGGCAAATCCACTCCTCTCCAGATAGTCGCTTCAGGGCTGACCCTGATTATAAAGACTGCAGAGGTTCTGTTCACGGAATGGTGCTTCTCGTCTCTTCTACGTTTTGGGTCTTTTATCTTTTCCCCCGTAATTCGCCTTCGTTCATGCTGCAGTGTCTGCCTGGCCAAACCTAGAAGTCTTGAAACGCACAGGTACTGGAACAATAATAATGACGCTTCCAGACCTCTTCAATCAATCTTATGTTTTGTAGGACACGTGATGATGATGATGATGATGATGTGCTACATGATGTTGACAAATCTAATCTTGATTGTATGTTGAATTTTAGGCCAGCCTTTTAACTGTGGGTGGTCTGTTTAAAAAAAAAAAAAAAAACGTTTAATACAGATGACTTTTTTAAAGAAACATGACATCAGGCTGTGTTCTTCTTTTTTATGATATCTAAAATTCAATGAATCAGTTCAAGGGCTGTCCCAGCCTGTGAGAGGGTTTGACTTCCAAACGAATCAACCCCTGGCTTATGACTTTTGATGGGTGCTGCAAATTGACCTCAAATATTATTTAATGTTTTCAAAATTATTTTAATGTTGACATTTCCACGTAGCTATATTTTAATTGCTGTTTTAGAGCTGTGATGTTCAAACTGTGGTACGCGTACCACTTAGTGGTACATGGGCTCCATTTAGTTATACGCCAAAGAATCACTTGGTTAAAGTACAGTGTTTTTTTTTTCCTCTATTCAAACACAGCGTTACTGTTCAAACTGTGTTTTTGAGGCCAAACATATTACATTTTCTTGTTAATTAAAATCTCCTTGTTTTTAATAAATACTCAGGCCTACTACGCTACTATATTTTAATGTTGGTCATTAAAGTTGTACCTGGAGAGTCAAGTGTCATCTGAGGTGGTACAATTTGAGAATCACTCCTTCAGAGCATCGATCTTCAACATTGCGATGGTCCTGCAGAGGAGTCGTGAAAGTTTTGACAGATTCGATACATCTGTTAACTACATCTACTATTAACTATAATGAACTAAGTCATCATAAATGTAAAATTAAAAGTAATAATGTTATACTTTACACTGTTGAGTTCCCCAGGTGATGGTCGGAGACACTTCACCTTGCTTACAGGTGGGTGCTCTTTGTGTAGCCCAAAGTGTGTTTTTGGTGCTGTCATTTATGTATCTGCATGGTTAGTGTACTGTTGTTTTTTTGCTAGTGGCATACAAGAGGTGCCATAATATATTTAATTATCAACCACCCAGGGTGTGCCGGGCGCAATTGCACCAAACTATGACATAAAAAAGACAGCCACAAAATATGGGGCTGCGAGTTTTAAGACCGGTTTAATTTAAAATGCTATGTATACAAGATATATACTATAAGTAGGGGGTCCTTGGCCTGGAAAACATTGAAGTTAGAGGTGTTTAACTTTAATGTAGTTTTAATGAATGGTTGACTGGGTCCCACAAGTTGATGCTTTACTTCTGTTACCTGTCGGCATCACCTTTCTCCATCTGGTTGCTACTGTAATTTGGGTATATGTATATGTTCAGTACAGGCCAAAAGTTTGGGCACACCTCCTCATTTAATGTGTTTTCTTTACTTTCATGACTATTTACATTGTAGATTGTCACATCAAAACTATGAATGAACACATGTGGAGTTATGTACTTTACAAGAAAAGGTGAAATAACTGAAAACATGTTTTATATTCTAGTTTTTTCAAAATAGCCACCCTTTGCTCTGATTACTGCTTTGCACACTCTTGGCATTCTATCCATGAGCTTCAAGAGGTATCACCTGAAGCGGTTTTCACTTCACAGGTGTCATGATGCCTTCAGTGACAATCTACAATGTAAATAGTAGGGGTGTAACGGTACACAAAAATTTCGGTTCGGTACGTACCTCGGTTTAGAGGTCACGGTTCGGTTCATTTTCGTTACAGTAAGAAAACAACAAAATATAAATGTTTTGGTTATTTATTTACCAAATTTGTAAACAATGGCTTTATCCTTTTAACATTGGGAACACTATAATAATTCTGCCCACGTTAATCAACATTAAACTGCCTCAAGTTGGTGCTCAGATTAAATGAAATGACAAAATGTTTCTTCTACATATAAAAAGTGCAACATTAAACAGTTTCAAGTCAACTCATCATGCTTAAATTATTACAGCATTTGGGAAGCCTGTAGTTGATTTTTATTATGTAAATGTTATATTTGTATCAACATGTGATCGCAGGGACCCTGCCATTCAAAACTAGGCTGCTACATTACTAATGATTAATGTAACTATAGCTGAAAAAATAGTACAATAGCAATAAGAGAGACTATTCATCCCTGAACACCATGGAGTTCATGTTTTCTTAATGATGCAGTTACACACACACACACACCACAATGAGCTAACACACACACACCGCAAAATGAGCTAACGTTACGCTAAAAGCTAATTAGCCTTCACCTCAAGCCAGGACTGCGAGCGAGCTGAGCTGCAGTTTGTTTCTAGAACGTCAACGGGCTCATAGTGATGTTACTAGTAGTTGACTGGGAGGTGTTTATTTTAATTTGGGGAGAGTCCGCTGCCTTATGCTCACCTGCTAAACACCTATCTGCTAACCCCACCGCAGAAGCACTGACTACATGTGCTCTGAATATGCACTGCTGATTGGTTGTTACCGCTATGGTTTAACCAATCAGATGGTTGTGTGGGTGGGACAATGTTGGGTGCTGTGTAGGAGACACAGGCAGAAAGCAGAGCAGCTTGTTAAGACTTTAGCTACTTCATATGTTCGTGTGGAAACTCGTTCGGTACACCTCCGAACCGAACCGGAACCCCCTTACCGAAACGGTTCAATACAAATACACGTACCGTTACACCCCTAGTAAATAGTCATGAAAATAAAGAAAACGCATTGAATGAGGTGGTGTGTCCAAAATTTTGGCCTGTCCTGTATATTATAACGATATGACTATAGTAATAAAAGACAAATGTATGTCATTTATATCGTCTATATTGCGCAACCCTAATTCATACCATACATCAGATACTTGGATTTATATGCTGTGCATCCATGCTTCTTTTTTCTACAGCTTATCCTGTTTAGTGTCACAGATAAGCACAGCTGCCCATGTGAGATGGGGGGCCCACCCTGGACTGGGTCGCTAGATCACAGGGCTCCTACAGAAATCCATTCACAGCCACAGTTAGTACACCGCCAGTGATCGGGTATAGTCTAGAAAGCTGCACAATCTGTGAAAACCATTTCAGGTGACTCCTACCTCTTGAAGCTCATGGAGAGAATGCCAAGAGTGTGCGAAAAAGTAATCAGAGCAAAGGGTGGCTATTTTGAAGAAACTAGAATACAAAACATGTCAATCTACAATGTAAATAGTCATGAAAATGCATTGAATAAGAAGGTGTGTCCAAACATTTGGCCTGTACTGCGTATGTGTGCATGCATGTGTGTTTGTACATCAGTTGTGTCTCAGAAGATAGCGGCGACCTACCTTTGAGACTCCAGATATGACGTTTTGGGCTTTGCTGACACCATGTGAACATAGAGGCTGATGTAGCAGGTGAGTACACGATGAATAAAAAATCAGAACCTCAAAAGTTGAGTTGGGGGTGATGTGTTTTTGTTTGGACTTCTCCTGTATGTGTGCTGCTTTAGTCGGCGCTGCAAAGCCAACCTTGTGTTTTCCCCTCAGCCTCAGGGACATTGCATCAGTAGTTGAAATTGAACTCTGCCTCACTGTAATGCATTTGAACCGTCGGTTGATAAGCGCGTATATCACCGCTTTTATGAGAGAGATAGTGTGACTTTTACCCTCCCTCCCTGCTCCACTCCATCTTCTGACCGCCTCAATCTCTCGCTGCGGCGTAAACATGTGATAGCTGAAGAATTTGCCCTTTGGTGAGGAGGTGGCTCGTCCAGTTCCTCTTTCTTTTCATCCGTCTCTCCCTCGGAGCGAGACGCGGTGAGGGTTTCGCTTCCTGTTCCACTCTTATCTTGAGTGGTTTTAATATTTTTTCTTTCAACCTATCTGCTTTCCTAATCAATAATCAAATGTGAGACATTTTTTTATTTTTTTATTTTTTGTTTTTAAAGTCCACATGGTCGCTGCGTAGCTGCCGGTCATGGGGGGTGGTCATGTGGTGTGGTTGCATAGTTCATGACCTGTGGGAGTTCAGACGCTGCTGCAGGAAATGTACAAAGCCCAAAAGCAGTGCAGTTGTCACATTGTGTAAATGGTAAATAAAAAGAGAATACAATGATTTGCAAATCCTTTTCAACTTATATTCAATTGAATAGACTGCAAAGACAAGATATTTAACGTTCGAACTAGGAAACGTTGTTATTTTTTGCAAATATTAGCTCATTTTGAATTTGATGCCTGCAACATGTTTCAAAAAAGCTGGAACAAGTGGCAAAAAAGAGTGAGAAAGTTGAGGAATGCTCATCAAAGACTTATTTGGAACATCAGGCTAATTGGGAACAGGTGGGTGCCATGATTGGGTATAAAAGCAACTTCCATGAAATGCTCAGTCATTCACAAACAAGGACAGTGCGAGGGTCACCACTTTGTCAACAAATGCCTGAGCAAATTGTTTAAGAACCACATTTCTCAGGCAGCTATTGCAAGGAATTTAGGGATTTCACCATCTACGCTCCGTATTATCATCAAAAGGTTCAGAGAATCTGGAGAAATCACTGCACGTAAGCGGCAAGTCCGCAAACCAACATTGTATGCTCGTGACCTTCGATCCCTCAGGTGGTACTGCATCAAAAAGCGACATCAGTGTAAAGGATATCACCACATGGGCTCAGGAACCCTTCAGAAAACCACTGTCAGTAACTACAGTTGGTCGCTACATCTGTAAGTGCAAGTTAAAACTCTACTATGCAAAGCCAAAGCCATTTATCAACAACACCCAGAAACGCCGCCGGCTTCGCTGGGCCCGAGCTCATCTAAGATGGACGGATGCAAAGTGGAAAAGTGTTCTGTGGTCGGACAAGTCCACATTTCAAATTGTTTTTGGAAACTGTGGACGTTGTGTCTTACGGAACAAAGAGGAAAATAACCATCCGGATTGTTATAGGCGCAAAGTTCAAAAGCCAGCATCTGTGATGGTATGGGGGTGTATTAGTGCCCAAGACATGGGTAACTTACACATCTGTGAAAGCGCCATTAATGCTGAAAGGTACATAAAGCTTTTGGAGCAACATATGTTGCCATGCAAGCAACGTTATCATGGACGCCCCTGCTTATTTCACTCTGACAAATTTTTTGAAATGTGTTGCTGCCATTAATTTCTAAGTTAATGATAATTTGCAAAAAAAATTCTCAGTGTGAACAAGAAATATCTTGTCTTTGCAGTCTATTCAATTGAATATAAGTTGAAAAGGATTTGCAAATCATTGTATTCTCTTTTTATTTACCATTTACACAACGTGACAACTTCACTGCTTTTGGGCTTTGTACATTACTGCTACGAGAGGCTCTTTTATTAACTGCATATTGATTTCCTAAGTAAATCAGAAACATCAGTGCTTCTTTTTCTGCTGCTAAATCGTGAAATGACAGGAAGCATGTGCCAATGTGAGTGGGTGGTGTGCAGTTTGTTGCACTTTTTTTTTCTTTCCCTTATGCAACTTAATCACTATATAGACTCCATGCTGAATTACAGGCTGCTGTTCCTCTCAGCGTCACTGTTCTATTTCAGAGGCTCTGCTGTGTACACGTTTGTGGGGTTGTTTCACTCTCCATGTAGATGTGCTGTCTAAGGCAGTGGCATTCCTTTAACTGTATTAGCCTGCCTTTATTGCGTTACTCAACACGGATAATTAAGCCAAAAAATAGCCTGTGCAGCAGCTGCATTGAATCTGGACTGCAACAGACATTTATTTAGTGTGTTCACACCACGGCCAGCTCTTTGATAGCGTTTTGTCTACTGACAGATATAAGTAAGAACTGTACACTACGTTATATTAGAAATGGCAACAGTGGAGGATGAATGTTCCATAACAAGAAGATAGCTTAGAAGAAAGCTTATTACTACGGTGTCAGCACAGACTACAAAGGCACAATTTTTCAGGACTTATGCAGATCCCAAATACAGATCAGCAGGTACCAGAAGGTAAGAAAAGTTTATTTTGCATAATATTGCGACACAAAACCCCATTTAAATGTCTCACCTTATAAACACACCATAATAATTATGCTATGCTGAAGCACCGTACGTCTGACTATGGTAGCTGTAATGCTCCGACAATCCATCGAGCAGCGTGGCTTCATAGCTTACCAAAGTCGTACTAAAACATTTTGACACATTTTCAGCACCGTGTGTAATGTTCTATATTCTCAATGGAACATTTAAAGTTTTGGTGTTGTTTACTGGCGTCATCTGCAGTCTACACATATCTCTTATGTGTGACTGCCATCTACTGGTCCCACTTATCATTACACCATGTACCAAATGAAATTGCTTCGAAGTCGGTAAGCCCAACCATTAGGTTATAAGGCGCACTGTCGATTTTTGAGAAAATTAAAGGATTTTAAGTGCGCCTTGTAGTCCGAAAAATATGGTACTTCTAACTTTTGAATTATAATGGACTTTACATTTTTTATTTTGTTGTTTGAGGTCAGGACTATTCAACTGGAGGCACGGGTGTCCACATCTGAGTTTAGTACAACATTTGTGAGACAAACATTTTTGCAGCAAATTCCTAAAACACTAGAGTGCTCCTGTTGTGTGATTTACAGAACTTAACATTGGGCACGTACTCCTCTTCAAATCCTCTCGTTGCTGACCGTTACACATTTTTTTTGTAATGCGAATTTTGTAAATAAGGTGTCGTTGTCGCTTGCTTATTTCAGATGCAGTCAGTAGTCGTTTGTTGTCGTGTTTAGTTATACAAGTGTTTTGTTTTTTTCTTGTAATCAGACCATATTTTCGGTATATTAGATGGAATTTTTATGGTAAAAATTCCATCTAATATACCGAAAATATGGTCTGATTACAAGAACATTTGAAAAAGTATATGAATAAGTAGACATGATGAACCATTTTGAGCACCATGATACCAGTGGTGTTCCACATTTTAGCTCTTCTCTTTGGATCATTTGAAATAGAGAGGATGTTTTAAGGTCCAGCACAATCCATAAGATAAGACATCACAATCAAATTGCAATTAGTTGTGCAGTCGACCATGACGCTAATGATGAATGAGGTGCAGGGGCAGATTGCTTGGGAGGCGAGTCCTTTCACGTCGAGACGAAGCAGCTCCGTTTACTTTCCGTCGGTCTTTTTGTGTTATTCTTGTTTGCCTCATTGTACTGAGCAGACGGAACAGAGACATGCGTACCATTTGGGGGGGAAGCCAAAGAAAAAGGGAAACGCATTTGTGGAGTTGACCCTTTCCGATGTTCACTGATTGCAAGTCCCACAAGATTTGCGATGGTTGTTAAAATTCAGGGATTCTACTTGACTTAAAGTACCCATAGTGTTCAGATGACCGTAAACTCACTAACAAGTTGTCTTATGTATTTTTGCTCCTGAAAATGAGTCTGGCAGTCATTTCCCATAATATCAATTAGTTTCTGAGTAATCAGTAAATAACTAACTCTACTTGGGACATCGCCTTTCCATCTCCAGACTATGCCGCCCCTCTTGGTGTAACATGTTTGTGTTGCCTTCAGCATTTATATGCTTAACATTATGAGCAAAAACAAAAATATGAAAGAATCGCCGTTTTGCGGACTTCCTTGCTCATCCATGGACACCAAAGCCTGTGTTTCCTCATGCTTTGTCAGCAAGAATCTTGAGGACAAAATCAGTAGAAGAGGACTCAAAATACCTTACCATCATTTTCTCTTGTTTCTGAGCTCTTCTTACTCGTTTTTTCCGCAGATGTTGACTCCCTTTGAGGGAGCTCCTAATTTTTTTGATTGCATTTGGCTTCAATATTTTAAATATTCTTTCCATCCAAACTCTAACCAAAACCTTGCTTCTTCAAAATCAGAATCATTAAAATAATTGCTGCAAATTGCATTGCTCTCGCTTGGGCCATCCTATTTTTACTGGAGAGGACCATACTTTGCTCATATTCCCTTCTAGGGTTGTCTCGATACCAATATGTTGGCACCGGTACCAAAATGTATTTTGATACTTTTTTAAACAAAGGGCACCACAAAAAAATTGCATTATTGGCTTTATTTTAACAAAAAATCTTATGGCACATGAAACATGTTTATTATTGCAAGTTTGTCCTTAAATAAAATAGTGAACATACTAGACAACTTGTCTTTTAGTAGTAAGTAAACAAACAAAGATTCCTAATTAGTCTGCTGACGTATGCAGTAACATATTATGTCATTTATCTACCTATTATTTTGTCTACATTATGAGGGACAAACTGTAAAAATGTATTATTAATCTACTTGTTAATATCTGCTTATTCTCTGTATCAACATGTTTTATCTACACTTCTGTTAAAATGTAATAATCACTTGTTCTTCTCTTCTTTGATACTTTACATTAGTTTTGGATGATACCACACATTTAGGTATCGATCCGATACCAAGTAGTTACAGGATCTACATTGGTCATATTCAAAGTCCTCATGTGTCCAGAGACATATTTACTGACTTTATAAACATAATATGAATTTTTAAAAAAGGAAAAAATATTTTGTGACGATAAAAAATATTGATGTAATCATAGTAGTATCGACTAGATACACTCTTGTACTTGGTATCATTACAGTGGATGTCAGGTGTAGATCCACCCATGGCATTTGTTTACATTGTGACGCTGGTGAGCTATTGTATCCTCCTACGGTGTATAGTGAAGCATGTTTAGCTATTCCTCGTCCTGCAGTGATAATGGTACTTGTAAGAAACATACTTTATTTGTCGCCATGGAGGAGAGGATTAGTGATTTAGAAGTAGCTAAAACACTGCCGATTGCGAATGGACATTAGCTGCTAGCTAGCTAGCCATGTCTTAAAGCACCTCTTCCTAAGGGTGTTTCAGTGTTATAACTTCACCTTTACCTTTACTTTTTACGCCAAAATGCGTCCATTCTCCCTTTTCTGTCTACACACTGTGTCTGCTTGTAAGTACTCTGTGATTGTGCGCTGCCGAACATGCTCTTCTGCTCACAAAACCAGCAACGCTTCAAGCACACCTGTGACGTGAAAACCATTTCAGGTGACTACTTCTTGAAGCTCATGGAGAGAATGCCAAGAGTGTGCATGCAAAGCAGTAATCAGAGCAAAGTGTGGCTTTTTTGAAGAAAATAGAATATAAAACATGTTTTCAGTTATTTCACCTTTATTTTGTTAAGTACATAACTCCACATGTGTTTATTCATAGTTTTGATGTGACAATCTACAATGTAAATAGTAATGAAAATAAAGAAAACACATTGAATGAGAAGGTGTGTCCAAACTTTTGGCCTGTACTGTGTTTCAATGTGTATGTAATGAGTTTATATCACATATTAGTTTCACATGACATGAATTGACTTTTGCACGATATTTACATTTTATAAGTTTCACCTGTAAAGCTGATGGTGAAGGGAGAAGTCCGGCCCCCACGGTCTTTAGCTTTCTAGAAATGTGGCCCTCAAAACAATTTAGTTGAAATATCCCAACACCATATATGGCCAAATGGGAAGTTGCTTTTGCTGTGCTTGTCGATGGAGTCACATGCATTGCCATACCAAAGAGTGGAATTACCACTTCCTGTTTGTCTTGTCTCCATTTAAAATGTAGTTTACAGCAGCAAGTCAAAGACTTAGTACTGTCAGGCCACAGTCCATTCACTTTCCCCACTGCCATGAAGCTGCAGTCAAATAAACCTTAGGCCAGGGATGTCAAAGTCATTTTAGCTCAGGGCCCGCATGGAGGAAAATCTATTCCCAAGTGGGCCGGAATGGTAAAATCCCGGCATGATAACTTAAAAATAAAGATAACTGCATGTTTGTTTTACTTTGGCCAAAAATAGAACAAGCCCATTATGAAAACCTACAAATCACAAATCATCCTCTGGACAAAACACTTCAAGTTCTTTGAAAATTCTGAGAAAATTGGTGCAGTTTCAAAAACAGTGTATCTACAAAGTCAGGGTCAAACGTTAAGTCACAGTCTTTCTGGGATTGAACATAATACACAACATGTAAACTCTTATCAAATACCTTCCTTGTCATGTCCACGTATCAATCCAGTGCTAACTCAACAAACCGTAAGAATCAATCAATCAATCAATGTTTATATATATATAGCCCTAAATCACAAGTGTCTCAAAGGGCTGCACAAGCCATAACGACATCCTCGGTTCAGAGCCCACATAAGGGCAAGGAAAAACTCACAACCCAGTGGGATGTCAATGTGAATGACTATGAGAAACCTTGGATAGGACCGCAGATGTGGGTGACTCCCACATCTGTGTTGATAAGTGTCAACACAGTCAAAATCACGGAGGGACTGGTGCAAGTTGTCCCAGAGTCTGTTGAGCTATAGCCAGGAATGCCAGGTCTCCACGGCTTTTAAAACCAGTTTTTGGGATCTTTAGAAGACCCTGGCCTGAAGACCCTGAAGAGTAGGGGCATAGCAAGTCAGTGATGTACTGAGGGGCCCCACCATGCAACTGAAGAGTAGAGGCATAGCAAGTCAGTGATGTACTGAGGGGCCCCACCATGCAACTGAAGAGTAGAGGCATAGCAAGTCAGTGATGTACTGAGGGGCCCCACCATGCAACTGAAGAGTTGGGCGTAGCAAGTCAGTGATGTACTGAGGGGCCCAACCATGCAACCGACGAGTAGGAGCATAGCAAGTCAGTGATGTACTGAGCGGCCCCACCATGCAACTGAAGAGTAGGAGCATAGCAAGTCAGTGATGTACTGAGGGGCCCCACCATGCAACTGAAGAGCAGGGGCATAGCAAGTCAGTAATGTACTGAGGGGCCCCACCATGCAACTGAAGAGTAGGGGCATAACAAGTCAGTGATGTACTGAGGGGCCCCACCATACAACACACGGGATGTCAGGACTAAAATCTTAAACTCAATGCGGAATTTAACTGGAAGCCAATGAAGACTGGATCAAATGGGGGTGATGTGGACTGTTCTGGTCTAAAGTCTGGCAGCCGCATTTTGTACAGTCTGAAGTCTCTTTAGTGTTGACTTGTTGAGAAGAGTGAAGAGAGAATTGCAATAGTCAATATGAGACGAAATTAACGTGTGAATGATAATTTCAGATCTAATTTTGAAATTTCTCACTTTAGAAATATTTCTGAGGTGATAAAAACAGTTTTTGGTCAGTTGATGACAGAGACCCTCCAAAGACTTGGACTGATCCAACAAAAGCCCAAGGTTTCTGAGGCTGCTTTGAACAGATGCACCCAGAGCACCAAGGGACTTGTTCATCAGGGGGATCTTTTTATCGGGAGCAATTATCAGAGTGTCTGTTTTGTTTGAATTTATCTGGAGGAAATTTGAGGACAACCAGTTTTTAATAGAGGATACACACTCCAAGAACTCAGATAAAAAGTGAAACTGTATCACTGAAGGAGCATAACAGTTGAATATCAAATGACGATGTGTTCGAAGCAGAAGACATAAAACGGCAGGTTTTAAGTTTCATGTGGGTCGAGAAGGAGGAGCCGCAGTCACCCTTTACTGTATACTTCTTGCTTGCTATACAAAACCGTGTATCAAACCGTTTGTTTGCTTAACAGAATTGCTATTGTGACATCCAGTGGACACATTTAGAACAGCAGTTTCTTTCGTTCCAAAAAAAAAAGCAGCTCTTTGTAATACTTGGCAAACTGATCCGGCCCGCGGGCCGTAGGTTTGACACCACTGCCTTAGGCCGATATTTTGAGAAATGGGTGCATCCTTTCCAGAAAAAAAGCCGGCCTTCCTGAGTTTATGCAACCTTTCCACCACTAAAGAGGCAAATACTTGTTGACCCTGACAAGGCACAGTCTGTTTGAGCTGATCACGATTCCATTTTCCCCCCAGTCAGCTCGTTCTGTGAACCAGGGAGTGGCCTTCTCCCTCCAAGCCTTACCGTGCAGGGATTGGGAATGCCCCCAAATTCTTTCCATTCCGGACATTCCGTGCACTGTAATGCCTGGACATGTCTTCTCGCCGGTGCCCGTAAAGGGAACGAAGGGAAAGATTGTTTGGATGTGACATGAATGTTTTTAATGTCCGTGGTTTTGCTTAGATTCACAGCCTGACTTGTTGTTTATGGAAACAAAGGTTAGAATCTCTCTGATAGTTCTCGGGAGTCAGGTTGAGAAATGGGTCGGTCTGTCCTCCCAGTTGTGTTGTAAGACGGGTCCTGCACGTTGTGACCATTCTGAGATTGCGCCAGAGCCCGATCAGAAACAGAAAGTAGGCCAAAGAATCCCGTCTGACAGGACTTGCAACATCCCCCTAGTGGAATAATACCTTTGTTCTCTAGTGTCAGGGAGAATGCTGAAGGACTCCATTTGTAATTTAGCTACCGTCCCATTTTTAATTAATTAATAAGATGCATGGCAAACTTGCAGTGTATGCAAGACTTGAAGTCATCGGCCAAAGTTTTAAAAGTATTTCACAAAGGCCTTCAGACTCCACTGAGTTCCTGAGGTTTGGGTGTGGTTTCACTTTCTGCCACAGGACTTATGGTTTGGAATAGTTCCTGGTAGTTTATTTAGTACTGTCGCGTGCAAGGACTACTTTAGGAGTCTTCACGTGATGCGTTCACTGTATATGTACATTTAGAGGGAGGCGCGTCTCTACCCAACCCTGCTATTTGTGTGATTGCACACCATTTTGGAACACTCTGTGATAATTCACTGGGAGTGTATCTTTGGTGTATAATAAGACACACCCTGATTTGTTGGCACCGTTATCACTAGGATCTTGCTGGACACAGAGGACAACAGAATTGATTGATTGATTGATTGATTGATTGAAACTTTTATTAGTAGATTGCACAGTACAGTACATATCCCGTACAATTGACCACTAAATGGTAACACCCGAATAAGTTTTTCAACTTGTTTAAGTCAGGGTCCACGTAAATCAATTCATGGTAATAGCGTTGGTTATGGTAACAGTCTTTGTTTGCCGGATTTTGCAATATTCCGAAGCAACAATTTGTCATACTTGAGGATAAAGGGCGAGGAAAAAAATGCATTCTATCAATGGCTGCACAATATAGATGATATATGATAGAAATTATGGTACTGTATTTTTCGGACTATAAGGCGCACTTAAAATCCTTTCATTTTCTCAAAACTCGACAGTGCGCCTAATGTACGGAATAATTTTGGCTGTGCTTACCGACCTCAACGCTAGTTTATTTGGTACATGGGGACATGATAAGTGTGGCCAGTAGATGGCAGTCACACATAAGAGATATGTGTAGACTGCAATATGACTCAAGTAAACAACACCAACATTTTATATGTTCCATTGAAATTATAGAACATTACATTACATTTTTATTTTTTATTTTTTTTAAATAATTTTTATTATTTACTTACTTTTTTTTATTTAATTATTTGTATTTGTTATTTTTAATTTAATTTGTATTTCATTTTATTATTATTATTATTTTTTTTTAATTATTGTTATTTTTGTTTAATCTTATTATTTATTTGTGTGTGGCGTCGCGCGGGTCTCGCTTCCTGTTGGGTGGGGTCCGTGCCCGTGTGGCCCGACCTTGCGCTGTGGGGTCTCTGTTGGCGACTTGATGTGGTGGCGGCGCGGCGCCCGTGTCTGGTCTGGATACTGTGTCTCGGTTGTTTGGGCGGTGGTGTGTTTGTGCGGGTTTGGGTTGGGGTGGTGGGGTGTTGGTGTCTCTTGTTTGCGTGTTGGCGTTTGGGCTTGCTGGCGGGCTGGCGCTGGCTGGTCTCTGTGATCCTGTTGGCGTGTGGTTGCCGGTCGCGGTTTTTTTTTGATCGCTTTGATTTGATTGGGTGGTGCTGGCTGTCTGGGGGTGTTGTGGCTGCTGTTTCTGCTGCCGTTTGTTTGTGGTGTGGGCGCCCGTGGCTGCTGGGTCTGGTGCAGGGGGGTGGCTGATGTTGTGACTGGTGGCAGCGCGCGCGCGTGGTGGTTGTCGGGGCTGACAAACTGTGTATATGTATGTGTGTGTGTGTATGTATGTATGTATGTATGTATGTATGTATATATATGTGTATGTGTATGCATGTGTATGTGTGTGTATGTGTACATGTGTATGTTTATGTGTATGTATATATATATGTATGTATATTTCTGGGGGTACGTTCTGGGCCTGCCTGTCGGGTGGGGGTCGGCGCCTCAGGCTACTGCATCCGGACTGCGTGTCTGGAGCTCCTGGGTCCCGCCGTCCATCCTTTCCGGGTGCCCGTCTTGGTTGGGGCCTGCTGGGTCTGGTCCCTGCATCTACTGTGGTGGCTTGGTGCTGCAGGGTATTCCGAGGTGCTGCGAGTCGGCCAGTTGTTGGGGTAGCGACCTTGTGTGTCAGCATGTCTGTGATCTTCTTTTAATTCTTTTTTTATTTTTATTTTATTTTTTATTTATTTATTTTTAATTTTTTTTAATAAATAGATTTAATTATTTATTTATTCTTTTTTTTTTTTTAAATATATTTTATTAATATTATTATTATTATTATTATTATTATTATGTATTTATTTATTTTATTTATTTATTCCCCTACCTCAGGGGGGTGACTCGGCGGGGCGGTTGCTGGTTGTTCCATCTCCATCGTTGGGGTCCCTGCGGGTGGGGTGGGTGGTTCCTGTGGCCCCGTGCTGGGTGGTCCTGTGGCGGCCGGCTTGGGTGGGGTGGCCGTGGGCTGGCCTCGCCGCGCTCTCCGGGGGTGGGGGGGGGGGCTCGTGGGGGCCCTGTTGCCGGTGGGGCGGGGGCGGTCTTCCCGTCCGGTTGCGGGGGGTCTCCGGGCCCCTCGGGCGGGGCGTCCCGCCTTTCTGTCCGTGTGGGGTGTGGTCTCTCGCTGGCTTGGGGTCTGGCTGCCCCCTGTTTTTCTCGTGCCTTGTCCTCTGCCGGGTGCGTCTGTCTGCGGCCTGCTGCTGGCCCTTGTGGGCGGCACGGTGGGCCAGGCTCTGGGGTTCCTGTCGCTGTCCGGCTTGGCTGCGTGGGGGCGGTGGCCCCTGGTTCCCTGGGCACCACACCTACTGTTTGTGGGATGGGTTCTCGGGGAGGCTGCGGCCGTACTCTGGCTCCCGCACACACTGGGAGTCAAATGTATTGTACATGCAAATTCACATATGCTCACACACATACATACAGACATACATAGGTACCTACGCTCCCACATACATATACAAATAAATACAGTACATATTTACACACTCAAAGTTCGTACATCCACACGCACATTCATTATACAAACATACTGTATACACATACTGTACATATACATTCACTGTAAAAACATACATATACACATACTGTACATATACACTCACTGTACAAATACACACATACACATACTACACATATACATTCACTGTACAAACACACACATACATATACTGTACATATACATTCACTGTACAAACACACATATACACATACTGTACATATATATTCACTGTTCAAACACACATACTGTATACACATACTGTACATATACATTCGCTGTACACACATATACACATACTGTACATATACATTCACTGTACAAGCACACATACACATACTGTACATATACAAGTACATATGCACACATACACTCATGCACATAATCACGTTTCATCAAACATATTAACGTTGTTGCCCTAGGGTAAACTGGGTATAACACATGGCACACTGACAAAGCTTAACCTATTGTTACAATAACAATCTTTCAAGGTTAATGTAGGTTGCTTCTCTTTCTTCCCCTCCATTTTTCTGCATTCTTTCGTATCTCAAGTTATCATTACGTATATGTATTGTTGCATTTGAACAATTGTATTGTTGATAATAAAGGTAAAGTACTGGTATTGTTTATTATCAATAGCAGTATTTCTATTGGTATTCATATTGCTCCATTTTTAGTGTAATAATGCTCATTGTCATTTCTGTATTTTTTATTTTATTTTCGCTAACTGCTTATTTGCTATTACTTTTACCATCATATTTGTACATGTCGTATTTGCTGATGTTGCTCTGTTGTTGTTGTTGTTGTTGTTGTTGTGTTTGCTGTTGTTGTTTTTGTCTCTCTGTCTAATCCCCCGCTTGTCCCCACAATTCCCCCCTCTGTCTTCCTTTTTCTCTCTTTCTATCCCCTCCTGCTCCGGCCCGGCTGCACCAAATGATAATATAAATACATTTAATAAAGTCAAAATACAAGTAAGGCAACAAGAGAAGTATCCTACACTTCTCTTTTGTAAAGTAAATCTGAACAGCCGATATGGGCATCTACATCTGCTATATGATTTGCCCGAGAAGCTGGGCAGGACATTATAAAAAATAAAAAATAAAAAAATAATAAAATATTGAGCTCTTATCGAATCTATCAAAACGTTTTTGTAGGACTTTGGTAAGCTATGAAGCCACACCGCTTGATGGATTGTACTGTGCTTCAACATAGAAGTATTATTATGTTCTGTGTATAAGGTAAGACATGTTATCTGGCGTTTTGTTTCACAAAAATATGCAAAAGCAACTTTTCTTACCTTCTGGTACCTGCTGATCTGTATTTGGGAGAGTTCCGGACAGACGCATTGTACACTTTTGACACTTCTTCCACACTAAATGTAAACAAAGATGGGTGGCTTGATGCAAATATTGACAGCAATGATACCAAGTATAGTGTTAGTATATTGTTGATACTACAGTGGTTAGATCGATATTTTCTTCTCTCTAAGTTTGCAAACTTAGGAAATGAGTACCTGGACACAGGTCATGTTTCATAATATTGCTAAACCACCATTCTTGTTTTTGTCTGGTTATAACGGTGATCAAAAATGTAATCATTCATTGATCTTAAAATCTGAATTATCATTATCAGCATCAGTATGACCCTGTAACTACCTGGCATTGGATTGATACCCAAATTTGTAGTATCGTCCAAGAAAGTAGCAAGACAACAGAAAAATAAGTGCTTATTACATTTTAACAGATTTTAACACAGTTACTGATATGAACAGAAAATAACAAATAGATTAATAATAGTTTTGACAAAATAACACAAACGCTTATGTCAGAAGCCAAATTAAGAGCCTTTGTAACCTGTTTTGAAACGGTTCTATTATCATTCACATACCAAATGATATATTGTGATATTTATCGTTATCGCACAAGGCTGCCATGTATATCACGATATATAGATTTTAGTTTGTGAGTGCACACACTTTTTCTGCAGACGAGCTACTTTTCAATGTACCAAGTGGAGGGGATCTACCTCATTCATATATATATATATCATTTATATTCATTTATTTATGGAAGGTTTTTGTTAACAAGTTAAAGGTGTTTCATGATAATACAAGCATGTTTAACATTCCTTTATTTCATGAAGACAAGAATATAAGTTGGTGTGATTGTGATGACTTGCATTGATTGGAATCAGACAGTAGTGATGATAACCTCCACATTTTCAAATGGAGGAGAAACAAGTTCAAACCCCGGCCGAGTCATACCAAAGACTATAAAAATGGGACCCATGCCTGCTTGGCACTCAGCATCAAGGGTTGGAATTGGGGGTTAAATCACTGATGCTCACTGCTCCCCTCACCTCCCAGGGGGTGGAACAAGGGGATGGGTCAAATGCAGAGGGTAATTTCACCACACCTAGTGTGTGTGTGTGTGACTATCAGTGGTACTTTTTTACATTTGTATACACTTTGTAAGAAATGCATTGGCTGCAAACTCCGTAGATTGCTAGCTTGTGCGCTCTAGCTTACTGGGACTCTTATTTTGTTAGCGCAGGTGGGACGAAGCAAGGCTTTTATTGTGAAGACAGGAAGACGAGTCATACCAAAGACTATAAAAATGGGACCTATTACCTCCCTTTCTGACACTCAGCATCAAGGGTTGGAATTGGGGGTAAAATCACCAAAAATGTTTCCCGGGCGCGGCCACCGCTGCTGCTCACTGCTCCCCTCACCTCCCAGGGGGTGATCAAGGGTGATGGGTCAAATGCAGAGAATAATGTTGCCACACCTCGTATGTGTGTGACAATCATTGTTACTTTAACTTTAACTTTAACTGTGCAGTCTTTAGAGTTTTGACTCTTTTCGCGAGAGTCTGTTGAAATAAATGTTTCTTGCCTTTCTGTCTGTCGTTTTTTCTTAATAACGATCTGGCAGCAGCCAGCGTCATCTCACAAGACCCTCGGGTGCCGTGAATGTCAATCAGGTGACAAAAGTGACGTCTTGGTGAAGATTGATGATCGCTAATATTTAGGTCTATTTCTTTAATGCCTGGCTGGAGATGGACTGACACACCCTCCACCATCCACCGCTAGCTCGCCATCCACGTAATGGGCAGCCATTTCTAGGCCATATCGCCCATCCCTAATTTGCGTGTCAGTTTATCCTGTTGCTGTGTATTAGGATTATCTAATCCACAGTCTCAATGTTGCTGCAATGGTCTGTTTTCTTGCTGTGGTCTTTTGAATACAATTGGTCTACTTAGTAATAACATAATCTTCACTTTACGATTATCTATGAAGGTCCTCATTCATCAGGTCATTAACATCTCAGAGCACTCTAGCTGGACTGTTTCGTTTTGTTTTGAAAGACGTAGGCTTCACCAGTTTGTGCTCATAGACTTTGATTAGTCAGATATGTACCATTCTTTTTCCTGCTGTCCACAGTCTCAAAGTTAATGCTAGGTTATAAATCATGCATCTCATCTGTACAGTGGAAGGTTGTGGTACCAGTTAACTTTGAAAATACATACATTACCAAGTTCATACCACAAAAGCCAAAAGCAGTGAAGTTGTCACGTTGTGTAAATGGTAAATAAAAAGAGAATACAATGATTTGCAAATCCTTTTCAATTTATTGTCACATCTTTTGATCATGTTTTGTTTGGCTATGTTCTGTTGGTTTTTGGACACTTTTAGTTCCTGTTTTTTCAAACCCTTGTTTTGTTTCCATGACAACTCATTGGTTTCACCTGTCATGCATTTGGACTCACGCACCTGACTCATTTGGACACACGCACCTGTTGTTATCAAGACACTATTATTTAAGCCTGTAGTTGCCAGGTAGTCGGCCTGGCGACATTACCCCTGTTACTCCTATGATTAAGCGTTCCATGCCATAGTGCTCATGCCCAGGGGCGTCACTAGCTTTTAAGGACAGGGAGGGCTTAGCCCCCAGGAGATGCACGGATGCGAGCGAACGTAGCGCACGAGCACAAAACTTCACAAACGGCTAACAAAGACTTAGAAATTAATCATTGTTATTATTATTATTTCAGTCGGTTTATTTTCAATCTGTGTTCAGTACAACAACAAACATGGGTTAGCACAGTGACATTTTGTTTACAGCATCAACAAGAAACAATTACTTGCATGATCCTTCATGCCTCTATGTTATTCATTCACAACAATAGAGGCTAATGCCACCACTCTGGCTCACAATACAATAATTGTTTGTTCCCAAATATTTTGAAGTTGCACAGATTTCATTTTGGGCACATATGTGACTAAAATGGTTGTAAATTCAAGCCCTGGAAATATTACTTAATTACTTGAATTAAAGTAATATCTGGATCGGGATAATTTGGCTTGTATATAATATATTTATATATATATATATATATATTATGGCAAGCCGTTATGGAAATTAAATATATATGGAAGTCTGAATAGAAATGAGAAACGTTTATATATACTGTAAATAAGAAAGACTTAGAGTCCGTCTGCTGATCTGAAAAAGAGCCAAAGCTGTCAAAGAGCTGAGGGACCATCTTCAAAGTGCAATGCTGAAACAAATAATGCAAACAATAAAATGTAACTTCCAGGGTTTGAGATTAACGTAGTCCCGTCGTCCCGGGGATGGTAAAAAAAAATGCACGGGACGAAATTAAATGCTCCCCGGGACGATGGCTTTTAACCATCTTTTTCTTTTTCTTTTTATTTATTTATTCATTTTACATTTTATACTAAATATCTTGGTTTTTCCACCCTCTGAAAATCCTATGAAATGTTTAACAAGCCATCCTATAATAATACAACAGCTATTAATGTAACAATACAATAAAACAAATATATTTAATGATGTTTTTTTCATTATTTTAACCATAGGCTAATGTATATTACTTTATATAGATTGTACAAGAAACACAAAACGGGCAGCACGGTGGAAGAGGGGTTAGTGCGTCTGCCTCACAATACGAAGGTCCTGGGTTCGATCCTGCGCTCGGGATCTTTCTGTGTGGAGTTTGCATGTTCTCCCCGTGACTGCGTGGGTTCCCTCCGGGTACTCCGGCTTCCTCCCACTTCCAAAGACATGCACCTGGGGATAGGTTAATTGGCAACACTAAATTGGCCCTAGTGTGTGAATGTGAGTGTGAATGTTGTCTGTCTATCTGTGTTGGCCCTGCGATGAGGTGGCGACTTGTCCAGGGTGTACCCCGCCTTCCGCCCGATTGTAGCTGAGATAGGCTCCAGCACCCCCCGCGACCCCATAAGGGATAAGCGGTAGAAAATGGATGGATGGAAGAAACACAAAACTTAAAAACTAAATTCTTTACAATTGCAGACACAAGGTTCTTGTTCTGCAGTGCTGTGTGCTAATGTGCTTCGTACACCTGCAGGATAGCAAGCAAGGTCGCAGAGAAAATGCAGACTGGATTTTGAGTGATGTGGGCTTTTGCTATGTGAACAAGTGGAATGGATTGGATATCGACGCACTAAAGGGGCTCTCTACCTTACGCTATGAAGTGAGGGGAAACTGACATGGCCTTTCCTTTTAACAACACTCAAGTAAAGGTTTGGGAACTGAGGAGACACATTTTTGAAGTGGAATTATTTCCCATTCTTGCTTGATGTACAGCTTAAGTTGTTCAACAGTCTCCCTTCTGATATTTTAGCCTTCATATTGCACCACACATTTTCAATGTCTGGACTACAGGCAGGCCAGTCTAGTACCCACACTCTTTTACTATGAAGCCACACTGTTGTAACACGTGGCTTGGCATTGTCTTGCTGAAATAAGCAGGGGCGTCCATGATAACATTGCTTGGATGGCAACATATGTTGCTCCAAAAGCTGTATGTACCTTTCAGCATTAATGGTGCCTTCACAGATGTGTAAGTTACCCATGCCTTGGCCACTAATACACGCCCATACCATCACACATGCTGACTTTTACACTTTGACCCTAGAACAATCCGAATGGTTATTTTTCTCTTTGTTGCGTAAAACACAACATCCACAGTTTCCAAAAACAATTTGAAATGTGGACTCGTCAGACCATAGAACACTTTTCCACTTTGCATCAGTCCATCTTAGATGAGCTCGGGCCCAGCGAAGCGTTTCTGGGTGTTGTTGATAAATGGCTTTGACTTTGCATAGTATAGTTTTAACTTGCAGTTACAGATGTAGCGACCAACTGTAGTTAATGACAGTGGTTTTCTGAAGTGTTCCTGAGCCCATGTGGTGATATCCTTTACACACTGTCGCTTTTTCATGCAGTACGCCTGAAGGATCCAAGGTGCGTAATATCATGGCTTACGTGCAGTGATTTTTCCAGATTGTCTGAACCTTTTGATGATATTACGCGCAGCGTAGATGGTGAAATCCCTAAATTCCTTGCAATAGCTGCTTTACAAATGTTGTTCTTAAACAATTTGCTCATGCAGGCATTTGTTGACAAAGTGGTGACCCTCGCCCCGTCCTTGTTTGTGAATGACTGAGCATTTCATGGAAGCTGCTTTTATACCCAATCATGGCACCCACCTGTTCCCAATTAGCCTGTTCATCTGTGGGATGTTCCAAATAAGTCTTTGATGAGCATTCCTCAACTTTCTCACTCTTTTTTGCCACTTGTGCCAGCTTTTTTGAAACATGTTGCAGGCATCAAATTCCAAATGAGCTAATATTTACAAAAAATAAAGTTTCTCAGTGTGAACATGAAATATCTTGTCTTTGCAGTCTATTCAATTGAATATAAGTTGAAAAGGATTTGCAAATCATTGAATTGTCTGTTTTTTTTACCATTTACACCTTTGTGACAACTTCCCTGCTTTTGGTTAGTTGTTGTTGGGACTAGTTGAGTTGCAGTGTTAGTTGTTGTTGAGACTAGTTGCATTGTTGTTAGTTGTTGTGAGACTAATTTAGTTGCAGTGTTAGTTGTTGTTGGGACTAGTTTAGTTGCAGTGTTGTTAGTTGTTGTTGGGAATAGTTTAGTTGCAGTGTTAGTTGTTGTTGGGACTAGTTTAGTTGCAGTATTGTTAGTTGTTGGGACTAATTTCAGTGTTGTTAGTTGTTGTTGGGACTAGTTTAGTTGCAGTGTGGTTAGTTGTTGTTGTTGGGACTAGTTTAATTGCTGTGTTGTTAGTTGTTGTTGGGACTAGTTTAATTGCTGTGTTGTTAGTTGTCGTTGGGACCAGTTTAGTTGCAGTGTTGTTAGTTGTTGTTGGGACTAGTTTAGTTGCTGTGTTGTTAGTTGTTGTTGGGACTAGTTTAATTGCCGTGTTGTTAGTTGTTGTTGGGACTAGTTTAATTGCTGTGTTGTTAGTTGTTGTTGGGACTAGTTTAATTGCCGTGTTGTTAGTTGTTGTTGGGACTAGTTTAGTTGCAGTGTTGTTAGTTGTTGTTGGGACTAGTTGCAGTGTTGTTAGTTGTTGTTGGGATAGTTTAGTTGCAGTGTTGTTAGTTGTTGTTGGGGCTAGTTTAGTTGCAGTGTTGTTAGTTGTTGTTGGGGCTAGTTTAGTTGCAGTGTTTTTAGTTGTTGTTGGGACTAGTTGAGTTGCAGTGTTGTTAGTTGTTGTTGGGACTAGTTTAGTTGCAGTTTTGTTAGTTGTTGTTGGGACTAGTTTAGTTGCAGTGTTGTTAGTTGTTGTTGGGACTAGTTGCAGTGTTGTTAGTTGTTGTTGGGGCTAGTTTAGTTGCAGTGTTAGTTGTTGTTGGGACTAGTTTAGTTGCAGTATTGTTAGTTGTTGGGACTAATTGCAGTGTTGTTAGTTGTTGTTGGGACTAGTTTAGTTGCAGTGTGGTTAGTTGTTGTTGTTGGGACTAGTTTAATTGCTGTGTTGTTAGTTGTTGTTGGGACCAGTTTAGTTGCAGTGTTGTTAGTTGTTGTTGGGACTAGTTTAGTTGCCGTGTTGTTAGTTGTTGTTGGGACTAGTTTAATTGCTGTGTTGTTAGTTGTTGTTGGGACTAGTTTAATTGCCGTGTTAGTTGTTGTTGGGACTAGTTTAATTGCTGTGTTGTTAGTTGTTGTTGGGACTAGTTTAATTGCAGTGTTGTTAGTTGTTGTTGGGACTAGTTTAGTTGCAGTGTTGTTAGTTGTTGTTGGGACTAGTTGCAGTGTTGTTAGTTGTTGTTGGGATAGTTTAGTTGCAGTGTTGTTAGTTGTTGTTGGGGCTAGTTTAGTTGCAGTGTTGTTAGTTGTTGTTGGGGCTAGTTTAGTTGCAGTGTTTTTAGTTGTTGTTGGGACTAGTTGAGTTGCAGTGTTGTTAGTTGTTGTTGGGACTAGTTTAGTTGCAGTTTTGTTAGTTTTTGTTGGGACTAGTTTAGTTGCAGTGTTGTTAGTTGTTGTTGGGACTAGTTGCAGTGTTGTTAGTTGTTGTTGGGGCTAGTTTAGTTGCAGTGTTGTTAGTTGTTTTTGGGGCTAGTTTAGTTGCAGTGTTTTTAGTTGTTGTTGGGACTAGTTGAGTTGCAGTGTTGTTAGTTGTTGTTGGGACTAGTTTAGTTGCAGTTTTGTTAGTTGTTGTTGGGACTAGTTTAGTTGCAGTGTTAAAGTTGTTGTTGGGACTAGTTGCAGTGTTGTTAGTTGTTGTTGGGGCTAGTTCAGTTGCAGTGTGGTTAGTTGTTGGGACTAGTTGCAGTGTTGTTATTTGTTGTTTGGACTAGTTTAGTTGCACTGTTGTTAGTTGTTGTTTGGACTAGTTTAGTTGCAGTGTTGTTAGTTGTTGTTGGGACTAGTTTAGTTGCAGTGTTAGTTGTTGTTGAGACTAGTTTAGTTGCAGTGTTGTTATTTGTTGTTGGGACTAGTTGCAGTGTTGTTAGTTGTTGTTGGGATAGTTTAGTTGCAGTGTTGTTAGTTGTTGTTTGGGCTAGTTTAGTTGCAGTGTTGTTAGTTGTTGTTGGGATTAGTTGAGTTGCAGTGTGGTTAGTTGTTGTTAGGACTAGTTTAGTTGCAGTATTGTTATTTGTTGTTGGGACTAGTTTAGTTGCAGTTTTGTTAGTTGTTGTTGGGACTAGTTTAATTGCAGGGTTGTTAGTTGTTGTTGGGGCTAGTTTAGTTGCAGTGTTTTTAGTTGTTGTTGGGACTAGTTGAGTTGCAGTGTTGTTAGTTGTTGTTGGGGCTAGTTTAGTTGCAGTGTTTTTAGTTGTTGTTGGGACTAGTTGAGTTGCAGTGTTGTTAGTTGTTGTTGGGACTAGTTTAGTTGCAGTGTTGTTAGTTGTTTTTGGGACTAGTTTAGTTGCAGTGTTGTTAATTGTTGTTGGGACTAGTTGAGTTGCAGTGTTGTTAGTTGTTGTTGGGACTAGTTTAGTTGCAGTGTTGTTAGTTGTTTTTGGGACTAGTTTAGTTGCAGTGTTGTTAATTGTTGTTGGGACTAGTTTAGTTGCAGTGTTGTTAGTTGTTTTTGGGACTAGTTTAGTTGCAGTGTTGTTAATTGTTGTTGGGAGTAGTTTAGTTGCAGTGTTGTTAGTTGTTGTTGGGACTAGTTTAGTTGCAGTTTTGTTAGTTGTTGTTGGGAGTAGTTGCAGTGTTGTTAGTTGTTGTTGGGACTAGTTTAATTGCAGTGTTGTTAGTTGTTGTTGGGACTAGTTGCAGTGTTGTTAGTGCCTCAAAAGGAAGGATGGTAAATAGCTTTATGTTTAATGTTTCTCAGAGGAAAACCAACTATGTGATTTAAGATGCTTTTTGTGTATTTATGTAGAGAAAAGATGCATTTTGGCCTTCAGTCTTATCTTGTTCTTGTTTTTTTGTTTTCCCCACCCCCCATCGTCATTGAACAAGTGTGGTCGGAAGAGGCTTTGTGGCATCTTCCTCCAGGGTCTGATGCTGGGTCATGTGACTGCTTCCCACCACCCGTGTCCTTGCCCTGCTGTCACCACAGCAACCTCTACATTCCACATAACATGCCATGACATCCATGACCTTCTCACCCTCTCTTATGTGCTCCTTTTCCTCATTCTATCATTCCATCATCTAACTATTACATGACGACGGCTTCGGTTGATCGCCCAACTCCTGCTAGTTGTTCACACATATGGTTTCTCCACCAAAATTCATCTATTTATTATTATTTTACTTTTAGTGCGCTCAACCTTCCACCTTTTTCATCCGATTCAAATTTTTCTAACTTCAAACTGCTTTCCTTTGACAAATTCCAAAAATTCCCAGATTTCCCATAATTCCAGCTTTTCCGGCACATTTTTCCCGGTCAAAATGAATTGGCCATTTTTCAAACTTCCACCATTTCCAAATTGTTCAACCGATTCAAATTATTCCACCTTCAACACATTCCACTCGTCCTGCACATTCAAACCATCATTTTTTTCAAGTTCCAAACACATTTTCAACCCACTTCCCCATTCCACCGACAAATCATTCCTCTTAATCAGGACTGGGAAAAATTGCCGGTTTTCCCAAAATTCCAGGAATTCCGTAATACCATTTCTCAATTAAAAATGTTACTACTTAAACATTTCTCGACCGATTTTCAAAAATTCCAACACCAACTTATTCAGAACATTCACTTTTTTTTTTTTTTTTAGCATTTTCTAAAAAAATTCCCTTTTCCCGCAATTCCCAAATTTCCATGAAATTCCCATTGAAAAGAATGAGACATTTTTCATAGTTCCACAACTCCCAAATTGTTTATCCGATTCAAACTGTTCCAACTTCAAAGTATTGAGCCTGTTCAGGAATTGTGTGCTCCTTTCAACAATTGTTAAAAAAAAAAATCCCGGATTTCCTAGAATTCCCAGTTTTTAGGGACATTTTACCCATTCAAAATGAATTATCTATTTTTCACACTTCCACAATTCCCACATTTTTCAACCAATTCAAACCATTCCACCTTCAACACATTCAACTCATCCAGCACATTCAGACTATTATTTTTTCAAGTTCCAAACCAAATTCCGGTTTTCCTGGAAATTCAAACTTCCATATTCAAACCACTCCAACATTCAAACTATTCTTACGTTCATACTACATTATGTCAGCATTTCACTTCAACTTCAGCATTGGAGAATTCACACCTCATCTAGTTGTCATATGTTTTGTTTATTCCATCATATTACTGCCATGTTTCATACATGCATATACGCATAATTCTTCCTCCGTCCCTCCCCCGGGTCAAGACTTCTGATTCATCTTCAAATTTTGCTCCTCAGGCACATTTTATGCAACGGCTCTTTCATTGCCGAGAAGTTTGTGGGAGACAAAAAACCCGCTGTGCTAGACTTTTTATATAGATATATAAATACAGGTATATGCTGGACCTTGACTGAATCACTAGTGGCTTGTCTTTTTAGCTGATGTGGTGGCAAAAATGTTTCTTGAACTTTATTACAATCTCTAAAAGCTGTTGGGTGTTTCTTCATGTGCTTTGACAGCAGTCACTGGCATGCTATTGACTCGAAAGGGGTCCTTTTTATTGTTGGTTTTCCAGTCCAAGTCAGCGTTAAAGCAACAGTCAGGAGTGTTGTTTGTATGCGTTTACAACTGAGAAGTGCATTTGACTTTTATGACACTGTATCACATTGGAAAGATAAGTTCAGTAGCTAAATGTCCTTATTAAAGAGTTTGCACAATCACTGCTCACAACTCTGAGGTGTCCTGACTGGTCCACCGACACCATTACTGTATAAACCAATAAAGTACAGTAGGTAAGTACTGTCTTCATGACAATTAGATGCTTCTGCAAATCACGATACCTTTAACATTGGGGTATTATTATGAAGGCCTTAATTTTTATCATTGAAAGCCTTGATAATTATCTAATTATCAAGTACTTAATACATTTTTAAAATAAAATAAAAATATATATTTATTTCGTATTCATAAATGTATGTATATACGTGTATATACATATATGTATATGTATATGTGTATGTATATGTATATATGTATACATATACAGTATACGTATATATGGTTATATTTGTATATACAGTATATATAAATACCGGGTATATGTATATATATAAAAATATACATATGTATGTATGTATCTATATATATATATATATATATATATATATATATATATATATACACTACCGTTCAAAAGTTTGGGGTCACATTGAAATGTCCTTATTTTTGAAGGAAAAGCACTGTACTTTTCAATGAAGATAACTTTAAACTAGTCTTAACTTTAAAGAAATACACTCTATACATTGCTAATGTGGTAAATGACTATTCTAGCTGCAAATGTCTGGTTTTTGGTGCAATATCTACATTGGTGTATAGAGGCCCATTTCCAGCAACTATCACTCCAGTGTTCTAATGGTACAATGTGTTTGCTCATCGGCTCAGAAGGCTTATTGATGATTAGAAAACCCTTGTGCAATCATGTTCACACATCTGAAAACAGTTTAGCTCGTTACAGAAGCTACAAAACTGACCTTCCTTTGAGCAGATTGAGTTTCTGGAGCATCACATTTGTGGGGTCAATTAAACGCTCAAAATGGCCAGAAAAAGAGAACTTTCATCTGAAACTCGACAGTCTATTCTTGTTCTTAGAAATGAAGGCTATTCCACAAAATTGTTTGGGTGACCCCAAACTTTTGAACGGTAGTGTATTTATATACTGTATATATATATATATATATATATATATATATATATATATATATATATATATATATATATATATATATATATATATTAGGGCTGCGACAACTGATTAAATCGATTAAAATCGATTACCAAAATAGTTGGCGATTAATTTAGTCATCAATTCGTTGGAACTATGCTATGCGCATGCGCGGAGTCTTTTTTTTTTTTTGTTTATTTTTTTGTTGTTGTTGTTTTTTTTGTTTTATAAACCTTTATTTATAAACTGCAACATTTACAAACAGCTGAGAAACAATAATCAAAATAAGTACAAAAACTGTACAAAACAGCGCCAGGGCGGCGGTGAGGCTACGTCTCATGAGGTGGCGTAAGCTAGCCAATATATGTCATGTGCAGCTCACGTGACGACGGCGTCTCCTTTGCTGGAAAAATTCGAAAAATGGCGCAGGAAAACACTACCGATAGTTTAGCGGAGAAACATCTTGAGGTTATTGCTTCAATGGAGAAAAGTGTACGACCTAAGTCGTCAAAAGTGTGGGAACACTTCACTTTAAAGACTTCAAAGAAGACCGTACCCTGCAAAATGGCACGGAAGTACAACATTGCTTCAGGAGCACCTGAAGAAGAAACATGTTGGAGCCATGGATGAAGAGAACAACTCACAGTACGTAACTTTTTAAGTCCATAGTGGCAACAGGCATTCATGAGTTCAGCTTTTTTGTGAGTAACGTTAGTTATGCCTTTGTTGCAACGCGGGGCTGATAATGTGTCTCCGGCACATTTGACTCCATTTTGAGAGAGAAAACGCACGGTTACCAATTTCGAAATAAACGTAACGGACAGAAATATCTCAGGTTGGTTTCATAATGGATCAATGTAGCCGGGCCGATAAAGCTATATAAATCTATTTAGATTTGAGTGACGCTTTAGTATAACTAAACGTTATGAAGGTGCTGGAATATTTCATGCTATTATTCAGAGGCAGCCTAAAATGAATCCTTTGTTATTCACAACAGAAACGTGTACAATATCTGATTCAGTTCTGATGAGTTACATTTATAATAATGGTAAATGGGTTATACTTGTATAGCGCTTTTCTACCTTCAAGGTACTCAAAGCGCTTTGACAGTATTTCCACATTCACCCATTCACACACACATTCACACACTGATGGCGGGAGCTGCCATGCATTTCTGTGTTATTATTGGTGTATGCTGCACCCCCAATGTCCACAACATGGTGCCAGTATGTTGTTTTTTTTCCAATAAAATACTGGAAAGGATAGAAATGTAGTTTGTCTCTTTTATCCGATTATTAATCGATTAATCGAAGTAATAATAGACAGATTAATCGATTATCAAATTAATCGTTAGTTGCAGCCCTAATATATATATATATATATATATATATATATATATATATATATATATATATATATATATATATATATATATATATATATATATATATATATATATATATATATATATATATATATATATATATATATATATATATATATATATATATATACACATATATATATATATATATATATATATATATATATATATATATATATATATATATATATATTTATATATATATATATATATATATATATATATATATATATATATATATATATATATATATATATATATACAGTCAAGATCAAAAGTTTACATACACTGTCAGTGTGAACATAAAATATCTTGTCTTTGCAGTCTATTCATTTGAATATAAGTTGAAAAGGATTTGCAAATCATTGTATTCTCTTTTTATTTACCATTTACACAAAGTGACAACTTCACTGCTTTTGGGGTTTGAATAAAAACGCCCTAGAATTGACCTTCCGCAACAATTCCGGAAACTTTAGTGCAAAAAGCTGGCAGGAAATTGTTCATATCCTGTGCTGAGGAAGAAGAAGTCTCCTGTGACACTGGGAATCCACGGCTTTGTGACCCACATCAGTACCGTGTCGGGCTTAGCGACACTTTTCTTTCAGGCAGCTGCTGTCCTTATCTGCATGTTTACTGTGGAACAAACACCAAAAAAAAAAAAGAACCTCATCTTGTTTGGAGTGAGTCCCCAATGTCACGCCTCACTTGCAAATTAATGCAGTCATGTTTACATTGGGCGAGTCTACCAACAATCCAATGTGTGTGTGTTTCTAGGTCTAGAAAAAACTGAAAAATAAAATGAAAACGCACCAAAAAAAAATACATTATGCTAAAATACAGACAGCTCAGTTGGCAGGATTTACTGTAACTCTAAAAATAACTGTGTGTTTTTCAAAATACAGTAATGCACTTTAAAAAAAACAACAACCGTAGATACAAAACCTAAAAGCAGTGAAGTTGTCACGTTGTGTAAATGGTAAATACAAAGAGAATACAATGATTTGCAAATCCTTTTCAACTTATATTCAATTGCAAAGACAAGATATTTCATGTTCACACTGTGAAACATATTTTTTATTTGCAAATAATCATGAACTTAGAATGTAATGGCAGCAACACATTGCAAAAAAGGCATGTTTACCACTGTGTTACATGGCCTTTCCTTTTAACAACACTCAGTAAAGGTTTGGGAACTGAGGAGACACATTTTTGAAGTGGAATTATTTCCCATTCTTGCTTGATGTACAGCTTAAGTTGTTCAACAGTCTCCCTTCTGATATGTTAGCCTTCATATTGCACCACACATTTTCAATGTCTGGACTACAGGCAGGCCAGTCTAGTACTCACACTCTTTTACTATGAAGCCACGCTGTTGTAACACGTGGCTTGGTATTGTCTTGCTGAAATAAGCAGGGGCATCCATGATAACGTTGCTTGGATGGCAACATATGTTGCTCCAAAAGCTGTATGTACTTGTCAGCATTAATGGTGCCTTCACAGATGTGTAAATTACCCGTACCTTGGGCACTAATACACCCCCATACCATCACAGATGCTGACTTTTACACTTTGACCCTATAACAGTCAGGATGGTTATTTTCCTCTTTGTTCCGGAGGACACGAAGTCCACAGTTTTTCCCCAAAAAATGTGTAATGCGGACTCATCAGACCTCAGAACACTTTTCCACTTTGCATCAGTCCATCTTAGATGAGCTCAGGCCCAGCAAAGCTGGCGGCGTTTCTGGGTGTTGTTGATAAATGGCTTTGACTTTGCATACTATAGTTTTAACTTGCACTTACAGATGAAGCGACCAACTGTAGTTACTGACAGTGGTTTTCTGAAGTGTTCCTGAGCCCATGTGGTAATATCCTTTACACGCTGATGTCGCTTTTTGATGCAGCTTTTTATGTGCAGTGATTTCTCCAGATTCTCTGAACCTTTTGATGATATTACGGAGCGTAGATGGTGAAATCCCTAAATTCCATGCAATAGCTGCTTGAGAAATGTTGTTCTTAATCAATTTGCTCAGGCATTTGTTGACAAAGTGGTGACCCTCGCCCCGTCATTGTTTGTGAATGACTGAGCATTTCATGGAAGCTGCTTTTATACCCAATCATGGCACCCACCTGTTCCCAATTAGCCTGTTCACCTGTGGGATGGTCCAAATAAGTCTTTGATGAGCATTCCTCACCTTTCTCACTCTTTTTTTGCCACTTGTGCCAGCTTTTTTTAAACATGTTGCTGCATCAAATTCCAAATGAGCTAATATTTGCAAAAAATAACAAAGTTTTCCAGTGTGAACATTAAGTATCTTGTCTTTGCAGTCTATTCAATTGAATATAAGTTGAAAAGGATTTGCAAATCATTGTATTCTCTTTTTATTTACCATTTACACAACGTGACAACTTCACTGAATATATATATATATATATATATATATATATATATATATATATATATATATATATATATATATATATATATATATATATATATATATATATATATATATATATATATATATATATATATATATATATATATATATACATAGGCGCTGATCTACATTACTGGTACCAAAAGTATTTAAGTATTTTGGTACTTCTCTGTACTTTTTTAAATAAAGGGGACCACAAAAAATGTAATTATTGGCTTTATTTTAACAAAATAATCTTAGGGTACATGAAACATGTTTATTATTGTAATTTAGTCCTTAAATAAAATGAAGAACATACTAGACAACTTGTCTTTTAGTAGTAAGTAAACAAACAAAGACTCCTAATTAGTCTGCTGATGTATGCAGTAACATATTTTGTCATTTATCTACCTATTTTTTGTCTACATTATGAGCGACAAGTGGTAGAAAATAAATTCACTTGTTAATATCTGCTTACTTTCTGTTTTAACTTGTTCTATCTACACTTCTGTTAAAATGTAATAATCACTTATTCTTCTCTTCTGTGATACTTTACATTAGTTTTGGATGGTACTACAAATTTGGGTATCAATCCGATACCAAGTAGTTACAGGATCATACATTGGTCACATTCAAAGTCCTCATGTGTCCAGGGACGTATTTACTGACTTTATAAACATAATATAAATACATTTAAAAAAGCGAAAAAAGATTTTGTGATGCTAAACAAATATCGATGTAATCATAGTAGTATCGACTACTATGATTATCGACTACTACTAAGATATGCTCCTGTACTTGGTATCATTACAGTGGATGTCAGGTGTAGATCCACCCATTGCATTTGTTTACATTGTGACGCCGGTGAGCTATTGTATCCTCCTACGGTGTGTAGTGAAGCATGTTTAGCTATTCCTCATCCTGCAGTGACAATGATACTTGTAAGAAACTTATTTTATTTGTCGCCATGGAGACAAGGATTAGTGATTTATAAGTAGCTAAAACACTGCAGACTGCGGCTGGACGTTAGCCGCTAGCTAGCTAACCATGTCTTAAAGCACCTCTCCCTGAGGGTGTTTCAGTCTTATAACTTTTATCTTGCCTTTTTAGACCAAAATGTGTCCGTACTCTGTGATTGTGCGCTGCTGAACATGCTCCTCTGCTTGTAACACCAGCAATGTCACGACGTGACAACGACGCGCCGTCATGCCTGTAAAAAAAAGCAGGGGCGGGGACCGGTACTTTTTAGAGGCGGTATAGTACCGAATATGATTCATTAGTATCGTGGTACTAAACTAATACCGGTATACCGCACAACCCTAGTTCCAAGTAGGGCTCGTTGGAACTAACTGTTTATAAGTTCAGCATCAAAGCTCGATTTTGGCCAACATAATTCCAATACACCTTTGTTGCACCTCCGAGACTAATTTAGAATTATTAAAAAAAAAGCAATAAAATGCAACTTTAATAAAAACCACATGATTCCGTTGCAAAGTCCTTTTTTCCCCCATTAAATAAACAGTCTTTTATAATTATTTCTCCATGTTCTAATTTGCTGTAGAGCTGCTGGTGTGGATGTTATTAGCAGCGACCTCAGGCACTTCGGCCAATCCTCCATGTGTGCCCTCATTTAACTGATCTACACCCACTTCACCAGGGTCTTCTCATCCATCATCGCAGCTAATAAGCATATTTGCCTCTTAAGTACTTTGTGCTGTGTTTTCCTTTAACGGATACGCAAATGTTAAGTAAATTTCCCAGCCCTCTCAAATGCCTCCCTTGAGATGATTGTTCCCCTTTGGATGTGTGATTAGATCCCAGCTGAATTATATTCCATGCGTGAAATGTCAGCTGTAATGACTTGTGCGCCAATTAGGAAAGTAAAAAAAAACAAAAAAACATTTGCAGCAACAAATCAATAAGACTGAAAGTTTTTTCTGCAAACACAGTCATGAGTGGACCAAGGTCTGAGGTGTCTGGCCTGGTCTTGTCATATTGGGGCTGTGCACTGCTCTTGGCCAGATGGACCCTGAGGGGCTTATCGTGCCCCCCAGTCTGCCTCCTCCTATTAGAGAATCTCCTCTTCCATGGCCATCTTTTCTACAACTTTCTGTCAGGAGCCATTGATCAAATTGTTTCATTTCCAATGCTTTAAAGGCCTACTGAAACCCACTACTACCGACCACGCAGTCTGATAGTTTATATATCAATGATGAAATCTTAACATTGCAACACATGCCAATACGGCCGGGTTAACTTATAAAGTGCAATTTTAAATTTCCCGCTAAACTTCCGGTTGAAAACGTCTATGTATGATGACGTATGCGCTTGACGTCACTAGTTAAACGGAAGTTTTCGAACACCATTGAATCCAATACAAAAAAGCTCTGTTTTCATCTCAAAATTCCACAGTATTCTGGACATCTGTGTTGTGAATCTTTTGCAATTTGTTTAATGAACAATGAAGACTGCAAAGAAGAAAGTTGTAGGTGGGATCGGTGTATTAGCGGCTGGCTGTAGCAACACAACCAGGAGGACTTTGACTTGGATAGCAGACGCGCTAGCCGACGCTAGCCGACGCTAGCCGACGCTAGCCGCCGACCGCACGGATGATCGGGTGAAGTCCTTCGTCCTTCCGTCGATCGCTGGAACGCAGGTGAGCACGGGTGTTGATGAGCAGATGAGGGCTGGCTGGCGTAGGTGGAGCGCTAATGTTTTTATCATAGCTCTGTGAGGTCCCGTTGCTAAGTTAGCTTCAATGGCGTCATTAGCAACAGCATTGTTAAGCTTCGCCAAGCTGGAAATTATTAACCGTGTATTTACATGTCCATGGTTTAATAGTATTGTTGATCTTCCGTCTATCCTTCCAGTCAGGGTTTATTATTTTGTTTCTATCTGCATTTGAGCCCGATGCTATCACGTTAGCTCAGTAGCTAAAGAGCTTTGCCGATGTATTGTCGTGGAGATAAAAGTCACTGTGAATGTCCATTTCACGTTCTCGACTCTCATTTTCAAGAGGATATAGTATCCGAGGGGGTTTAAAATACAAATCTGTGATCCACAATAGAAAAAGGAGAAAGTGTGGAATCCAATGAACCCTTGTACCTAAGTTACAGTCAGAGCGAAAAAAGATACGTCCTGCACTGCACTCTAGTCATTCACTCTCACGTCCCTCATCCACAAATCTTTCATCCTCGCTCAAATTAATGGAGTAATCATCACTTTCTCGGTCCGAATCTCTCTTGCTGCATTGTAAACAATGGGAAAATGTGAGCAGCCCTTCCTCCAGTGACGTCACGCTACTTCCGGCATAGGCAAGGCTTTTTTTTATCAGCGACCAAAAGTTGCGAACTTTATCGTCGTTGTTCTCTACTAAATCCTTTCAGCAAAAATATGGCAATATGGCGAAATTATCAAGTATGACACATGGAATGAATCTGCTATCCCAGTTTAAATAAAAAAATAATAATAATAGGCCTTTAATGTGGATTCATCCATCAGAATTACACAAAACCCCAAAAGCAGTGAAGTTGTCACGTTGTGTAAATGGTAAATAAAAAGCTAATACAATGATTTGCAAATCCTTTTCAACTTATATTCAATTGAATAGACTGCAAAGACAAGATATTTCATGTTCACACTGAAAAACTTCTTTTTTTTGCAAATAATCATGAATTGAATGGCAGCAACACATTGCAAAAAAGGCATTTTTACCAGTGTGTTACATGGCCTTTCCTTTTAACAACACTCAGTAAAGTTTTGGGAACTGAGGAGACACCTTTTTGAAGTGGAATTATTTCCCATTCTTGCTTGATGTACAGCTTAAGTTGTTTAACAGTCTCCCTTCTGATATTTTAGCCTTCATATTGCACCACACATTTTCAATGTCTGGACTACAGGCAGGCCAGTCTAGTACCCACACTCTTTTACTATGAAGCCACGCTGTTGTAACACGTGGCTTGGCATTGTCTTGCTGAAATAAGCAGAACGATAACATTGCTTGGATGGCAACATATGTTGCTCCAAAAGCTGTATGTACCTTTCAGCATTAATGGTGCCTTCACAGATGTGTAAGTTACCCATGCCTTGGCCACTAATACACGCCCATACCATCACAGATGCTGCCTTTAACACTTTGACCCTAGAACAATCCGAATGGTTATTTTCCTCTTTGTTGCGTAAGACACGACATCCACAGTTTCCAAAAACAATTTGAAATGTGGACTCGTCAGACCACAGAACACTTTTCCACTTTGCATCAGTCCATCTTAGATGAGCTCGGGCCCAGCGAAGCCGGCGCCATTTCTGGGTGTTGTTGATAAACAGCTTTGGCTTAACTTGCACTTACAGATGTAGCGATGAACTGTTGTTCCTGACAGTGGTTTTCTGAAGTGTTCCTGAGCCCTAGTGGTTGGTTTTCGGCTTTGCTGCTTACATGCAGTGATTTCTCCAGATTCTCTGAACCTTTTGATGATATTACGCGCAGCATATATGGTGAAATCCCTAAATTCCTTGCAATAGCTGGTTGAGAAATGTTGTTCTTAAACAATTTGCTCAGGCATCTGTTGACAAAAGTGGTTACCCTCGCCCCATCCTTGTTTGTGAATGACTGAGCATTTCATGGAATCTACTTTTATACCCAATCATGGCACCCACCTGTTCCCAATTAGCCTGTTCACCTGTGGGATGTTCCAAATAAGTCGTTGATGAGCATTCCTCACCTTTCTCTCTTTTTTGCCACTTGTGCCAGCTTATTTGAAACATGCTGCAGGCATCAAATTCCAAATGAGCTAATATTTGCAAAAAATAACAAAGTTTCTCAGTGTGAACATGAAATATCTTGTCTTTGCAGTCTATTCAATTGAATATAAGTTGAAAAGGATTTGCAAATCATTGTATTCTCTTTTTATTTACAATTTACAGAACGTGACAACTTCACTGCTTTTGGGGTTTTGTATATTAAATCATATTTTATGTGGAACTTCTTAAACACATACAATATTGTTTTAACAGTGAAAAATCTCACAACAAAAGCGAGTGATTGACTCTCCTTTGTAACTCGCTCCTGGCCCCTCCTTCATACACTGTCAAAGAGCTGTGATTGGATAGTTTAATACATTTGTCACACCCATCTACAATACAAAATTAAATATGATTGGATTTCGTTTCAGTCCACATTTCCGCGGCATTTTTATTTGTTGACTAAAATGTCAGTTCATTTTGTCATCGTCTTAGTCACGGCGCATTTTGTTTTGATTAGTTATCGTCATCTTTTATTTATAATAAATGATAAATGGGTTATACTTGTATAGCGCTTTTCTACCTTCAAGGTACTCAAAGCGCTTTGACAGTATTTCCACATTCACCCATTCACACACACATTCACACACACTGATGGAGGGAGCTGCCATGCAAGGCGCTACCAGCACCCATCAGGAGCAAGGGTGAAGTGTCTTGTCCAAGGACACAACAGACGTGACTAGGATGGTAGAAGGTGGGGATTGAACCCCAGTAACCAGCAACACTCCGATTGCTGGCACGGCCACTCTACCAACTTCGCCACGCCGTCAGGGGAAAATAGGTCATTGACGATAACTAAGACGAAAACTTTTAGCCAACGAAAATAACACTACAGTTGACCAACATAGGGCATCAAGCGGTAAACAGAGTGTGCAATCTATAAACTAGTGTGTACTATTAGTGGATGGGTTGTGTGTGATCTACTAAGACAGTACAATTTTTAAGTGGTGCAGACCGCCTTATTAAAATTAGGATGTAGTGTGTGTGTGGCATCACCACTCATTTAGTGCACATTCATGATACCATGCTCTTACCTGAGGTGTTTTGCTATCATTTCAAACATGCAGGAGACGTGTACCACTTTTTATGGGTAATTTAGTGTCACGGCGGGGTCGCATGGTAATGCATGGATCGTTTCCCCAAGATGCAGACGGAACTCCGGAGGCAGTGTGCAGGTAAGATAATGATTTATTGTCCATAAATCAGTCAAGAATAAACAGAAAATTGGGCCTATAGCATGGGAAGTTATTACGAAGCTTAGAACAGGAATAGGAATTAAAAGGGATACACACGTAACTTGTTGCATGGAGCAAACAAGACAGCCAGACCGAGTGTGGCGAATAAATAGCTCACTGATTAGTGCCCGGGAGCAGGTGAGTGTCCTGAACACTAATCAGAGGCAGGTGGGGAAATAATCAGCACCCATGGCAACTAAGAAACACAAACCCAGGGTTGCTGAAAACAGAACTAAGGGAGTCAAACTAAAATAACGGAATCCTGAAGTGCATCTACAATGAAACCACTTTTTATTTTATTATTTTTAACGGCTGAAAAGGTGCTCATTGGTGAGAGGCTGCACATACTCTGCTTAAGACACAAACACATGTATACTCAAAGAGGTCTTTATATATATATATATATATATATATATATATATATATATATATATATATATATATATATATATATATATATATATATATATATATATATATATAAGAAATATTTTAACAATATATATTCTATGTGAAAAAAATATATCATTAAAAAATACTAATGCTCACCAAAACACATCAATTTAATTTGTTTTAATCAGCCCCTTAAGTCAACTGGCAGCTATAACATTACAACATAATGTTGCTGAATAGACAATATGTCTAATATTTTTTGTATTTTCTGACCGTCCAAAATGTTGACACACACACATAGGATAGAGGATTTCCGTCTGTCCTTCTCACACGTGCTAAATAAAACACTGAATAGTGCTAGTAAAACAGTTATGAGTGTTGATAAATCACTTTGCGAGTGCAAAATAATATTTGTTTCTTCTCCTCCCAGTATTGTGGCCGTCCTGATGATCAGCCCATATTTGGCATATTCATGAACACAGACGCAAAATGGATTGCACGCCTTATTTTGCTCACATAAGAGACACAATCATCTCTGCACACCTTTAGTGGATCAGCTTTGCGTGTGCTATCAGGTTTGCACCTGCTTTAATACATGCACACCTTTAGTAAATCAGGCTAATTGTTGTGGCTGTTGTTGTTGTTTATTGAGTATGTCATAGTCAGCTCCACATCATACATGTAGTACATCATATACATGCATGTAGTACATAATATACATACATGTAGTACATCATATACATACATGTAGTACATCATATACATACATGTAGGACATCATTTACATACATGTAGTACATCATATACATACATGTTGTGCATCACATACATACATGTAGTACATCACATACATACATGTAGTACATCACATACATACATGTAGTACATCATATACATGCATGTAGTACATAATATGCAAACATATCTACAGTGAACAGTCTTGTGCTCAATGGCAATATTATTATTTCACAAAAAATAAAATAAAATAAAATTGATTTCAATTCAACATATCTCAAAAGGGTAATGGGAAGAAGTATAAACTTTTTGAATCCCACCCTTTTTTACATAGTTACTTGAACTAATACCTAGTTTCCTCTGAACCACATTTGATCACATTCATCTGGATCCACATAACTCAGTGGTGTCCAAAGTGTGGCCCGGGGGCCATTTGCGGCCCGCAGCTCATGTTTTACCTGCCCGCGGCACATCATTCTAAAAATACTAAAAAAAAAAAATGTAAAACATTAAAACATGGAATAAAAGAGCAAATAGGTGAAATGCAACGAGAAAAAAAGTTGCATTGTTGACTCTGAAAACACCATTTTTTAAAATAATTTTTCAAAAAATAATAATGAGTCAAAATCAATGTTGCTATGGATTATTGACTGATTTAAGGACAAAAAGGACACAAATACAACAAACAAACAAAACACGAAAAATATGAAAATTATTTTTAAAAATACATACAAATTATTTACTAATACTAATTAAACTAATTATTATATTGATTGTTATTATAAATATACTAAACTAATTACACTATATATTATCTGAAGCTGATATAGAGATTTAAGTGTTGAATGTAAAAAAAAAAAATACAAAAAAAAGGATGACCATTTTATGAGTGGGGCACTTTTGGATCTCCAAAAATGTTAGTGGACTTAAAAAACGCCTGTCTTTGCTAAAAAAATAAAAATAAAAATAAAATAAAAATTAAAAAATTCAAATAAATGTTGCTATGAATTATTGACCTATTTAGGGATAAAATTACTTCACATCAAATATTCCACTCTGAAAATCTTTTTGGGAAAAATATTGTATATTTTGTATTTTTGCCCAAAAAAATTGGGTGACTTATTTTTAACCTTTTTTTAAGACTGAAACCCTTCTGGGTCCCTAGGACCTAACTTGAGCGAGCCTCAAAGGTTAAAAAAAAAGTGTATATGGTATTGGTTTTGAAAATGAAGAAAATATCAAAATGGCCCCCGCATGCTTAGATTTTTCAGTGTGCGGCCCTCAGTGGAAAAAGTTTGGACACCCGTGACATAACTTAATTTGCCCAGATCTATGTGTTTGCAATTCTCAATATATCATCATCAGTAAGTCATAAAGCACAAGGCACACTTTGCATAAAGAACTATTCTTTTTACCAATAACTTTCATCTTAAAATAACAGCACCCACAAGGAGTAACAGGTCCACAGTAACGTGGACAATGTTTGTTTCCACAAACTTTAAACGGAGATGTTTTTTTTGTTTTTTTGTTAAATGAAACAGGATTAACTTGGAATAAAAGTAAATGATATTAAATCTGGGATTAATCTGATTAAATGTGTCCATCCTTAGACAGGACTCAGTTTAACATCACACTGTCTTGTATTGCTCTTTGCTCATCGTCTGTACATTTATATTCTGCACATTCTGTGTGTTGTTTGCACCATATGGTACCACACTGCCTGCTGGGCCAAGATAAATCCCCAGGACACACACACACACACACACACGCACACACACACACACACACAAACACACACACACATATTGAGCCCACCTTCAGAATCTTATGTACATGTGACATGCTTTGTAATTGTAGTTGGCACCTTGCGTAACACCTGCCCTCCTCTTCCTCCACCTGCCCTGCTCTTCCTCCACCTGCCTGTGCTTGTCTTTTTTAGTGCTTCACCCTCCTCTCTGGCTCCCAGACTCTCTGAGTCATCACACTTTTCCTCAACAACACCACCAGCGTGGAAGCAGACTCTCCTCCTACACATGCAAATGGGAAGTGTGTCTGTCTGCTTTGTCACCTTGGTGTTCTTTTTTTTTGGGGGGGGGGGGGGCTTGGGCTAATCTTATACAAGAACAATCAACCGGATTTATTAGTGTTTTGTTATTCATACAGCCGCCTTAAAACTCTGTCATGTGCATGCCAGTCCAGTACCTGGCGTTGTCAACAATACAAACACTAAACATGCCAACTGCTTTTCTCCCAAGACCCAAACAACACTATATTGCCAAAAGTATTTGGCCACCTGCCTTGACTCACTATGAAGTTCAAGTGCCATCCCATTCCTAACCCATAGGGTTCAATATGACCTTTTGCAGCTATTACAGCTTGAAGTCTTCTGGGAAGGCTGTCCACAAGGTTGTGGAGTGTCTTTATAGCAATTTTCCACCATTCTTCCAAAAGCGCATTGGTGAGACCACACACTGATGTTGGTGGAGAAGGCCTGGCTCTCAGTCTCCGTTCTAATTCATCCCAAAAGTGTCCTATCGGTTCAGGTCAGGACTCTGTGCAGGCCAGTCAAATTCATCCACACCAGACTCTGTCATCCATGTCTTTATGGACCTTGCTTTGTGCACTGGTGCACAGTCATGTTGGAAGAGGAAGGGGCCCGCTCCAAACTGTTCCCACAAGGTTGGGAGCATGGAATTATCCAAAATGTTTTGGTATCCTGAAGCCTTCAAATTTCCTTTCACTGGAACTAAGGGGCCAAGCCCAACTCCTGGAAAAAAAACCCCACACCATTATTCCTCCTCCACCAAATTTCAAACTCGGCACAATGCAGTCTGAAATGTAGCGTTCTCCTGGCAACCTCCAAATCCAGACTGGTCCATCAGATTGCCAGATGGAAAAGTGTGATTCATCCGTGCAGAGAAGGCGTCTCCACTGCTCTCGAGTCCAGTGGCGACGAGCTTTACACAACTGCATCCAGACGCTTTTCATTGTACTTGGTGATGTATGGCTCAGATGCAGCTACTCGGCCATGGAAACCCATTCCATGAAGCTCTCTGCGTACTGTACGTGGGCTGATTTGACGATCACATGAAGTTGGGAGCTCTGTAGCAACTGACTGTGCAGAAAGTCTTTGCACTATGCGCTTCAGCATCCGCTGACCCCTCTCTGTCACTTTACATGGCCTACCACTTGGTGGCTGAGTTGCTGTTGTTCCCAAACTCTTCACTTTTCTTATAATAAAGCCCACAGTTGACTTCGGAATATTTAGGAGCGAGGAAATTTCACAACTGGATTTGTTGCACAGGTGGCATCCTATAACAGTTCCACGCTGGAAATCACCGAGAGCGGCCCATTCTTTCACAAATGTCTGTAGAAACAGTCTCCATGCCTAAGTGCTTGATTTGGAATGTTGCCTCTCGTTCACAATCATTATAAAGACATGACAAAATATGTATATAAAAATTTTTTTTTTAATGCATTTTAACTTGTGAATAAACGTAAATAAAAGTCTGCTTTTATCAGAGCCAAAGGGAGGTCCTCTATTTCACCCATAAAATGCAATAATTAACCATTCAAAAACCGCCCACAATACACCATTTATATTTTGTGACTTGAATATTAACCAAGTAATAGTGATATTGTTATTATAAGTGCTAACACAGACAAACTATTCATAATGGTGTCGTGATCACGACCGTGTGTCCCTATGTTTACATCATCCAGTGGTCTGCTGCTTCCTCGCTTCCCTGCTCCCTGGAAGTTTATTCTAGATCAAGGGTCCCCAAACCGGATACGTTAACATACCAGGCACGTTATTAATGCGTCATATAACGTACACTTATTCAGCCTGTTGTTCACTAGTCTTTATTTATTTTAAAGTGCCTTTCAAATCTCTATTCTTGGTGTTGGGTTTTATCAAATAAATGTACCCAAAAAATGCGACTTATACTCCAGTGCGATGTATAAATGTTTTTTCCCTTCTTTATTATGCATTTTTGGCCGGTGCGACTTATACTCCGGAGCGACTTATACTCCGAAAAATACTGTAGTACAATATTATTAGTGCATCTCTTTTGTAGTTATGTGCAATGAGACGCAAAAGTGAAACGTGTACATACCTTTCTCCTATGCTGCCACAGATACACAGTACAGGCCAAAAGTTTGGACACACCTTCTCATTCATGTTAATTTTCTTTATTTTCATGACTATTTACATTGTAGATTGTCACATCAAAACTCTGAATGAACACATGTGGAGTTATGTACTTAACAAATAAAGGTGAAATAACTGAAAACATGTTTTATATTCTAGTTTCTTCAAAATAGCCACCCTTTGCTCTGATTACTGCTTTGCACACTCTTGGCATTCTCTCCATGAGCTTCAAGAGGTAGTCACCTAAAATGGTTTTCACTTCACAGGTGTGCTTGAAGCTTATGGAGAGAATGCCAAGAGTGATGGTGTTGGTTCTTGGATCATATTAGTATATGTTTTGTCTTCTTTTCTTAAGCCATTCCATAATTGTGCTGATATACTAAAAGGTTTTAAGTGTTGTACGTACATACAAATGTTTTGAAAAATACTTTCCTTTGAGGTGATATGTCCCCTCTTTATTAAGAACAATTGTTGTACACTATTGGGTATCATGTTTGCTTTGTTCATAATTTTAGATGTTTGTAAATGCACAAAATAATTGAGTTTCAGTATTTTGGATTCAATTAATTAAAGTGTTTACATTTTTTTCGATAACCTACTTTTTTGTAACTAATAAATTAAGTGTACTTTTGCAGTTATTTCCCTATATTTCTACACAATAAGTCAGATATGGTAACACTAGTGATCAGTTGACGATACGGAGTGATTTTTGGTCCAATACATATTTTTGTCAGGTTTGTCACTGACAGTTTAGTTATGTTTTGGTTTTTCCTCTGTTTGTCTTTATTTCCTGTCAGCGCTCTTATTTTGGTTGTTTCATGCTTTTCTCCCTGAGCGCTGTTTCCCTTCAGCTGCGGCTGATTGGCACCTGGCCACACCTGGTGTCAATCAGCCAGCTGCTGTTTAAACCTGCTTTGCCCTCCAGTCAGTGCTGGAGTATTGTCGTTGTCATTGTCGTTGTCGTTGTCGCTGTTTGCGGAAAGCTGTTCCTGTTTGCTGGTTCCTGATAGCGTTTTGCAGTTTGCTGTCTCCTAGCTCCTAGTTTCTTGTTTTCCTGTTAGCTATATCCTGTTAGCTGTTAGCTGTTTCCAGTTTGCCTGTTCCTGGTTCCTGGTTTGTGTATTTTTCTTAACTTTTGGACAATAAATCATGTTTTCCTGCACCAAGCCTTTCATCTCTGCATCTTGGGGTTTCGTCACCACCAACACATTGTGACAATTTTGCTTTATTCATTATTTTTATATGAGATTTCCAGTTCATTTTACCATCTATTATTACACACCAACATTTGATTGTTTTTCACTCTACAATGTTTACTCCTTTTTGTATTTGTGCTTGACTTTCTCTTCTACTGTTACCAAATAGCATTATTTTAGTTTTACTGAGATTCAAAGAGTCTGTTTTTGTTAAAGCATGTTTTTAATTTGTTACTATTTGTATTATCTTCTGTGTGTTCTCTCCTCAACAAAACAGTTTTGTCGTCTGCAAATAAAACTAACTTTAAGTCTTTTGTAACTTTACAAATGTCGTTTGTATACAGATTAAATAATTTAGGTCCCAGCATTGATCCCTGAGGTACACCACAAGATATGTTTAATTCTGTTGACTTTTTTTAATCTGGCATCATATATTACTTCTTGGTGGTTAACTAGCTTCTTATCCAGTTTAGTACCAATCCTCTGATACCATACCTTTTCTAATTTATCAATTTAAGACATCATTGTCAAAACGTGGACTATGGGATGTTTGTTTTCCCGAATTGCTAAGAAGTTAAGTTGCACTGGACATGGCGTGAAGGTAAGGACATCATTTATTTTTAACTCTAAACTACAAAAGGGGTACAAAACTAAAGGCGCACACAAAGGCGGAGAACAAACATGACTAATGAAAACAAATCTAGCACAAAGGCAGAAACTATGAACATGAAACTAAAGTCACTAACTGTGGCATTAATAACAAAAACTTACTTTGCAGGGCAGGAATCTATGGCATGGAACACGTAATCAATGGAGTCACAGGGATGACAGCGTTAAACAGAGTTAGCATGGGTGTCAGAAGTAGCATGGCATGAAGTGAGCAGAGTTAATGTCGCCAGGCTGACTTCCTGGCAACAATGGGCTTAAATAATAGTGACATGATTACAACAGGTGCGTGTGTCCAAATGAGTCCGGTGCGTGAGTCCAAATGCACGACAGGTGAAACCAATAAGTAGTCATGGAAACAAAAACAATGGAGCGTAAACAGAAACTAAAGAGTCCAATAACTAAACAAAACAAAACATGATCCAAAAGACATGACAATCATGATTAATTGTGTCAAATGCTTTTGTTAGACTCATAAATACACACTGTTTACCTACCATGTATTGCATTGGTCATTTCCTCTGTTATTTCCATTAATGCCATTGGTGGTGAAATGTAAGCTTTGTATCTGTATTGGTTCTCAGCGAGTGTCCCACTTTAGTTCATGAATGTGTCCAATCTGTCATTAAATCATTTTTCAATAATTAAAAAAAATTGTGGCAGTAAAATACAAAAGCCAAAAGCAGTGAAGTTGTCATGTTGTGTAAATGGTAAATAAAAAGAAAATACAATGATTTGCTAATCCTTTTCAACTTATATTCAATTGAATAGACTGCAAAGACAAGATATTTCATGTTCACATTGAGAAACTTTGTTATGTTTTGCTAATATTAGCTCATTTGGAATTTGAAGCTGGCACAAGTGGCAAAAAAGAGTGAGATAGTTGAGGAATGCTCATCAAACACTTATTTGGAACATCCCACAGGTGAACAGGCTAATTGGGAACAGGTGGGTGCCATGATTGGGTATAAAAGCAGCTTCCATGAAAAGCTCAGTCATTCACAAACAAGGTTGGGGCGACGGTCACCACTTTGTCAACTAATGCCTGAGCAAATTGTTTAAAAACAACATTTCTCAACCAGCTATTGCAAGGAATTTAGGGATTTCCCCATCTACGCCACGTAATATCATCAAAAGGTTCAGAGAATCTGGAGAAATCACTGCACAAAGGCAGCAAGCCTTTGACTTTCGATCCCTCAGGCGGCACTGCATCAAAAAGCGACATCAGTGTGTAAAGGATATCACCACATGGGCTCAGGAACACTTCAGAAAACCACTGTCAGTAACTACAACTGCTCGCTACATCTGTAAGTGCAAGTTAAAACTCTACTATGCAAAGCCAAAGCCATTTATCAACAACACCCAGAAACGATGCCGGCTTCGCTGGGCCCGAGCTCATCTAAGATGGACTGATGCAAAGTGGAAAAGTGTTCTGTGGTCTGACGAGTCCACATTTCAAATTGTTTTTGGAAACTGTGGACGTCGTGTCCTCCGGACCAAAGAGGAAAAGAACCATCTGGATTGTTATAGGCGCAAAGTTGAAAAGCCAGCATCTGTGATGGTATGGGGGTGTATTAGTGTGTTAGTCTGTAGTTTGTAGATCCTTTATTTTAAGATGTGTAGCCAAGCCAGATTTGTTTTCACAAATATGTCTTTCATACAGTAGGGAAGGAATGAATCAAAATCCTGCATGAGAGGACGATATGAGGTTAATCATTTTGGAATGCAGTCTGCTGAAAAGGATGGAAAGTGCCATTCTACATAGCAACTGACACTGTGGTCAAAGTTGGAATTTCCACAAAACACAGTTAAAGATATTCGGCACTCTACTGTCATCTTGTAGCTAAAGTGGATAGTGCACCGCCCCAATTCGTCACGTTTCCTGTGTCAGGCAAACCCTGATGAATGGGGCCATAGGAATCCTCTTCCTACTATACATATACATGACCACCATTTGAATAGTGTCCCTTAAACATGATTATAAGTGCAAAGGCATCCTTTCATTTGGATTTCTTCCAGGTGTACCTTATATTGTGGCCTGTAGAGTCATGTGATGAACAGCTCAGGCCTGACTCACACTCGTGTTTGCTAACCTTTCATATTGTCATGCTTTATGCTCATTTCTGGCACATGTTCATCAGTTTCTATGGTTACTTAGGAGCAGTTGGTCATCAGTTATTTTCTTTCTGAACAAACCACTGCTGTGTGAGTTGTGAGTAGCTATGTGTGTATTGTACCAGCATTCTGTGTACACTCACATCACTATTAAAGCAAATGAATACAATTAGATAACTTCAAACAATTTGCAAGTTACGATCCTTTTTTGTTGAATATAAATACAAAAGCAGTGAAGTTGTCACATTGTGTAAATGGTAAATAAAAAGGGAATACAATGATTTGCAAATCCTTTTCAACTTATATTCATTTGAATAGACTGCAAAGACAAGATATTTCATGTTCACACTGACAATTTTTTTAATTTTTTTTTACAAATAATCATGAACTTAGAATTGAATGGCAGCAACACATTGCAAAAAAGGCATTTTACCCACTGTGTTACATGGCCTTTCCTTTAAACAACACTCAGTAAAAGTTTGTGAACTGAGGAGACACATTTTTGAAGTGGAATTCTTTCCCATTCTTGCTTGATGTACAGCTTAAGTTGTTCAACAGTCTCCCTTCTGATATTTTAGCCTTCTATTGCACCACACATTTTCAATGGGAGACAGGTCTGGATGGTTCTTTTCCTCTTTGGTCCGGAGTTTCCAAAAACAATTTTAAATGTGGACTCATCAGACCACAGAACACTTTTCCACTTTGCATCAGTCCATCTTAGATGAGCTCGGGCCCAGCGAAGCCGGCGACGCGTTTCTGGGTGTTGTTGATAAATGGCTTTCTCTTTGCATAGTATAGTTTTAACTTGCACTTACAGATGTAGCGACAAACTGTAGTTACTGATGTGTGAAGTGTTCCTGAGCCCATGTGGTGATATCCTTTACACACTGATGTCGCCTTTTGATGCAGTACCGCCTGAGGGATCCAAGGTCAAAGGCTTGCTGCCTATGTGCAGTGATTTCTCTGGATTCTCTGAACCTTTGTATGATATTACAGATCGTAGATGGTGAAATCCCTAAATTCCTTGCAATAGCTGGTTGAGAAATGTTGTTCTTAAACAATTTGCTCAGGCATTTGTTGACAAAGTGGTGACCCTCGCCCCGTCCTTGTTTGTGAATGACTGAGCATTTCATGGAAGCTGCTTTTATACCCAATCATGGCACCCATCTGTTCCCAATTAGCCTGTTCACCTGTGGGATGTTCCAAATAAGTCTTTGATGAGCGTTCCTCAACTTTCTCACTCTTCTTTGCCACTTGTGCCAGCTTTTTTGAAACATGTTGCAGGCATCAAATTCCAAATTAGCTAATATTTGCCAAAAAAAAAAAAAAAAAGTTTCTGTCAATACGTGGACTTTGGAGTGTTTGTTTTCCCGAGTGGACATGGCGTGAAGGTAAAGACATCATTTATTTTAACACTAACAAAATTAACTAACAAAAAGTGCGCACAACGCGGAAGAACAAACTTGGCTTTGAAAACAATAAACTAGCACTTGGGCAAAAGCTATGGACATGAAAACGAAAATACTTACTGAGACATAAAAATAGACAAAACTCACTTGGCATGGAACTATGGTAACATGGGTAGCAGAAGTCATCAGAGGTAAACAAAGTTAGCATGGGTGTCAGAAGTAATGTCGCCAGGCTGACTTCCTGGCAACAATGGGCTTAAATAATGCAGACATGATTTGTGACAGGTGCGCGAGTGCAAAACGTGAGACAGGTGAAACTAATGAGTAGTCATGGTGACAAGGCAAGGGAGTTGAGTTGAGTTGAGTTGAGTTTGAGTTTATTTCGAACATGCAAGCATACAACATGATACATCACAATTTCCAGTTTCTCTTTTCAACATGTTCGAAAAGGAGTAGGAAGAAGCAGAGCTTATTTAATCCTACCCCTTTTCTTTACATAACAGTTGCTAAAACTTTTTGTTCACTTCCTGTTCTTAATTTATTCACAATAAACTCCATAAGTAATCACAATAAAAATAAATAAATAAATAATAGTAAGAATTTAATAATAATAATTGGTGAAGTAAGTCATATTTCATATGATGAGATAAGTAAGATTACTTTAAGAATGATTGAATGAATGGATGAAATAAATTGAGAATGTTTGTCATGGTTCTTCTTCTTTGTACTTTGTAAACACTTTAAGTTTGAAGAGTTTCTTGAAGTGAATCATATTAGTACATTGTTTGATTGCTTTGCTTAATCCATTCCATAATTTAATTCCACATACTGATATACTGAAGGTCTTAAGTGTTGTACGTGCAAACAAATGTTTTAAGTTACGTTTTTCTCTAAGATTATATTTCTCCTCTTTTTTTGAGAAGAATTGTTGTATATTCTTGGGTAGCAGGTTATAGTTTGGTTTGTGCATAATTTTAGCTGTTTGCAAATTCACTATGTCGTGGAATTTCAGTATCTTTGATTCAATAAATAAAGGGTTAGTATGTTCTCTATATCCAACATGATGTATTATTCTAACTGATCTTTTTTGTAACACCGTTAATGAATGAAGTGTACTTTTGTAATTATTTCCCCATATTTCTACACAGTAGCTCAGATATGGTAACACTAGTGAGCAGTAGAGAATATGAAGGGATTTTTGGTCTAGAACATGTTTTGCTTTATTCATTATTGACGTGTTTCTTGCAACTTTATGTTGTATATTTTTTACGTGAGATTTCCAGTTCAATTTATCATCAATCATTATACCTAGAAATTTGGTTTCGTTTACTCTTTCAATTTCTATTCCGTCTATTTGTATTTGTGTTTGACTTTCTCTTCTACTATTACCAAATAGCATTATTTTAGTTTTACTAAGATTCAACGATAGTCTGTTTTTGTCAAACCATCTTTTTAATTTGTTAATTGAGTGAAAGCAGGAACTAAAAAGTGTCCAAAAACCAAGCAGAACATAACTAAACAAAAACATGATCAACAGACATGACAGTTTCTCAGTGTGAACGTTAAGTATCTTGTCTTTGCAGTCTATTCAATTGAATATAAGTTGAAAAGGATATGCAAATCATTGTATTGGTACTTTAATCTTTAATCTTAATCTTAATTCTCTTTTTATTTACCATTTACACAACGTGACAACTTCACCGCTTTTGGCTTTTGTATAACTTCTCAGTCAGTGTGATTGGGATGTGTATTGTTCTGCTGATATTAATGCTAACACGCCTGCCTTTCACATCACCCGTGATCTCGAACAGGATCATATGTTCGGCTTCTGTTGCGAAATTCAGAGGACGCAGGCCTTCACTTCGCATGTCTGACCTGCAAAGACTTGCAGCGAGCGGCGTTGACTGAGTAGTGTTAAAAAAAAGGGAAAGTCACTGCATGAAATGAGTGTGCTGACGACAGACTCGCTCTCTCTGCTTTACCTCTCTGCGTCCACCCTGTGGTGAACAACACGACGCAGCAGCGTTGTTGGAAATATGGACAGACTGGAAACCCCTGTGGCATAAAACCTCCCCCTCCCTTCCCCCCTGCCGCCGCCTCGTGCGCCAAGGCGTCTGCTGGCCGACTGACATGCTAACACGGATGAGGGCACAGCTGCGAGGAAGAAAAGAACAGAGACGGGGGGGAAAAAATGAAGGAAGTGGCTTACATTGGTTTTGATGGTTTTGCAGCCATTTGCGTTGACACCTGCAGAGGCAGTAAATAAACGGATGTTTAGGGGAACTGGCACAAGAACTAAAGCATTTATTAAAATACAGCTAAACTTCAGAGGTAGGCTTTTCGATCGGTTGCCATAACAACAAAAACAACACATTTAATCCAGCCTTTAATTGGTGTTCTCCAGTGTTATAGTTGGTCGGTCCCTCTGTGGATTTTATATGATAAAACTATCATCTACCCGCCTAATTATACTAGCAATATGACTAATGTCCTCTTGGGCTTTGTTATGTTGGCGCAGACTATGTCATGGATCGTAATCACCAAGTACAAATAAACACCATCGATCTGTTTACGTTCATATTACTGTTACTGTATTTTGCAAACTATAAGCGACTACTTTTTTCCTGCGCTTAGAACCCCGCGGCTTATGATGTTTCGTATTCAACAAATAGTTTTCGTAAAACACAGACAGACCCGGAAAAGGTGTGTTATTTTTTGTGCTATGGCGCCATTTTTTTGCTCGGCGCAGGTGCTGCAGTTTGAAAGTGTACTTCCTGTTTCGTTCACCAAATTCACCTGAACATCACCCAATCTGATTATTTTTTGCACTCAAGTGACACAGATAAGATTTTTTGGGCAGTCTATGAACGCTCGAAAGTGCTTCAAATCTGACCTTTACGCATCCGATTCACATCAGGAGGCAGTCCAAATCAAATAGGAATCCAAACGTTTCAAATGGGACTTCACTCTAAGCAACAATGCGACCCGAATGCGACCGGTATGTGACTTTTTCGTTAACTTTGGGCAAGCCATGTCATTCGTGTGTGCGGGAAAAGATGCAGGACGCCAGCAGAAGTGGTTACGGCGATTGTTGAAGGAGCGGAATTGACATCGTGAAGTATTTTCTTACATGTGAGTTAAAAATTAAAGCCAACGTTGAGCCAAACTGATGTCCGTGCCTCTTCTACTTAACAGCCATAAAAAGATTACAACCCTCCCAAATGTATTACACTATGTACGGTACAGGCCAAAATTTTGGACACACCTTCTCCTCATTCAATGTGTTTTCTTTATTTTCATGACTATTTACATTGTAGTGAAGTGAATTAATTAACTCATATCAGGTTTTGCTTATGGTGAACCATTAAGTTTAATTAAATAGTGGTATTTCAGTTTGAGCACATAAATAGATAAGGCCCCTTAGTTTGATATTCACAGGTGAATTGAATCACTTCTCGTAGAAAAAGAGGCTCTTATTGGGACTTCGGAATGCAAAACTGATAGCCGTAACCTTGTCTAGCTCAACACCAATATTCAAGTTATGACTTAAAGCAGTTGTTTTTCAGAAACTTGCACACAAACATCTCCTTTTATGGTCAAGATGTGCTCTCCTGACTTAGCACACACCAACAGAGACAAGAAGGAGGAATATAAAACTGATGGTTTGGCTTCTCCAGTTCAGGAGTCCTTCATTTTTTGACCTAGGCTCCTCCGGGTACTGCAGGAAAATACTGTTTTTGGCCCCAATATCGCTCCAGAGGGCTGGTGGGTTGCTATTCGGGTTGTTCCGATACCAATTTTTTGGTAATGGGACTGGTACCAAAATGTATTTCGATACTTTTCTAAATAAAGGGGACCACAAAAAATTTCATTATTGGCTTACATTTAACAACAAATTGTATGGTACATTAAACATATGTTTATTATTGCAATTTTGTCTTTAAATAAAATAGTGAACATACTAGACAACATATCTTTTAATAGTAAGTAAGCAAACAAAGGTAGCATATTGTTTCATATCTCATTATATTATTTGGTCAAATTCGAGGGACAAGCGGTAGGAAATGGATTATTAATCCACTTGTTCATTTACTGTTAATATCTGCTTACTTTCTCTTTTAACATGTTCTATCTACACTTCTGTTAAAATGTAATAATCACTTATTCTTCTCTTCTTTGATACTTTACATTAGTTTTGGATGGTACCACATATTTGGGTATCGAACCGATACCAAGTAGAGAAAGGGTCATACATTGGTCATATTTAAAGTCCTCATGTGTCCAGGGTCATATTTACTGACTTTATAAACATAAAATAAATTTAAAAAAAAGGAAAACATATTTTGTGACGATAAAACATCAATGTAATCATTACAGTGGATATCAGGTCTATATCCACCTATGGCTTGTTTTGAGTTAAGCATGTTTAGCTATTCCTCGTCCTGCAGTGATAATGGTACTTGTATGAAACATAAATTATTTGTTGCCATGGAGACAAGGATTAGTGATTTAGAAGTAGCTACAACACTGCCGATTACAGATGGACATTAGCCGCTAGCTAGCTAGCCATGTGTTAAAGCACCTGTTCCTGAGAGTGTTTCAGTGTTATAACTTCACCTTTATCTTTTTACACCAAAATGCGTCCATTCTCCCTTTTCTGTCTGCACACCGTGTCTGCTCATTCAGATCCGAACTATTTGAGAATTTGTAATAATTTAGTGCATGGACACGTACTGAATGTCCTTGCCTATGTGAGCGCTGAAGTCCCCCAGCAGAACAAGGGAACCACTCGAGGGAAAACTCCAGGGAATCAGTCGAGAATCGGCTTAAAACTTACCTTTAATAATATTATTTTTATCCATAGTTTATTTCCTTGAACAGAAATCTAATGTATTATTATTAGTATCATTAGTATTCGTTTTATTTTATTTGTAACATTTTGTGACCTATGCTTAGCCCAGGGGTCGGCAACCCAAAATGTTGAAAGAGCCATATTGGACCAAAAATAAAAAAAATAAAAAATCTGTCTGGACAACACATGATGTAAGTGTCTATATTAGCTATATTAGCCTACTATCAAAATGACTTTAAAAGTCTTATATAAGTGTTATAATGAAGACAACACATGATGTAAGTGTCTATATTAGCTATATTAGCCTACTATCAAAATGACTTTAAAAGTCTTATATAAGTGTTATAATGAAGGCAACACATGATGTAAGTGTCTATATTAGTTATATTAGCCTACTATCAAAGGCTGACACAAATCTTTGACAGGAATGTTGTATTTTAATTTGTATTCTACACATTTTCGCAGCATTAGTAAAATGGAGGCTTCTCACAGGATGAGATAAGTTCTGGAAATTACTGTCTTAGAATGGTCAAAGGTATAGATGTGTGTGTCCAAGTTAAAGTATATTTTAATAGATTTATTACAATCTTTGCGAGCTGAGTAACGTTTGCTGTGGTCTGGAACAACATGGCACACAAACAGCTATGAGAAATGCAGCCAATATTACATACAGATAATGTGTCATGAAACATGCAAATATAAATTAAATATAGCTACAAATGAGGCATAATGATGCAATATGCACATACAGCTAACCTATTTAGCATGTTAGCACCGATTAGCTTGCAGTCATATATGCCTGATAAGCACTCCAACAAGTCAATAACATCAACTAAGTTCACCTTTGTGCATTCACACACAGCATAAAAGGTTTGGTGGACAAAATGAGACAAAGGAGGAGTGGCATAAAACACGTCTTTCTGTGGCAGCATCGGAGAAATTTGTACATGTAAAAAAACTACGATGAGTTCAAGGATCGCTGAAATTAGTAGGACAAAACGGTGTTTGCCAAATACTCTCATGAGTGAAGCATGTTTAATATAAACAATTAGGAAGGTTTGTGTCGTGTTTGTTCTTCTATAGAAAATATATTACAACAAAAAACATATATTTTTTTCCTTCATTTCTTTCCATTTCCACACATCTCTGAAAGAGGTCCAAGGAGCCACTAGGGCGCAGGTTGCTGACCCTCGATTTAGCCACATAAAAGTGGCATAATAATCTAAATACTCTGTAATTAACATATTGTTAAATAGAAAGAAAAACTCAAAGTGTGTAAAGACATGTTTGGATTTAATAGAGTTGTAACACTAAGAAACATGCTTGCGGTTCTAAAAGTGGACGTAAATGATCTCGATTTAGTGTTCTTGCAAATCCTCGTTCCTTTCACATTCCTTCCTTTTTATGGCCTTTTATGGTGGAGTGACGGTATTTAACAGTGGATGTCAAACTGCAATTCACTGTCTCTCAAGGTGCACATCTCTCAATGCTTGCCTCTGAATATTCATCTATTTATGGAACGAGTGTAGGCGGTGAAGAGCGGTGTATTCTTGCCAGGACGTGATAGGAGATGTTCTCTTAAGAATGTAACTGCGGCAGTGACATCTCCTCATTGATCACCACATTGAGAACGCCTGCACAATCTCATTAGATGCAGAACCAGAGTTGCGTCAGGTGTGCTGCCTTTACAAAGGTAATAAGTCCGAGAGGTATTCATGTCAACAATGTGTTTATTATTGACAGTGGTGTAGAAATGACAGCTGTTTCTAATACTTAGTTTTTTCTTTCTATTGGAAAGACATTTCCGTATCATGCAATAAACACAAACATTACTGTAAATGATGTAATTGTAGCCTGGGCAATTATTCACCTAAGTTTCAACGAGGAGGACGATTTTATTGGAAGTAGACGATGATTGGAGAGGGACAGTTGTTTCCGAAATTTGAAAAATCACAACTTCAACTAACAACTCCAAATCATTATTAACAATATATATATATATATATATATATATATATATATATATATATATATATATATATATATATATATATATATATATATATATATATATATATATACATTATATATATATATATATATATATATATATATATATATATATATATATATATATATATATATATATATATATATATATATATATATATATATATATATATATAAAATCTCCCTCTCACCCCGATGGGGTGGTATCTGTGTCATCCTCAAGCTGGGGTCCTCTACCAGAGGCCTGGGAGTTTCAGGGTTCTGCGCAGTATCTTGGCTGTTCCTAGGACTGCGCTCTTCTGGACTGAGGCTTCAGATGTTGTTCCTGGGATCCGTTGGAACCACTCTCCCAGTTTGGGGCTTACTGCTCCGAGCGCCCCCACTACCACGGGGACCACGTTAGCCTTGACCTTCCATATCCATTCCAGCTGCTCTTTCAACCCTTGGTACTTCTCAAGTTTCTCGTGTTACTTCTTCCTGATGTTGACGTCAGTTGGGATCTATCACCACCACCCTTTTCTGATCTTTGTCTGGTTGGTTAGCCAGAAGCTGTTTGTCAGTCTGGAAGCTGAAGTCCCACAGAACCTTGACCCTGTTGTTCTCAGCCACCTTCTGTGGTATGGCCCGTTGGGATTTGGGTACTTCTATTCCATACTGGTTGCAGATGTTCCTGTATACTATCCCAGCCACTTGGTTGTGCCTCTCCATGTACGCTGATCCAGCTAGCATCTTACAGCCTGCTACTATTTGCTGGACTGTCTTTGCACAGTCTGCATCTTGGGTCTGATCTACTCTGGTAGATCTTGGCCTTTATGGCTCTTGTGCTTATGGCCTGTTCTTGTGCTGCCATGGTTAGTGCCTCTGTGCTGTCTGCCAGTCCTGCATTGTATGTGTGTATATATATATATATATATATATATATATATATATATATATATATATATATATATATATATATATATATATATATATATATATATATTGTACGGTATACAATACTAGTATAGTATTGCGGTACTAATGAATCAAAAACGGTACTATACTCTGTTTGAAAAGTATCGGCTCTGTCTATCTGTGTTGGCCCTGCGATGAGGTGGCGACTTGTGTTTTTTATAATGTAGACAAAATAATAGGTAGATAAATGACACAATATGTTACTGCATATGTCAGCAGACTAATTAGGAGTCTTTTTTTGTTTACTTACTACTAAAAGACAAGTTGTCTAGTATGTTCACTATTTTATTTAAGGACTAAATTACAATAATAAACATATGTTTAATGTACCCTAAGATGTTTTGTTAAAATGAAGCCAATAATGAAATGTTTTTGGTCTCCTTGATTTAGAAAAGTATTGAAAAGTATCGAAATACATTTTGGTACCGGTACCGGTACCAAAATATTGGGATCGGGACAAGACTGCTAAGTATTTAAGTAGTTTGTACCGTACATAATAACTGAATAGACATCATCAACAGAACCAGTCAGTATGTTTAATGTACTAAATTAGTTAGATTTCTCCAATAATAGTGCTCCAAAAAGGCTTTCTACAGCACACGGACACACCTTCATTTGATTGTGTTTGTCTTATTAAAGGTCAGAGTTCCACACCACAATCATGCGATTGGATACCAGTTATTTCTGGCATGCACTGAGTTGCATCTGTGTACAAACCTCAGTGGGGGGTCCAACACGACCCTCGTTACTACATTATTTACATGTGAAGAAGACTAGGCCGGGAAGGACTGCAGACACCAACGAGCATACCAATTCAAGATACTTAAAAAAGTCCTTTTCAAGTATGGGATCAAATAAAAACATACCTGTTTAGTAAGTGTTGTCTCAAAGAATATAGTTATACAAGCAAATCCCGGCCGTTGCAAAGAAACCTACAAACATCTGTGTTATGACACTAAAACTTTTTTCTATCCACAATCATGGCTGCAACTACCATTTGGACACCGAGATCATGTCCTCTGTATTTTTTTTAGGTGACAAAAGGTACCAAAATGTATTTCGCTACTTTTCTAAATAAAGGGGACCACCTCCAAAGACATGTACCTGGGGATATGTTGATTGGCAACACTAAATGGTCCCTAGTGTGTGAATGTTGTCTATCTGTGTTGGCCCTGTGATGAAGTGGTGACTTGTCCAGGGTGTACCCCGCCTTCCGCCCGAATGCAGCTGAGATAGGCTCCAATTAAGGCCCCCCACGACACCGAGAGGGACAAGCAGTAGAAAACGGATTTATAGATTGATTTGAACATTTAGACATAGATTTGGCGTCACCCTTTAATTTCTAACTCAAATGTGAAGAAAATTAGCTCAATGGGAAAAAAAGTGTGGTAATGTGAGAAAAGCTATTAGCACTGTCTTATTAGCATGTAGCATTCTCTTTGTCTTTTTACATTACCACATACAGCAGCTAAACAAGTTGAAATCACCACAATCGTCTTTGGGTTTGAAAATTGGGGAAAAAATATTGTTCGGATTTATCAAAACCGATACCAATATCGATATTCCGCTATCGATCGTTACCAGTATTCATCGGTACTCTTATCGGTACTATATGTAACTGGTGTAAATAACCATGTGAAAAAAATATTTTTTTATTTGCTTTATTATTTGTGATTATTCCAAGCTGATGATCAGATCCTATGAACTGGCGATTATGGCAAAAAAAATAAAATCATCCGATCTTGATTAATATCACAATTTTTTATACTGTTTTTAACCTGACAGTTTTAAAGCATTTGTACTAAAAACCAAATAAACTAGGAAACAATTCAATCTTTCATTAACATTTTAAGTAAATAAAAAAAGGAAACAAAATAAGAAAAAGCACCATAACATAACAATGTACTTATAAGTACCACTGCCTTATAATTTAGTCAGGTCTAGTCATGTCTATTTTCATACAAAAAGTGCACCGGATTATAAGGCGCAATAAAGGGGTCATATTATATATATTATTTTCTAAATGTAAAAGACTTCCTGGTGGTCTACATAACATGTAAAGGTGGTTCTTTGGTCAAAATGTAGCATAGATGATGTTTTACACATTATCTTCAAGTCACTTTCTGACAGTCTCTTCAGGATGCACCGTTTTGTGGGCGGTCCTATTTACGTGCCTCCACTTGGACAGCGTCTTCTCCCCGTCATCTTTGTTGTAGCGGTGTAGCGTGCAAGGACGGCAGTGGAAGAAGTGTCAAAAGATGGCGCTAACTGTTTTAATGACATTCAGACTTTACTTCAATCAATAACAGAGCAGCTTCTCCTCATCCGTGGCTCACTAGTGCAACAACAACGTGTCCCGTGAAAATCTGTCCGACCGCAACTTTCAAATAACTAAAGTTCCTTGGATGAATAATTACAACTCACTATGCTGGTATGTTTTAGCACTTTCATTGTGAGTTTAGTAAGTAAGAACTTTACACTACTTTATATTAGAAATGGCAACAGTGGAGGATGAATGTCACATAACAAGAAGATAGAGAAAAAGAAGAAGTTTATCAACTACGGTGTCGGCACGGACCACAAAGGCGGACGCGTGCAAATTTTCAGGACTTATGCAGATCCCAAATACACATCAGCAGGTATCAGAAGGTAAGAAAAGTTGATTTTGCATAATATTGTGAAACAAAACCCCAGATAATGTCTTACCTTATACACACACCATAATAATACTCCTATGTTGAAGTACAGTACAATCCATCAAGCGGTGTGGCTTCATAGCTTACCAAAGTCCTACTAAAACATGTTGATAGATTTTTGAGTGCCGTGTGTAATGTTCTATATTTTCAATGGAACATATAAAATGTTGGTGTTATTTACTTGAGTCATATTGCAGTCTACACATATCTCTTATGTATGACTGCCATCTAACGGTCACACTTATCATTTCACCATGTACCAAATAAAATTGCTTCGAGGTCGGTAAGCAAAACCAGAATTATTCCGTACATTAGACGCACCGGATTATAAGGCGCACTGTCGAGTTTTGAGAAAATGAAAGGATTTTAACGGCGCCTTATTGTCGGAAAAATACGGTAGTTTTTTTTCTGTATACCTCACAGCTGGGGGTTCTTTATGCCCTTTTAGGAGTAGAAGGGGTTGGGGGTAGCACACAGAAGGTGTTTGGATGCCAAAACAGCATTCTTGTGAAGTGCACGCTCACCACAGTTCGCAAAACACACGCCTGCATGTGAGCTGGCAGACGATAAGATAAAAGGTGTGGCTCACGCAGGCAGAGAGTATTGCAGCGGTGGAAACAGTTTAGATAGTGCCGCGTCAAATCTACTGCGTGACCTTTGACCCAAATGGTTAGGGCACTGTATGGCTGCATGAATGCTTCTTCTCACTTGTGGACTGAGTGGGCTCTTGTGCAGGGGAAAAAGGGGGAGGAGTCAGAAGAGACATAGACTACTTTCCTCACCCGCAGACTGTACACGCTGGCACCATTGTGTTGGGCCTCAATGCCAGCTCTGTCACACACCCACAAACACACTGACCTCCTTTTTTCCAGCAAACGTCCGAGTGTCGTATCGCGTTTTATTATTAACGTGGCGTGAAAAACGATTTCACACGTGATGATGTGTACTTTTATAAGAGTCGGTAATTCTTAGCTGCTCTCAATTTGGAGTTCTGGGAGGCAGAACTAATGCAGCATATAATAATGCAGCATATAATAATAATACAGGCATGGCCACTCGCCGCTTTGTTTTTATACGCCTTTGTATGCACACCATCTGGTCTGATACATTCCATCTTGCTGGTGATAACAGCAAAGCATGCATGTAGTGCACATGATCTGTCAGCGAGTACAGTTCTTTTCCACAAACGTTTTGTCATACACAATATTGCCAAAAGTATTTGGCCACCCATCCAAATGATGAGAATCAAGTGTCCTAATCACACAGGTGTATACAATCAAGCACTTAGGCATGGAGACTGTTTCTACAAACATTTGTGAAAGAATGGGCCGCTCTCAGTGATTTCCAGCGTGGAACTGTCATAGGATGCCACCTGTGCAACAAATCCAGTCGTGAAATTTCCTCGCTCCTAAATATTCCAACGTCAACTGTCAGCTTTAATATAAGAAAAGTGAAGAGTTTGGGAACAACAGCAACTCAGCCACCAAGTGGTAGGCCACGTCAGTGGATGCTGAAGCGTATAGTGCAAAGACTGTATGCACAGTCAGTTGCTACAGAGCTCCAAACTTCATGTGACATTCCAATTAGCCCACGTACAGTACGCAGAGAGCTTCATGGAATGGGTTTCCATGGCCGAGCAGCTGCATCTAAAGTTAAAGTACCAATGATTGTCACACACACACTAGGTGTGGTGAAATTTGTCCTCTGCATTTGACCCATCCCCTTGTTCACCCCCTGGGAGGTGAGGGGAGCAGTGAGCAGCAGCGGTGCCGCGCCCGGGAATTATTTTTGGTGATTTAACCCCCAATTCCAACCCTTGATGCTGAGTGCCAAGCAGGGAGGTAATGGGTCCCATTTGTATAGTCTTTGGTATGACTCGGTCAGGATTTGAACTCACAACCTACCGATCTCAGGGCGGACACTCTAACCACTAGGCCATACATCACCAAGTCCAATGCAAAGCGTGGGATGCAGTTGTGTAAAGTACGTTACCACTGGACTCTAGAACAGTGGCGACGCCTTCTCTGGACTGATGAATCACGCTTTTCCATTTGGCAATCTGATGGACCAGTCTGGCTTTGGAGGTTGCCAGGAGAACGCTACATTTCAGACTGCATTGTGCCGAGTTTGAAATTTGGTGGAGGAGGAAATATGGTGTGGGGTTGTTTTTCAGGAGTTGGGCTTGGCCCCTTAGTTCCAGTGAAAGCAACTTTGAATGCTCCAGGATACCAAAACCTTTTGGACAATTCCATGCTCCCAACTTTGTGAGAACAGTTTGGAACGGGCCCCTTCCTCTTCCAACATGACTGTGCACCAGTGCACAAAGCAAGGTCCATAAAGACATGGATGACAGAGTCTGGTGTGGATGAACTTGACTGGCCTGCACAGAGTCCTGACCTGAACCCGATAGAACACATTTGGGATGAATTAGAACAGAGACTGAGAGCCAGGCCTTCTTGACCAACATCAGCGTGTGACCTCATCAATGCGTTTTTGGAAGAATGGTGGAAAATTACTATAAACACACTCCACAACCTTGTGGACAGCCTTCCCAGAAGAGTTGAAGCTGTAATAGCTGCAAAAGGTCATATTGAACCCTATGGGTTAGGAATGGGATGGCACTTCAAGTTCATATGTAAGTCAAAGCAGGTGGCCAAATACTTTTGGCAATATAGTGTATCTCCTTGGGAATAGAACACCATCGATATTATGAAACATGGATAGTGGAACCCTAATTTTTTAACCCTGTACGAATTGTTCAATTCACCAACCACAGGCCGAATAAAAATATGCTTTGAACCTTGTCTCAGTGTACAAACGTTCCATCCAGCCATTGTGTGCCCGGCAGCACATCCATTCTGGACGGGCTGATTTATTTCCTGTGCTCATTCAGTCAGCAGAGCAGTGCTGTTGTTAGCAACCGATTTGAATTGTAATTTTTTGTGATTTGTACCGTATTTTCGGACCATAAGGCGCACTTAAAATCTTTTTTTTTTCTCAAAACTCGACAGTGCGCCTTATAACCGCCTAATGTACGGAATAATTCTGGTTTTGCTAACCGACCTTAAAGCAATTTTGTACATGGTGTAATGATAGGTGTGACCAGTAGATGGCAGTCACACATAAGAGATACGTGTCGACTGCAATATGGTAAATGGTAAATGGGTTGTACTTGTATAGCGCTTTTCTACCTTTCTAAGGAACTCAAAGGGCTTTGACACTATTTCCACATTCACCCATTCACACACACACATTCACACATTCACACACTGATGGCGATATGACTCAAGTAAACAACACCAACATTTTATATGTCCCATTGAAAATATAGAACATTACACAGGGCGCTCAAAAATCTATCAACATTTTTTAGGACGACTTTGGAAAGCTGTGAAACTTGGATTGTTCGTGCATTAAACATAGGAGTATTATTATGGTGTGTGTATAAGGTAAGACATATTATCTGGCGTTTTGTTTCACAATATTATGCAAAAGCAACTTTTCTTACCTTCTGGTACCTGCTGATCTGTATTTGGGATCTGTATAAGTCCTGAAAAATTGTGCCTTTGTAGTCCGTGGAGACGGCGTAATCGATAAGCTTCTTCTTTTTCTCTATCTTCTTGTTATGTGACATTCATCCTCCACTGTTGTCATTTTTAATACGTATAAAGTAGTGTAAAGTTCTTACTTATTTCTGTCAGTAAACTCACCATGAAAGCACTAAAACATAGCGGTGTAGTGAGTTTACATTATTCACCCAAGGAACTTTAGTTATTAGAGAGTTCCGGTCGGACGGTTTCTCGCGGGACACATTTCAGGCGTTGTTGTTGCACTAGTGAGCCACGGATGAGGAGATGCTGCTCCGTTATTGATTTAAATAGGAGAGACTGTCAGAAAGCAACTTGACGATGATGTGTAAAACATCATCTATGCAACATTTTGAGCAAAGAACCACCATTACATGTTATGTAGACCACAAGGAAGTCTTTTACATTTAGAAAAAAATATATAATAATATGACTCCTCTAATGCGCCCTATTAGCAGGTGCGCCCTATGATCCTGAAAATATGGTAGGTTTTTTTTAAGCCTTTTTACATCATTGTTCTAGTGTTTCTAGCTCAATATAGGCCCAAAGAAAGTACTGGACAAAAGTTGTGTGGTTTGAAACGTTCAGGAAGTATCCCAAGCGTTGTCTTCACTGTGACCCCTGCTCCCAGTCTCTTCAGCATCACAGCAAGAAAAAGAATCAACAAGGTAAAGTGGATTTTGTTGTTTAATTCCTAACCTTTGTAGGGACTTGACTGTTAAAGTTAGGGAGTTTTTGTGGTTTCAAACTTTGAGTGCACCACAGGGCTAGTCACACTGTGTCGACGTAACAGCTGAGTACAGTCCTGCTAGATGTTGTTGTTTGGACTTTGTTATTAAATAGAAAGTTGATCCATCACCCTCTTTTTATGTTTGTTTGACATACTAGTACTGTGTTGTGTTGTATATTGTGTTCAAAGTGTACAAACTTTTACTAAAACATGGACTTTTGTCAAGGCTGGAATGTTTAAAGGCCAATACCATCCCTACAGTCAAGTATGGTGGTGGCAGCATCATACTGTGGGGATGTTTTTCAGCGGCAGGAACTGGGAGACTGGTCAGGATAGAGGGAAAGATGAATGCAGTGATGTACAGAGACATCCTGGATGAAAACCAACGCTTCCCATATAACCTGATGGAGCTTGAGATGTGCTGCAAAGAGGAACAGGCAAAACTGTCCAAAGATATGTGTGCCAAGCTTTTGGCATTGTCAGTGTTCATAATAACAGCGTTATATTATAATAGTATATTTTACTAGTAATGAGTAATCTAATTAATTAATTTAAGGTCCATTACAACGCCGTTAGCGATAGCTTGGTGTAACGTGGCATGCTACTTTTGATGTGGTTTTAAGTCGACAACAAGACAGCGTCACAAGTGCAGCAAGTTCAGTGCAGGAAATATATTTTTACTCGTTAAAGCAACAAGCAGCACCGCAATAAAATGAACTTAATACCAAACAGGAAGGAGTACTATCACACTGTGACACAGCAGACAACAACATACGCACACATATTGAAGCGACAAACTTGCCATCCAAACAATACCCCGTTTGTTGACAAGAAGATAAGACAGCCATTGAAGCGCATTCAATCTCTTCATCAAGCAGAGGTAACACGATCTGGTGAAACGATTCAAAGCCGACAAAGTGAGCTGCTAACAGCTAAAGCTAACCAACACAGCTCCAATGAAACCCTCGATGACGTTAAAAAGCACAGACTCCGCACACTGTGCTCTTATATTAAACATCTCTCAAATGCATATGCCTGATATTTAAAGTTGTTGTTTTTTTGTTCTTTGTTTTTTAAGTAACATATAAATTACTTTCCCTAGTAATGAATGACATTTCTTAAATAGTAATTAAATATGGACTTTTGTCAAGGCTGGAACCCATTATTCATCGTTACATTGTTTCTACTGGAGAAATGTTCTTCAATATACAAACTTTTTTTTTTGTAATTTACGAACCCTGTCCAAAAAGACAATCACATTTGTAAATCGATGTTCCACAGTAAATTAAAATAGTTAGTGTACAGCTTGTGAAGCACTATTACTATCACAATATTAGTACAACACCATTGTCTAAATAGCAAGCAACACAAGTGACGACAATAGCAAGGTAATAATTATGATAATAATGGATTAGTAATTGTGTAATGCCAATGCAGTCATCAAGGGTGGTAGCATCATTGTCCCGGTTGCATGAGTGCTCGGAGGAGACGTGGTTCATTCGGAGTAAAGATTAATTCTAAACAAATGTCACAGTCAATTAATTTTTTTTCCCTCCATGAACCGTAGCTCCCCAGCAACGGCAGCGCTCATGCAACCCCAGACCACAATGCTACTACTACCATGCTTGAAGAGGGAGTGTATGTGTTAGTATATGGGGGGTATCTGGGGGTGATAGTTCTGTATGTCTCTTCCAATCTGCCAGAGAGAGGAAGAGATAAAATGATGGCTTACCCAAGAGAGGATAGATGAGTCAGTGTGTAGGAGGAACAAAAATAGAATACTCTGGACTTTTCAGGCGTTTGTCCACATATCATTCCATACATCTATCTACATAATAATCCATCCATGTTGTAGTGAAGATGGGGTAGACTACACCTGCACAATGGAATGAGCTTCAACACCAGAGCTTGGATGTGCCTGTATGCCTTTGAGCAAGGTCTTGCCAAACCGCCATCGCCTGACTTCCTCTTAAACCGCAAAAGGCTTGAGCTCACCTTTTCTTTTCTTTTTTCCACGGATGAGCTCATCCTGCGGTGCCTTTGTTCACTCGTGGCCAACACACCCACCATGCTGATTAAAATATTAACACGTCATAAAAAGCATTGAACCTGTTAACCACACTTATGTTAACATTAGGTACAGCGTCACAGTCGAACCAGGTCCATTTTATTCCATCAATACTTTTCTGACAAAACTGCATTATTATTCTTTGTAAAGCGAGTATTTTTGGATGTTGTGGACTTAATAAGATCGTGTGGGTATACCTAATCGTGTGACCGGTTTGTGTACAGTGCATTCTATAGCAGTACTTCTCAAAAGTTGTTCACCTCAGAAAATACTTGATTTTCCAAGTACCACCATAACGACCAACATTCAAATACAGCAGTGGAGTAGGCCTAAGTATTCATGAAAAACAAAGAAGAAGTTTTAATAAGCAAGTTTATTAAATATTGTTGACCACTGTAACATTACACACAGTTTGAACAGTAACACACTCTACTTAAATAATAAATTGAATAAAATTAATTGCACATAATTAAGTGATTCTTAGGCATGCCACTAGATGGAGCCCGCGTTCCACAGTTTGAGAATCACTGTTCTATGGAGATGTGTACTTACAGAAAATGGTAGGGTATTGTTTATTTGTTTCAAGAATGCTTAAAAGTTACATAAGGGAACATCACGTGGTTACATTTGTACAAAACCCAAAACCAGTGAATTTGGCTCGTTGTGTAAATCGTAAATAGAAACAGAATACAATAATTTGCAAATCCTTTTCAACTTATATTCAATTGAACAGACTGTAAAGACAAGATATTTAATGTTCGAACTGGTAAACTTTGTTTTGTTTTGCAAATATTAGCTCAAGGCATGGGTAACCTACACATCTGTGAAGGCACCATTAATGCTGAAAGGTACATGCAGCTTTTGGAGCAACATATGTTGCCATCCAAGCAACGTTATCATGGACGCCCCTGCTTATTTCAGCAAGACCATGCCAAACCACGTGTTACAACGGCGTGGCTTCATAGTAAAAGAGTGCGGGTACTAGACTGGCCTGCCTTTAGTCCAGACTTGTCTCCCATTGAAAATGTGTGGTGCAATATGAAGCATAAACTACCACAACGGAAACCCAGGACTGTTGAACAACTTAAGCTGTACATCAAGCAAGAATAAGAAATAATTCCACTTCAAAAATGTGTCTCCTTAGTTCCCAAACCTTTACTGAGTGTTGTTAAAAGGAAAGGCCATGCAACACAGTGGTAAAAATTCCCCTGTGACAACTTTTTTGCAATGTGTTGCTGCCATTAAATTCTAAGTTAATGATTATTTGCAAAAAAAAGTTTCTCAGTGTGAACATGAAATATCTTGTCTTTGCAGTCTATTCAATTTAATATAAGTTGAAAAGGATTTGCAAATCATTGTATTCTCTTTTTATTTACCATTTACACAACATGCCAACTTCACTGCTTTTGGGTTTTGTACAATTCAACATGTCTGGAAAGAAGTAGGAAGATGCAGAACCAGAAGATTTAATCCAACCCGTTTACTATTACTTATTATTTACCCTATAACTTGTACACATTTTGTACACATTCTGTGTGAAAAGAAGGGAAAACAAGGTTATAGCTTCGACAGTGTTAAGTACAAGGAAGGAATAGGAATTTAAAATAAGAATATAAATAAATATACATGTCCAGGGTGTACCCCGCCTTCCGCCTGAATGCAGCAATGAGAAGGTGCTCGTTCGATCCCTGGGCACCTTTAACATGTGGATAAGCACATTTTGGTCACCCTGTTGAGGAAAGTGTGTACATTTGCCAGTGATGACATCCTGGTGATGTCATCGTTCTTGTAGAGGCCAGAAGACATGCTAAATGATTTATAGTGAATGTTTTAGCGACTGTAATGTGTAGCGTGTGTCCACACACTGCAAGTGTGCATGATGCTGAGATGCTCTATAGTTTGAGGTGACAAATATACAGAAGACTGAAGTAAAAATAAGGATGGAGGAGGGGTCATGTGTCATGACAAAAGCATCCATCTTCCACACTGTGGGGGAACACTGCATGCAGGAGCTGAGGGTGTGGGAGGAACGAGTGAAAGGCAACACAGAGGAATGGATCTATTCATGGTGATGACATCCTGACAGGACAGTGAGGAGCGTGACATCTTTGCATTTTCATGTGGAAAAGAGCAGCAGCGTTTATGTAACTTGCCTGCATAGCCCACTTCATTAGGTTTCATTGCACAATTTAGTGCGGGGCTATTCAGGGGCCAAATGCGGCCCGGGAATGACACCACGCCCAGGGTCAATTCAAAACTTGGGAGACAAACATCTTTGTAGCAAATGTGTCTAAACACACCAGCGGTCTCCTTGGAGCACGGTAAACACATTGATAGATCCTTGCATTGACATTTCAACCTTGCTAGCAATGACATATTGGGGTGCAAACCTGCGATTTACATGTGAGTAAGATGGCTTGTTTGCTTGTCATTTGGTCAACTTATACTACTGGTGTTCCTCAAGGTTCCATTTTAGGTCCTCTCTTTTTCATCATTTGGGCTATTCAACTGTTTAGATTTTTGAAGAGGGTCCTTAGAAACAACAGAGTGCTCCTGTAACTCTGACACAATAAGTAGACCAAAATCAAATATGTACTGTAGAGCAGTGTTTTTCAACCACTGTGCCGCGGCACACTGGTGTGCCGTGAGATACAGTCTGGTGTGCCGTGGGAGATTATGTAATTTCACTTTATTGGGTTAAAAATATTTTTTGCAAACCAGTTATTATAGTCTGCAAATGATGTGTTGTTGTTGTTGAGTGTCGGTGCTGTCTAGAGCTCGGCAGAGTAACCATGTAATACTCTTCCATATCAGTAGGTGGCAGCAAGTAGCTAATTGCTTTGTAGATGTCGGGAACATGGTTTGTCGTGATCACAATATGTGGGAGGCAGCATGCAGGTAAAAAGGTATCTAACACTTAAACCAAAAATTAAAAAAAGGTGAGTGCCCCTAAAAAAAGGCATTGGAGCTCAGGGAAGGCTATGCAAAACAAAACTAAAACTGAACTGGCTGCAAAGTAAACAAAAACAGAATGCTGGACGACAGCAAAGACTTATAGCGTGTGGAGCAGACGGCCTCCACAAAATACATCCATACATGACATGACAATCAACAATGTCCCCACAAAGAAGGATAAAAACAACTTAAATATCCTTGATTGCTAAAACAAAGTAGATGTGCGGAATAGTGCTCAAGGAAGACATGAAACTGCTACAGGAAAATACCAAAAGAAAAGAAAAAGCCACCAAAATAGGAGCGCAAGACAAGAACTAAAACACTACACACAGGAAAACAGCAAAAAAGTCCAAATACGTCAGGGTGTGATGTGACAGGTGGGGACAGTACACCTACTTTGAGACAAAAGCTATAGTGATGCATGCTTGGTTATGGTTTGATTTGTATCCATTAATTGCGAGAACAAACTTTTATTGTCAATATCGGCTACTGAGTTTATTTTTTTTATGTTTTCTGCTGGTGGTGTGCCTCTGGATTTTTTCAATGAAAAAAATGTGCCTTGGCTCAGAAAAGGTTGAAAAACACTGCTGTAGAGGACGCCGGTTGTCCAGAATGTACCGTATTTTTTCGGACTATAAGGCACACTTAAAATCCTTTCATTTTCTCAAAACTCGACAGTGCGCCTTATAACCCTGTGCGCCTAATGTACGGAATAATTCTAGTTGTGCTTACCGACCTCAAAGCTATTTAATTTGGTACATGGTGTAATGATGAGTATGACCGGTAGATGGCAGTCACATGTAACGCAGGTGTCAAATCCATACTTTTGCGGAGACTATTACGCTCTTGCTCTCTATTACTCTTTGAGCTCTGCACGCTCTTCCCAGTCACGTGACCGCCACGGTCCAATCAGCTTTGGTTATATGCCGGTAGCAGCATAGACATGATCTACGGGTACGCAGCATCGAGCGCTACTGCCTACTGGCGATGACGAGACGCGGGGCCGCCATCTTGGAGTGGTGATCCGCTCCACTCAGTGCAATTCATTTGGCAGGAGCAATGAACTGTCAGCGCATTTAATTCATCTTACCTTACTGAATACCACTGATTTTCACACACTTTTTTGTCATACATGTAGCTATGATAAAGGACACGTGTTTTATTATTCATAGTTTGTTTAACAGTAATACAATATTCTTATATGCTATAAGTGACCAGACGTCCGAGATCAAAACTGGGAATATAATCCCAGAGAAGGGGGGAAAAAACAGTCAGCTATCTTTAATTTGAAGAAACAATATGATTAGGTTATATATACATGCGTATATCCTACATAAACAATGTATGAATACATTAGATATCTATATATCTTATAGACTGTATCTCTGTTGCTGCAGCAGCAGAGAGTTTATCCTGTCTTGACACTTTGTATTGATATTTTCTGTTACATTCTTCCCTTAAATGATAATGTTTACAGTGATTGTTTTATATGTATTTTTGATGTATGTCACTTTGGATAAAAGCGTCTGCCAAATACTTAAACATAAACATATATAAACACCTGAAAGTCTTTATATCAGCTAAAACCACCAATCTGTTTCACTGGATTCAGAAAACAACCAACTTCAATCTATAGGAAGGCATTTTTCGGAGGTGTCAAGAAGGTAAGAAATACAAGAGTGTCTCTCTCTCTCTCTCTCTCTCTCTCTCTCTCTCTCTCTCTCTCTCTCTCTCTCTCTCTCTCTCTCTCTCTCTCTCTCTCTCTCTCTTTCTCTCTCTCTCTCTCTCCCCCCCAATACAAAGATGTATTGGGGGTTGTGTAAGAAAACCAAACAGACGTCTTTCTCGAGGGTGAATTTGTTTGTCCCCACCCCTCTCCGTCCAAACACACAACAACTCTCAACAATGCAACAACATTCCTGCCTCCTAAATGACCGAAGGACAGATGTATCTTGCACCATTGGAGCATCCGCACATACATCCAACCACCACTTCACATTCTGATCAGATCCAATACAAGATCAAAGTTTCTGACTTTATAAAGATAACAACACTCACTTTTGTACGTGATCATGTCATAAAATCATATTTTAGAGAAGACTTTCCCCCGACTCAGACTGGAGCCACAAGCAAAGTTTGCTATGTGACACAGGCGTGGACCCAGGGTCTTACTGAGCATGGGGCGCTCCCAAAGGTAAACAATTAAAGCTAATTACATCCAACATGTTATTGCAGACACGTGGCTACGGGGGTTGCTAATGAATCATAACAAAGATGTACCTTGACGTTTGGATGAAGCTGATATTTGACAATTGGAAGTTGTGCAACCATTTTTACAATGACTTTAAATATCCTCGCTCATTTGTCCCCAAAAGATCATAGTCAATATTTTATACATGAATTATTTCCGTTGTAAATAATTTCGTCCTTTGAAACTGTCTTAACCAGAAATATTCATCATATTTTCACAACATTAATTTTATTATGGGAATTGTAGATCTTTAAAGGCCACTTTGTTTACATAGCACCATTGGTTTCACATACCATATTTTTCGGACTATAAGTCGCAGTTTTTTTCATAGTTTGGCCGGGGGTGCGACTTATACTCAAGAGCGACTTATGTGTGAAATTATTAACACATTACCGTAAAATATCAAATAATATTATTTAGCTCATTCACGTAAGAGACTAGACGTATAAGATATCATGGGATTTGCGATTAGGAGTGACAGATTGTTTGGTAAACGTATAGCATGTTCTAAATGTTATAGTTATTTGAATGACTCTTACCATAATATGTTACGTTAACATACCAGGCACGTTCTCAGTTGGTTATTTATGCGTCATATAATGTACACTTATTCAACCTGTTGTTCACTATTCTTTATTTATTTTAAATTGCCTTTCAAATGTCTATTCTTGGTGTTGGGTTTTATCAAATAAATTTCCCCCAAAAATGCGACTTATACTCCAGTGCGACGTATATATGTTTTTTCCCTTCTTTATTGTGCATTTTCGGCCGGTGCGACTTTTCCTCCGGAGCGACTAATAGTCCGAAAAATACGGTATATATACACTACCGTTCAAAAGTTTGGGGTCACCCAAACAATTTTGTGGAATAGCCTTCATTTCTAAGAACAAGAATAGACTGTCAAGTTTCAGGTGAAAGTTCTCTTTTTCTGGCCATTTTGAGCGTTTAATTGACCCCAGAAATGTGATGCTCCAGAAACTCAATCTGCTCAAAGGAAGGCCAGTTTTGTAGCTTCTGTAACGAGCTAAACTGTTTTCAGATGTGTGAACATGATTGCACAAGGGTTTTCTAATCATCAATTAGCCTTCTGAGCCAATGAGCAAACACATTGTACCATTAGAACACTGGAGTGATAGTTGCTGGAAATGGGCCTCTATACACCTATGTAGATATTGCCATAAAAACCAGACATTTGCAGCTAGAATAGTCATTTACCACATTAGCAATGTATAGAGTGTATTTCTTTAAAGTTAAGACTAGTTTAAAGTTATCTTCATTGAAAAGTACAGTGCTTTTCCTTCAAAAATAAGGACATTTCAATGTGACCCCAAACTTTTGAACGGCAGTGTATATATATATATATATATATATATATATATATATATATATATATATATATATATATATATATATATATATATATATATATATATATATATATATATATATATATATACACTACCGTTATATATATATATATATATATATATATATATATATATATATATATATATATATATATATATATATATATATATATATATATATATATATATATATACACTACCGTTCAAAAGTTTGGGGTCACATTGAAATGTCCTTATTTTTGAAGGAAAAGCACTGTACTTTACAATGAAGATAACTTTAAACTAGTCTTAACTTTAAAGAAATACACTCTATACATTGCTAGTGTGGTAAATGACTATTCTAGCTGCAAATGTCTGGTTTTTGGTGCAATATCTACATAGGTGTATAGAGGCCCATTTCCAGCAACTATCACTCCAGTGTTCTAATGGTACAATGTGTTTGCTCATTGGCTCAGAAGGCTAATTGATGATTAGAAAACCCTTGTTCATGTCCACACATCTGAAAACAGTTTAGCTCGTTACAGAAGCTACAAAACAGACCTTCCTTTGAGCAGATTGAGTTTCTGGAGCATCACATTTGTGGGGTCAATTAAACGCTCAAAATGGCCAGAAAAAGAGAACTTTCATCTGAAACTCGACAGTCTATTCTTGTTCTTAGAAATGAAGGCTATTCCACAAAATTGTTTGGGTGACCCCAAACTTTTGAACGGTAGTGTATATATATATATATATATATATATATATATATATATATATATATATATATATATATATATATATATATATTATACACAGTACTTAAATGTGTAATTTAATCATTAAATAATTCATTAGATCATGAAATAAAGTCAATCATTCCTTGCATGACTAAATAATTAATTGTAATTTTTTTACGACACGTTTAAGTAATTATTTATTAATTAGTGTGTGTGTGTGTGTGTGTGTGTGTGTGTGTGTGTGTGTGTGTGTGTGTGTGTGTGTGTGTGTGTGTGTGTGTGTGTGTGTGTGTGTGTGTGTGTGTGCGCCAAAGATAGGTGTGCCAAGGTCTTGGCATTGTATTAAAAAAGACTTGAGATTGTAATTGCTTCCAAAGGTGCATCAACAAAATATTGAGCAAAGGCTGTGAACACTTAGTAAATGTGTTTTTGGTTTTTTTCTAATAAATTTGTAAAAGTGGGGTATTGTGTGTAGAATTTTGAGGACAAAACCTATTTGAAATAAGGTTGTAACATAATGTGGAAAAAGTGAAGGACTGTGAATACTTTTCTGATGCACGGAATATTGTTGTCTTAATTTAGAGTCAACATACTGAGGATTGATTGAACCAACTCAAATCAGCTGTTCAGTATTAGGGTAAATTAACCCATATTCCTGGGTTACATTTAGAGTTTGTTCAACCGGTCAAACATTTGTAAAAAACAAAAAACAAAACACAAGTTAACTACTTTTGCTCTTAAGACTTAAATATACTGTAAGACTATTACAAAAAATTATTCATCATATTTTTTTCAGCGTAAAAATATGTAAAATCAATAAAATAATCTACTTTAGTGAATAAAAAGTGAGTGATGGTGACATAGCCTGTTGAAAAAAGCAAAATGCAGAATTGAGCTCTTGCAAGATAATATGATATTCGGGTGTTTAATGCAACTTTCAAGTCTATTTTTATTTCTATTTGGTCAAATTCTAATTAGTGTACGGCAACAGAGGCACTTCGCTATTTGTGTTGATGTATCGACTCTCTTGACGATGGCAGAAGTGCAGCTCACTGATCACTACCTTGAGATTATTTAGACTGTTTTATTTCATTAAAAGGTTCATTAGGCAGCTCCCGGCGATGTAATTAGTTGCATTAATAGGTTCACTACAGAGGAGGGGTCACTTGCATTGCACTGCATCCCGCTGGCAGTGTTTATGTCGCCTTACTTTGCTCCTGGAGAGAAAGAAACAAAAACAACAGATCATGCACATGTATTGCCACAAATAATTCAATGACTGTGCTCAATTTACTGAGTTTTAGTTCTGATGACGCCCTCTGCTGGCGTGTTGCTGAAGCTGCACAATGAAATATGGCATCTACTGTAATTTGGCCAATGTTTGAGAGATTTAGCTGACTTTCTTAGGTTTGAGGGCCACCAGAAGCCACATGGGACACATGAACTTCATAAAAGTGACATTTTCTGAGAGAGGACATGTGTGTCAACGTTTTCACCGAAACACATGACAGTGGCATAAAAGATGTCGCCGTGACGACAGGTTGCTCACCAAATAAAAAGCAAATATTCAGGGCTTCTATGCTCTTGAAAATTGGAGCGTGAGCCATCCGCTTTAATGGAGGAAGGCCGGGCTGATGGCGCTCGCCTCACTCCGATGGCCATCCAGGCAGAACCAAACATTGGACATCAAAACTTGTTAGCCAGGGTCAAAGTAGACAACCGTGTGAACAAAATGAAACGTTAAGCACCGAGCTTCGTGAAAGAATGGCTGTGCTACGAGATGAGGTAATCTTGCAGGTGTGCTGGAAATATTCCCCGTTATAAAGGTGCGTTCCCATTCAATTCGCCGATGTTTTTGTATAGTCTTGAATAGTGTCGCCATGGTAACCTGAAATGTTCCCAATTTAAAATACGCCTATCGGTGCAAACGAGAACTTTCCGACGGTATAACATATGTGGGGGTTCGTTGGCCGGTTCATCTTGTATTAGACAAAATAGGCGTACCCATTCAATTGACCCATTTTTGGAAAAAAATGTGCGCATTTTTTTGTTAAATCGTGAATAGCGCCATGGTAACTTGAAATGTTACAAATGTAAAATACGCCCATAGGCGGAAAGTACACTTTTCCGAAGGTATAACATGTGGGGGTTCGTTGGCTATATGGATGACTTCTAGCAGGGGTGTCCAAAGTGTAGCTTCGACGCCATTTTCAGCCCACAAATTGTTTTTTATTCCGAGGATGAAATTAATTTATTATTCATTAGCTATATTAGCAGATCAGTCATGATATCGAGTGTTCGAATCTATGTGTGGTCGAAACAGTCTAAAAAATTAATTAGATATTATACTAATTTCCATTGTGACCTATAATACAAAGCTGCATTTAGCCTCTTTACTGCACACGGTCCGATATCATATACCGGAAATGGGTCCGATATCAGCAAAAAAAACAAGTTTCGGATAATATCGGCTTGCATCTAAAACAGAGGTGTCAAAGTCGTTTTCACTGAGGGCCACATCGCAGTTATGTTTGGCCTCAGAGGGCCGCTTCTAACAGTGAATACTATTTTATTATTTTAATGCATTTTATTATTATATTTTTTTCTAAAATGTAAAAAAAATATGGTAGGTTGCACTAATTTTACCGCAAAATGTAGTGTATATTACTGTAAATGGAAAATCAGTACTGCTGTTTTTATGGTTTAAAAAAAAGCAACTCAGTTGCCAGAATTTTACTGTAAAATGTACATTAGTTTTTTTACTGTAAATAAAAACCAAACTGAAATTTTACAGTAAAATTTTGGCACCTGAGCATTTCAAGGAAGCTGCTTTTATACCCAATCATGGCACCCACCTGTTCCCAATTAGCCTGTTCACCTGTGGGATGTTCCAAATAAGTCTTTGATGAGCATTCCTCAACATTCTCAGTCTTTTTTGCCACTAGTGCCAGCTTTTTTTAAACATGTTGCAGGCTTTAAATTCCAAGTGAGCTAATATTTGCAAAAAATAACGTTTCTCAGTGTGAACATGAAATATCTTGTCTTTGCAGTCTATTCAATTGAATATAAGTTGAAAATGATTTGCAAATTGTTGTATGCTCTTTTTATTTACCATTTACACAACGTAACAACTTCACTACTTTTGGGTTTTACACAAAGTCTCAAGGCAGAAGCTTATAGAGAGTATGCAGTAACAAATGTGTCCACATCATTCAAATGTATGCATCATGCACTTAATTTAGTGAATTATTGTGACCACTTGTTGAACACTCCACTCCAACTTCTCTGAGTGTTTTCACTTGATCAAACATTTTTTAACATTGCACACTGCAAAATAATAAAAGTTGGTACTATAATTCCTGCTGATATCGATTTGGAATATAGATTGGTATCGGCCAGGACTCAAGCCTCCGTTATCGGTATCGTATTGGAAGTGAAAAAGTCGTATCGGGACACTCCTATACATACAATGTAACAAAAATGCAAACAATTACACAAGGCGACTCGGTAAAGAATCTGGGTATTATCTTCGACCCAACTCTTTCGTTTGAGTCACACATTAAGAGTGTTACTAAAACGGCCTTCTTTCATCTCCGTAATATCGCTAAAATTCGTTCCATTTTGTCCACTAGCGACGCTGAGATCATTATTCATGCGTTCCTTACCAGAGGTGTGGACTCGACTCACATGACTTGGCCTCGAGTCAGACTCGAGTCATGAATTTGATGACTTTAGACTCGACTTGACAAAATGTAAAGAGACTTGCAACTCGACTTAGACTTTAACGTCAATGACTTGTGACTTCACTTGGACTTGAGCCTTTTGACTTGACATGACTTGCTACTTTCCCCAAAACCCAAAGATTAAAAAGTTATTCAGAAGCGCTCCATATCTTTCATTTTGTACTTGTCTGTTTATCTAGCGTATTGTGTGTGTCAGCGTGTGTGCTCTCAGTACAACAGCCAATCAAATAAGTTCTACGTTGTTTTCGTCCCAAAGCACTCATCCAATCAAATTGCAGGAAAACCAACGAAGAAGAATTGTCAAACGGCGCGCCAGGGAGAAAAAAATATCCCAAAGTTGGTTTCGTACGGGTATAAAAACTACGACTTGGTCAACAAAAAACGAATTGCCGTATGCAAGACATGCAGTCGAATATTACAGACGGAGACGCAACAACTTCCAACTTCGTTCGACATTTGAAGATGCACAAAGAAGGGTAAGTTTTGAATGTAAGATAACGTTTATTGGCTGAGTAACGTGACTTTTATTTGCTGTGTAGTTAAATCAGTGAGGCTGTAAACTCACTGCTAACGTAATTACCATATAACATCTTCTAAGGGTACACGGCATCGAGACCTACTGCCTACTGGCGCATGACGAGACGCGGGGCCGCCATCTTGGAGTGGTGATCCGCTCCACTCAGTGAAATTCATTTGGCAGGAGCAATGAACTGTCAGCGCATTTAATTCATCTTACCTCACTGAATACCACTGATTTTCACACGCTTTTTTGTCCTACGTGTAGCTATGATAAAGGACACATGTTTTATTATTCATAGTTTGCTTAACAGTAATACAATAGTCTTATATCCTATAAGTGACCAGACGTCCGGGATCAAAACTGGGAATATAATCCCAGAGATGGGGGAAAAAAACGGTCAGCTATTTTTAAGTTGAAGAAACAATATGATTAGGTTATATATACATGCGTGTATCCTACATAAACAATGTATGAATACATTAGATATCTATATATCTTATAGACTGTATCTCTGTTGCTGCAGCAGCAGAGAGTTTATTCTGTCTTGACACTTTGTATTGATATTTTGTATTACATTCTTCCCTTAAATGATAATGTTTACAGTGATTGTTTTATATGTATTTTTTATGTATGTCGCTATGGATAAAAGCATCTGCCAAATACTTAAACATAAACATATATAAACACCTGAAAGTCTTTATATCAGCTAAAACCACCAATCTGTTTCACTGGATTCAGAATAAAACCAAATTCTGTCTTACCCAACAATGTTAGTATTTGAATATTGTTACTTGAAGACTTATTCCTGGTTACAATTATACTGTTAAGAAAGTATTGTTTTATATTTTGCCTAAAATGAGAATGCATTATAATCAGTGGCGGCTGGTGAATTTTGTTTTAGGTGGGGCAGAAATTTTTTAAACCAAACCCCTGTAGGGGCATCATCCTCCCCCAGAAGATTTCTTTGTGATTTTCACATACAAATATTGAAGATCTTTGCTCCTTCTCAACTCTGTGGTAATATTATTTTCACAAAATACAACCAATAGTACGTTAATGTTGAATCTTACTTGTGAAAAGTAATCACCCGGTTCCTATTTTCAACAGTACGCTCATTTGAGCAGGAAAACGCTGAACACCATCTTTGTTTCTACCTGTCAACTGTCAGTTTAGGCTGCTCGCCGGCTCCTCATCACCACTTCAAGATGGCGGCCAAATTGCTTGTCACAGCAGCCAATGCTGCGTCTACTTATAAGATATCTATGGTTGCAAACACGGCAATCTGTTGCGTCCACTGCAGTTCGCTACCTTATTCATTCTTATTGTCAAGTGATTTTTTTTAAGCAGGGTTGCATGAGGTACCTATACATAACGTTACTTTAGTCAATTTATCACACACAGTAACGTAACGTTAGACGGCGGTCAGCAGCTCCGCGTATTTTAGCCACCTACAAAAAGACAAACATAGTCAAATAAAGGTCAGTTAAAATGTATACTATATTAAGAATATGTGTACATATTGCATAGGGCCCTGACATCTAAAAAGTACAACTCTGTTCATTGTTATGTTCATGTATTTGTTATGTTTTTTAAGTGTACGCACACATAAATACACATACAGTATGAGATGAGATCAATGAGATAAGGTAAGAACAGGATAGAAACTGCTGTGGAACTAGTTACAATGCAATATGCCATGGAAATACAATGTTAACACTTTTGTGCAAATAAGTACAGCTGCACTTGTTTTTTCAAATGTGTTTATTCTGTAAAGGAATGAGTTAAATGTTTAAAATGACTGGTTAATAGTGCTATTATTAAGTGCAATGTCAGAACTATTTTTTTTCCTGCAATTTCAAATGCACTTGTTTTAATAAATGAATACAGCGTTTGAAAAGCATACACAATCTGTGTAAATATATTAGTCTGTGGTTAAAGGGACTTGAAAGGACTCGAAACTCAAAATGCAGGACTTGGGACTTGACTTGAGACTTTCCAGTCTTGACTTTGGACTTGCCTCGGGACTTGACTGTCTTAACTCGGGACTTGACTCGAGACTTGAGGGCAAAGACTTGAGACTTACTTGTGACTTGCAAAACAATGACTTGGTCCCACCTCTGTTCGTTACGTCTCGTCTCGATTACTGTAACGTATTATTTTCGGGTCTCCCTGTGTCTAGCATTAAAAGATTACAGTTGGTACAAAATGCGGCTGCTAGACTTTTGACAAGAACAAGAAAGTTTGATCATGTTACGCCTATACTGGCTTACCTGCACTGGCTTCCTGTGCACTTAAGATGTGACTTTAAAGTTTTACTACTTACTTTGCCGATTGTATTGTACCATATGTCCCGGCAAGAAATCTGCGTTCAAAGAACTCCGGCTTATTAGTGATTCCCAGAGCCCAAAAAAAGTCTGCGGGCTATAGAGTGTTTTCTATTCGGGCTCAAGTACTATGGAATGCCCTCCCGGTAACAGTTAGAGATGCTACCTCAGTAGAAGCATTTAAGTCCCATCTTAAAACTCATTTGTATACTCTAGCCTTTAAATAGACCCCCTTTTTAGACCAGTTGATCTGCCGTTTCTTTTCTTTTCTCCTCTGCCCCCCTCTCCCTTGTGGAGAGGGGGGACACAGGTCCGGTGGCAATGGATGAAGTGCTGGCTGTCCAGAGTCGGGACCCGGGGTGGACCGCTCGCCTGTGCATCGGTTGGAGACATCTCTGCGCTGCTGACCCGTCTCCGCTCGAGATGGTCTCCTGCTGGCCCCACTATGGACTGGACTCTCACTATTATGTTAGATCTACTATGGACTGGACTTTCACAATATTATGTCAGACCCACTCGATGTCCATTGCTTTCGGGCTCCCCTAGGGGGGGGTTACCCACATATACGTTCCTCTCCAAGGTTTCTCATAGTCATTCACATCGACGTCCCATTGGGGTTGTGAGTTTTCCTTGCCCTTATGTGGGCTCTGTACCGCGGATGTCTTTGTGGCTTGTGCAGCCCTTTGAGACACTTGTGATTTAGGGCTATATAAATAAACATTGATTAATTGAGTGATGTAAATGTAAATATCCATATTCTACAGGTAGAAACATTTTGGATGCCCCTGTCTATATTTCATTAAACACTAACATGGAGTTTACCAGCAGGTGTCTTCTTGCCATCCATGCCCACATCTCCAACACAGGTGATGACATCATCGTCCTGCACGGGCACAACAGCACAAAGAACCAACAGGGGGAGTCAATCACAGGTCAGCTCTTCGGTAGTAGCAAGAGGCCTGTAACCATGGTGATAAACTCAGGTGCCAACAGGGATTTGTGACCGATACACATTACACACTGTGTTAAAGCTATAGGCTGTTACTGATGTGAACCCACTCACACCATCAACAGATTTTCAGCAGTAATATTTGCCTTTCTTTTTCAACATATGGCTCATGCATACGTAATGAGCCTGTTGTTTGGTCTCCTCCTCTGTGTAGTTCAGAGAAAGGGTAGACAAGGAGACGTGTGGGCGGCGTGGAGGGGAGGCGAGGACACCCGCCCACACGGCAGCCAGCTCGAGTGGCAACGAGTCAAAGCATTAGAGAAGTACAATCAGGAAAGGTCAGCGTGTGGAGGGGGCTTTGTTAAATGCCATAAGATGGAGAAAGCTAACGTTCGTATGTGTTGGTGCGGGCCAAGGTGTTCGAGATGGTGACTAATGACACACAAAGGGCGGTATGTATGCCAGTTGTTTATGTGAGATCATTTCAGTAGTGTGTATAAGAGTGTTTCAGTAATGTGTATGAGGGTGTTGCAGTAGTGTGTGAGAGAAAAACATTTCAATTGTTTATATGAGAGCATTTCAGTAGTGTGTATAAGAGTGTTTCAGTAGTGTGTATGAGTGTTTCAGTAGTGTGTGTATGAGTGTTTCAGTAGTGTGTATAAGAGTGTTTCAGTAGTGTGTATAAGAGTGTTTCAGTAGTGTGTATAAGAGTGTTTCAGTAGTGTATGAGTGTTTTAGTAGTGTGTGTATGAGTGTTTCAGTAGTGTGTGTATGAGTGTTTCAGTAGTGTGTATAAGAGTGTTTCAGTAGTGTGTATAAGAGTGTTTCAGTAGTGTATGAGTGTTTTAGTAGTGTGTGTATGAGTGTTTCAGTAGTGTGTATAAGAGTGTTTCAGTAGTGTGTATAAGAGTGTTTCAGTAGTGTGTATAAGAGTGTTTCAGTAGTGTATGAGTGTTTTAGTAGTGTGTGTATGAGTGTTTCAGTAGTGTGTGTATGAGTGTTTCAGTAGTGTGTATAAGAGTGTTTCAGTAGTGTGTATAAGAGTGTTTCAGTAGTGTATGGGTGTTTTAGTAGTGTGTGTATGAGTGTTTCAGTAGTGTGTATAAGAGTGTTTCAGTAGTGTATGAGTGTTTTAGTAGTGTGTGTATGAGTGTTTCAGTAGTGTGTGTATGAGTGTTTCAGTAGTGTGTATAAGAGTGTTTCAGTAGTGTGTATAAGAGTGTTTCAGTAGTGTATGAGTGTTTTAGTAGTGTGTGTATGAGTGTTTCAGTAGTGTGTATGAGTGTTTCAGTAGTGTGTGTATGAGTGTTTCAGTAGTGTGTATAAGAGTGTTTCAGTAGTGTGTATAAGAGTGTTTCAGTAGTGTATGAGTGTTTTAGTAGTGTGTGTATGAGTGTTTCAGTAGTGTGTATAAGAGTGTTTCAGTAGTGTGTATAAGAGTGTTTCAGTAGTGTGTATAAGAGTGTTTCAGTAGTGTATGAGTGTTTTAGTAGTGTGTGTATGAGTGTTTCAGTAGTGTGTGTATGAGTGTTTCAGTAGTGTGTATAAGAGTGTTTCAGTAGTGTGTATAAGAGTGTTTCAGTAGTGTATGAGTGTTTTAGTAGTGTGTGTATGAGTGTTTCAGTAGTGTGTATAAGAGTGTTTCAGTAGTGTGTATGAGTGTTTCAGTAGTGTGTGTATGAGTGTTTCAGTAGTGTGTATAAGAGTGTTTCAGTAGTGTATGAGTGTTTTAGTAGTGTGTGTATGAGTGTTTCAGAAGTGTGTATAAGAGTGTTTCAGTAGTGTGTATGAGTGTTTCAGTAGTGTGTGTATGAGTGTTTCAGTAGTGTGTATAAGAGTGTTTCAGTAGTGTGTATAAGAGTGTTTCAGTAGTGTATGAGTGTTTTAGTAGTGTGTGTATGAGTGTTTCAGTAGTGTGTGTATGAGTGTTTCAGTAGTGTGTATAAGAGTGTTTCAGTAGTGTGTATAAGAGTGTTTCAGTAGTGTATGAGTGTTTTAGTAGTGTGTGTATGAGTGTTTCAGTAGTGTGTAAAAGAGTGTTTCAGTAGTGTGTATAAGAGTGTTTCAGTAGTGTGTATAAGATTGTTTCAGTAGTGTGTATAAGAGTGTTTCAGTAGTGTGTATGAGAGTGTTTCAGTAATGTGTAAGAGAGTTTTGCATTTCGGTTGTGTGTATAAGAGTGTTTCAGTAGTGTGTATGAGAGTGTTTCAGTTGTGTGTATGAGTGTTTCAGTAGTGTGTGAGAGAGAAAAACATTTCAGTTGTTTATTTGAGAGCATTTTAGTAGTGTGTATGAGAGTGTTTCAGTAGTGTGTGTGTGTGAGATAAAAAAAAAAATCAGTAGTTTATGTGAGAGCATTTCAGTCGTGTATATAAGAAGTAACTCTAACGGCCCCTCATAGGTATGGCCGCTCTTCCAAACGTGCAGGGAAGTCATAGAAAGTCTGCACCTGCACGTCACTATTAATGATGTCTTTGTGGATTCCATGTGTTTGTGGACTCCATGTGTTTGTGTCTAACATGGACTTTTCTAAACTTGCAGTAAGAGCGAGGCGTGACTGCATCAGTGCACGCATCATTCGATGTTAAACCCAATCAGGCTAAGCAGCCTACAGACAAAAGCACGAAGGCAAATTCAGTAATCCGCGCCAAAGAGTACTTCCTGTATACATAAAGCATATTTCACGTGTGCGGAATTCGAGCACGAGAACGGTCTTATTGCGTCTAACAAAGTGGTGCATCGTGAAGTGAAGCCTCTCATCTGGTTTTAGTTTACTTTTTACGATGAACTCAAAGTAAACTGGACTTAATTTCCGAAAAACTGCAAGAATGCAACATCTCTGCACCTGCAGTACACATTAGACTTATCACATATTGAATAAATATGTAAACACGTAATATTCAATGCCTTTTGATGCTTGTTTTTCTCCAAATAAATGTGGATATTAGGACATTTAAGACCCCTGAACATTTAAAAACAATTAAAAAGGTAATGCAAGTGTAGTATTGTACTCGTCATTATTTTTTAAACCCTTAGATAACAATGTATGGTGCAGATAGGTGATTCGGTGTTGACTGTTCTGTTGGTGTGTATGTTCAAGCCGTATAGATTAGAGTTTTGTTGTGAGACTCTCAAAGTTGGATTGCGATTCACTAATTCACTAAGGTTGACACAATATTTTACACACAATCACAGATTTTTAAAACATTCTATTTGTCACACTGAGTCCAAGCCATCAAAATAATGAACGTTTATTTAACCGATGTTTTTTTGTGCATTAGTAATTCATTTTATACATAACTTTATTATTTTATCAGTAGTGTGCATGGGAGCGTGTCAGTAGTGTGTATGAGAGTAGTTTGGTAGTGTGTGTGAGAGAAAAACATTTCAGTTGTTTATGTGAGAGCATTTCAGTAGTGCAGTGTTTTTCAACCTTTTTTGAGCCCAGGCACATATTTGCGTTGAAAAAATCCGGAGGCACAACACCAGCAGAAATCATTAAAAAACGAAACTCAGTTGACAGTAAAAAAAAAACGTCGCAATTGTTGGATATGACTTTAAACCATAACCAACCATGCATCACTATAGCTCTTGTCTCAAAGTAGGTGTACTGTCACATCACGCTGTGACTTGTTTTGAGTTTATTGCTGTTTTCCTGTGTGTAGTGTTTTAGTTCTTGTTTTGCGCTCCTATTTTGGTGGCTTTTTGTCTTTTTTTTGGTATTTTCCTGTAGCAGTTTCATGTCTTCCTTTGAGCGATATCTCCCGCATCTATTTTGTTTTAGCAATCCTTCTTTGTGGGGACATTGTTGATTGTCATGTTGTGTTCGGATGTACTTTGTGGACGCCGTCTTTGCTCCACAGTAAGTCTGTGCTGTCGTCCAGCATTCTGTTTTTGTTTACTTTGTAGCCAGTTCAGTCTTAGTTTTGTTCTGCATAGCCTTCCCTAAGCTCCAATGCCTTTTCTTAGGGGCACTCACCTTTTGTTTATTTTTGGTTTAAGCATTAGACACTTTTTTACCTGCATGCTGCCTCCCGCTTTTTCCGACATCTACAAAGCAATTAGCTACCGGCCGCCACCAATGTTCCCTCTAATTTTTCATGTGTGTGAGCAAACATACATACACCCTGAGCATTCAGTGGAATACAGACGTGCACCCTGTGGTAATACCAGCAGCACATGTGTCTCAAACCTGACATAACAATTTAAATGTCTTATTATTATAATCAAGAGACTAGTCAATTTCAAGAGATTATTTTGTAATATATGTGATTTGGCCCACTTAGATATTGTTATTGCCTGGGTGAGGGTCCTGCTGTGGAAAGATTGTGTACCCCTTTCAGAGATCACATTTAGTTCCCCTTAAAACATTCACATGTTGCATGAGATGAAGTGTTTATTAACTTTCTGTCCGTAAAATAAATATTTTTATTAGCAATTATGTAGTCCTGTAACATCATTTCATGGTTAATATCCAAAAAATAACATTCTTAACAAATGACAGTAGAATAAGCACACTGATTGAGGAGTCATAGTAAAACGACCTGAAATTTATACTTTGCGTGTAGTGTTGGAGTTGTCCAACTTTTTGTGTGGCCATAAACGCACCAGTGGCTAATTGCCATAGTGTATGTGTTGGTGCAGGTGAGAGAGAGAGCAAGCGACTGCTGTTGATATAATAGATGACAAAGAGTTGCTTTTGGCTTGGTTTGTACGGTAGACAACGACCAGTTTTGCTAGATAAAAGTATTTTACACATTGTTTTGGTGTGGTTATGGCCGACAAACAATTTCGCTAAATAAAGGGACCGATGGAATTCCTGTCCTCCTTTAAGTGTCTCCACAGACGTTACAATAATTTAACAGTGTTGACAAACATTGTTTTTATCTGTTGTGGCCGCCTTTCGTCACCTGTTACTCACAGTTGCATTGCAAAATCATACAAAACAAACGATTTGTTTATTTTGTTTAGAGTGGGATTTGATTTTTTGCGCGGCATACATTTGCTGTGCGCAGAGGACGCGTAAGCAGTGCGCAATTGCGCACCTTAGAGGGAACGTTGGCTGCCACCTACTGATATGGAAGAGAATGACACGGCTACTCTGCCGAGCTCTAGACAGCACCGACACTCAACAACAACACATCATTTTTAAACTATAATTACTGGTTTGCAAAAAATATTTTTAACCCAAATAGGTGAAATTAGATAATCTCCCACGGCACACCAGACTGTATCTCAAGGCACACTGGTGTGCCGCAGCACACTGGTTGAAAAACACTGCAGTAGTGCATATGAGAGTGTTTCAGTAGTGTGTGTGAAAGAAAAATATTTCAGTTGTTTATGTGACAGCATTTCAGTAGCGTGTATGAGACAATAACATTTCTATCACACACAAGAGTGTTTCAGTAGTGTGTGAGAGAAAATCATTCCAGTTGTGTGTGTGTGTGTGTGTGTGAGAGAGAGTGTTTCAGTAGTGTGTATTAAAGTGTTTCAGTAGTGTGTATGAGAGTGTTTCAGTAGTGTGTGTGAGAGAAAAACCTTTCAGTTGGATTGCAATTCACTAATTTGCTAAGGTTGACACAATATTTTACATACAATCACAGATGTTTAACACATTCTATTTGTCACACTGAGTCTAAGCCATCAAAAATAATTAAGGTTTATTTGAAGTGCATGTAATTGTGTGCATTAGTAATTCATTGTCTACATAACTTTATCATTTGGGTGATTACATTAATTAAAACGATGACAAATAGAATCTGGAACACCACTTATTTTTTTGTGGGCCAAACCACAAGGGCCGGAATTCCCATCATTGGCTCTGATACTACAACTCCCAGAATGCACTGCGAGAGATCATTTTTTAAGTACCAGTAGAGTGGAAAAACAAGTTGCCTCTATATTGAAGCTATTATCATATATATCTGATTTATGACACCTAAAGACTTTCGAGGTTTGCGTGTAAATAGAAATGCTCAAAATAGTATCAATCTCTCAAAGATTCCCGAGCCATTTTGAGAATATAAAGAGCAAGCATTTTGTGTGACGTAGAGGTAGAGGTAGGAACCACCGATCCCTAACAACAATGCAAATCATGCAAACTTTGTGAGAGCCAACAATGATTACTTTGGGAACAATTATGATCCAGAACCTTGTATTGTTGATCCTGAATATAAAAAGATGAGCTACAAGTTTTAGAAGCTCTGCTAAACAAATCCAGCTTTAGTGAAACACTAAGCATCATGTAGCAGTATTGCTAAGTGCTAAACAAGGAGTACAAACTACAAACATAATAAAACAATATCTTACTGTACAATGTCTGCTCTCACTGCAACGACGACCGATAGGATGTCCATATATTCCCGTTGAGATGAAGCTTTAATCATGATGCACACGAAGGGTTAACAAGGAAGTCTCCCTGCAGACACTGTCTTTGGTTGTGTGTGTTTGTCATCATCTCCGGGTATACATTGAATGTCACAGATGAACAATTTCTAGATTAATGGCTAAATCCTACTATTATCCTGATGAGAGGCATGATTTATAATCTAGAGCAGGGATGTCAAAGTGGTTTTCATTGAGGGCCACATTGCAGTCATGGCTGCCATCAAAGGGCCGCTTGTAACAGTGAATAATGTATGAATTTGCCTCTGGATTTCATTAGAAATTATATAAATTGTTTTAAGTAGACTGTCAATTTTACAACGTAAACTTTACATTTACAACATTTTACTGTAAAATATAGGGTTTTTTGTATGTTGTACAACATTTTACGGTAAATGGAAAAACAGTACCACTGTTTTTTGGGGGGGTTTTACGGAAAACGTTTTTTCCACTCTACTGGTAATCTAAACACTCACAGCTACCTTTTGCTTAGCTAACGAGCGTGGCATTTCTCCGTGTTGTGCCAAGTTACTCCGTTTAAAAGGTACTTTTATGACAAACTAGTGTACGGTGTTGTCTAATTGTTCATTGAATTTAGCCTGTTGAGAATATCAAAGGTTACTTCGCCAGCTAGCGTATATTAAAAATAATATAGTAGAGTTAACATCTGACATTGACTTATTCAGTGAATATACACTATATTGCCAAAAGTATTTGGCCACCTGCCTTGGCTCACATTAGAACTTGAAGTGCCATACCATTCCTAACCCATAGGGTTCAACATGACCTTTTGCAGCTATTACAGCTTCAACTCTTCTGGGAAGGCTGTCCACAAGTGTGTTAATAGGAAATTTCCACAATTCTTCCAAAAGTGTGTGAGGTCACACACTGATGTTGGTGGATAAGGCCTGGCTCTCAGTCTCTGTTCGAGACCCAAAGGTGTTCTGTTGGGTTTAGGTCAGGACTCTGTGCAGGCCAGTCAAGTTCGTCCACACCAGACTCTGTCATCCATGTCTTTATGGACCTTGCTTTGTGCACTGGTGCAAAGTCATGTTGGAAAAGGAAGGGCCCCGCTCCAAACTGTTCCCACAAGGTTGGGAGCATGGAATTGTACAACATGTTTTGGTATCCTGGAGCATTCAAAGTTCCTTTCACTGGAAGGGGCCAAGCCCAACTCCTGAAAAACAACCCCACACCATAATTCCTCCTCGTCCAAATTTCACACTCGGCACAATGCTGTCCGACATTTTGCGTTCTCCTGGCAACCTCCAAACCCAGACCGGTCCATCAGATTGCCAGATGGAAAAGTGTGATTCATCACTCCAGAGAAGGCGTCTCCACTGCTCTAGAGTCCAGTGGCGACGCGCTTTACACCACTGCATCCCACGCTTTGCATTGGACTTGGTGATGGGTGGCCAAATACTTTTGGCAATATAGTGTATTTTCCTTCATGTATAAACTTGTCTTGATTAGGTGGGAGAATCCGACATTACAAGCACATTAAAGAAATGATTATAATGCCGTGAACGCACACTAGATGGCGTCAGAGCAGTGCTTTGGTGGAAACATTTGGGACACCTTTGAACTAAAGTATCAAAAGTATCGATATTTTGATTTGAGAACCGATAATAGAGCATAAAGATCTGGTATCGGCGGCATCAATATTTCAGTATCGATCCACATGTCACTACTTTTTATTGGTCCTTCGTTCCTCAGGTTCTTCTTGACACAATCTGTCCAATCACCAAGTCTGTGAAAAGACTTCCCCATAAGAAAACAATCTTTTGTATTCTGGGCAAACAATTGTCTCACAGGTGACTTTGCTTCTCTGACATGCATCAAAGATTTCAATGTTTTATTTATGTGATCAACAACATTGAAATTGTTAGGAACTTAAACAGTGTGGTCATCATCTTGATGCTGTTTTGGGTCATTTGTCATGAAACAGACGCCATGAAGCTATCACTGAACTCATTCTCTTTCACCATCAAGTTAAGCTACTCAAAATCAACTGGCAAGACCCCGGTACAGACCTTGGTACAGTTTCAGGAGTGTCAAAGTCACATTTATTGAGGACTACGTGGCAATAATGGCTGCCCTCAAAGGGCCGTCATGATCCACCAAGTGCAAATGTAACTTTTGAGTGGAGGAAAGGCTCATTTGTGCCGACTATAGCTTATATGACACTTGCTTTTGTCTAAAAAATAATATTGTTTTCATGTTACAATGCTGTGAATGATTATTTGCAAAAAAAAAAAAAGTTTATCAGTTTGAACATCAAATATGTTGTGTTTGTAGCATATTCAACTGAATATGGGTTGAAAATTATTTGCAAATCATTGTATTCCGTTTATATTTACATCTAACACAATTTCCCAACTCATATGGAAACGGGGTTTGTATAAGAAATCACATGTTTGGAGCATTTTGCTCGACCCTTTTAGCATATGTGATGAACAGTGTTGGGACTAACGCGTTACGCCGTTAGTTTCGGCGGTAAATAGTAATCTAACGCGTTATTTTTTATATTCAGTAACTCAGTTACCGTTACTACATGATGCGTTACTGCGTTATTTTACGTTATTTTTTTAATGTAGTATCGGCTAGAAACAGAAGACCTGAGTGTGTTTTATTGGAGCGCTGCGGTGTCGTCCTTCTGTGTCACAAGGAAAATAAAAGGCGTGCTTTGTGTGGGTGGGGGGTGTGGGCAGGGGGGACGTTCCTCCAGGGCCTATGTACTTCGGGGCTAATAACCTTCACTTTTCTTTACAGCTCCGGAATCGAGGGTGAATGACGAGGCCGGCGGTTTGTTGCAACTTTGTGACTTTATTGGTGTCTTGCATCGTGCACGCAGCCATCCACCAAGCTAACACACCTGCACGCGCTCCCTCACCTCTCTGACGTCACTCACCTCACATGCTGTCATATCTTAAAGGGCCACACACAACACACACATACGCTACTCTCATAACAACTAACAAGACATCATGGCGAAGCCAGAAGTCGAGTTTCTTAACATTCTCAATACTTTTCTTTTGTCGAGCACAAAGAAAAGAAAATTTGAGTTAAATGTAAGTTGTGTCTTGGATCAAATATCCCATCTACTCAAAGTTAAAGTTAAAGTGCCAATGATTGTCACACACACGCTAGGCGTGGCAAAATTATTCTCTGCATTTGACCCATCACCCTTAATCACCCTCTGGGAGGTGAGGGGAGCAGTGAGCAGCAGCAGTGACCGCGCCCGGGAATACTGCCCAAAACAGCAATTCAAATCTGCTGAAACAGCTACAAAAGCAACATGCTTCGACGAAGCTAATAAAGAGAGACACGGACTCCGATGCCACTTCACCTCCACCTAAGGATTTTAACGGAGGCACTGCTAGCCAGGACAACATTGCAGTGTATGTGCTAGAAGACATGCTGGCTACTTCTACAGTGGAGTCACCCGCTTTCAGGCAGCTAATTAGCATGATACCGGCGTCAAACAGCAAATGGCACGGAAAACATGTTCCAAGTACCTTGACAGTGAGTACATAAACATGGAAAGCGAGCTAAAGAAAACACTCCAAACTCTGCCTCTGCTCATCATTCATCATTGAAGGTACACACTCTATGTCAATTCTCTTATATACTCTTTCATTCTAAACTTCTAGCGCAGGGATGTCCAAACTTTTTCCACTGAGGGCGGCACACTGAAAAATCAAAGCAAGCGGGGGCCATTTTGATATTTTCTATTTTAAAAACCAATACAGTATATGTATAAAAAATATACATTTAGGCCTCCACTCAGGCTTGATCCCAGGGACCCCAAAGGGTTTTGGTCCAAAAAAAATAAAAAAAATGTGTCTGTAGAGGTTGCCCTCTAGTGGATTCTTCAGACTACCACACACTGCCAGGAGAGCCCGGAATTCAGGGTATAACACTGTTTTATTTTCATAAATAGCAATAGGCTTCTGCTTTCCAGCACAATGTCTTTTCCCCCTGCGTCCGCTCATCAGCACCTCCAACTCCAACTACGTGTCTCATCCGGCTGCTGCTAGTAAAGGCGACAGGTGTTTAGATAACAAGGCCGAAGTGGGCTATCTACTCACCTGTCGCTGTCTTCGAGGCCGGTCCTGGCACACCCCGTTCCGCGGCAGGCCCTCAGGCCACGCCCCTCTCCACAGTGTCATTATTCAGTATTGTTATTTTTATTATTATTCACGTTTTAAATCTCTAGATCAACATTAGGTCTATCTGTCAATATAAGGTTTTTAAAGATTTAAGTTGTATGCTCTTTTTGTCAAAGAAAACCCTGTTTTTTATGGAAAAAACACAAAATATGCAATATTTTCACCCAATAACATTTTTAAGTGGACTATTTGAGATTATATAATAATTGGAGCCTTAAAAAGGTCAATAACTCACAACACCATTGATTCATTATTATTTTTTGAGTAATGCCACTTAAAAACAAATCACACTACAATTATTGGGGATCCACAAGGGTCCTACTCATTAAAGTGTTAAAAAATATATTATACATTTTTTTTACTGTTTACTTTCAACCCAATAATCTCGAGATCAACTTCAGATCTATCCGTCAATTATAAGTTTTACTGTTGTTTATGTTTTTTGTTTGTTCGTTTTAGGCCCTTCTTTAAAAAAAACAAAAAAACAGCTCAGTTTTTCATATGGCAAACACAAAATATGCAACATTTTCCCCAAAAATATCTCAAAGTGGAATATTTAATGTGCCGTAATTGGAGCCTTGAATAGGTCAATAATTCATAATGACATTGATTTTGATTCATTATTATTTTTTAAAGAAAGAAACAGCCTGCATGGCAGCTTTGTGTTATTAGAGTAAACATTGCAACATTTTCTTCTTACATTTCACCTGTTTGCTCTTTTATACCACTTTTCATGTTTAACATTTTTTTAAATCGGATTTTTAAAATGTGCCGTGGGGCCGTTAAAAAATGACCTGCGGGCCGCAAATGGCCCCCGGGCCGCACTTTGGACACCCCTGTTCTATAGTGTTTGATTATCACATCACTCTAAATGTATAGACTATAAAGTTCACAAACATAAAGAGGGATCCAAGTGGGACAGGGCAATATTTCCTTATCTCTAAACTAAAACTGGGGAAATGTGTAGAGTGTTCTGGGCTTCAGTACAGTGTTGATCTCCTGAATACATTTTCTTTCCGAATTCCTTGAGAGAAAAAAAATGCCTGTTTAGGCTCTGTGTATGTCATGTGTGCTTTCCTTGGGTGAAGCCAGGTTTACAGCTTTGTTGTTATTATGCTGTTTGTTACTTATGTATGTTATGTTGCAGCTATTTAAAATAGTTTTGTCAATTTGTTCTGGCCCGAAATAAATTGGCCCCTTGAAACATATCTTTGTCTTTGTGTGTTGTATGTAGACCACATTGCTTTCTGAGTTCAGTGATGCAAATGCATGTCAAGTTGATCAACAGATTGTATTATTCTCCAGTGCAATAACAGTACTGAAATGAAGACAAAAAGGGCATTTATGGGAGCTTTAAAAAAAAAAAAAAGTAGAAGAAGTAACTAAAAACTTACTTTTCACAGTAATGCATTACTTTTGGGTGTAAGTAACTGAGTTAGTAACTGACGTACTTTTGAAATATAGTAACTGTAACTAGTTACTGGTTTTCAGTAACTAACCCAAACCTGGTGATGAATGATTACTGTAAGTTGACAAAATATGTTGGCAAATCCATAGCAATTGTCATTGTTTACTTTGAAGTGGGCCTACATGTAAGGACCTAAAAAGAAAGTCAAAATATCCTGTCATCTTTTCAAGAAGTGCTGCAAACTGCAAATATTTATTTTGACCACAGTCAGGTAAAGTAACATATCACAGTAGTCAACCATCACATGCAGTACTAATTAAAATCTGAGACAAATAAAAACGTTTGAAAACAAATCTGGAGATGAAAAGAAAAGACATCATAGAGTAAGGCTGCATGTGCAAACTTAGGCAACAGCAAGCTTTGAAAACAAATCTGGAGATAAAGATGTGTGTATCACAATCCTAGTATGTGTGCAAAGTGTGAAGATGTGTGTATCACAATCCTTATACGTGTGCAAGATGTGTGTATCACAATCCTAGTGTGTGTGCAAGATGTGTGTATCACAATCCTAGTATGTGTGCAAAGTGTGAAGATGTGTGTATCACAATCCTTATACGTGTGCAAGATGTGTCTATCACAATCCTAGTGTGTGTGCAAGATGTGTGTTTCACAATCCTTACATGTGTGCAAGATGTGTGTATCACAATCCTTATGTGTGCAAGATGTGTGTATCACAATCCTAGTGTGTGTGCAAGATGTGTGTATCTCAATCCTTACATGTGTGCAAGATGTGTGTATCACAATCCTTATGTGTGCAAGATGTGTATATCACAATCCTTATTTGTGCAAGATGTGTGTATCACAATCCTTGTGTGCAAAATGTGTTTATCACAAGCCTTATGTGTGCAATATGTGTGTGTCACAATCCTTATACAGCATGTGTGCAAGATGCGTGTATCACAATCATTATACGTGTGCAAGTTGTGTATATCACAATCCTTATGTGTGCAAGATGTGTGTCTCACAATCCTTAATTGTGTGCAAAATGTGTGTATCAAAATCCTTATACGTGTGCAAGATGTGTGTATCACAATCCTAGTTTGTGCAATATGTGTATCACAATCCTTATGTGTGCAAGATGTGTGTATCACAATCCTTTAATGTGTGCAAGATGTGTGTATCACAATCCTTAAATGTCTGCAAGATGTGTGTATCACAATCCTTATGTGTGCAAGATGTGTGTATCACAATCCTTATATGCGTGCAAGATGTTTGTATCACAATCCTTAAATGTGTGCAAGATGTGTGTATCACAATCCTTATTTGTGCAAGATGTGTGTATCACAATCCTTGTGTGCAAAATGTGTGTATCACAATCCTTATGTGTGCAATATGTGTGTATCACAATCCTTATACAGTATGTGTGCAAGATGCGTGTATCACAATCATTATATGTTTGCAAGATGTGTGTATCACAATCCTTATGTGTGCAAGATGTGTGTATCACAATCCTTAAATGCATGCACGATGTGTGTATCACAATCCTTAAATGTGTGCAAGATGTGTGTATCACAATTATTATGTGTGCAAGATGTGTGTATCACAATTACTATGTGTGCAAGATGTGTGTATCACAATCCTTATACGTGTGCAAGATGTGTGTATCACAATCCTTATACGTGTGCAAGATATGTGTATCACAATCCTAGTGTGTGCAAGATGTGTGTATCGCAATCCTTATATGCATGCAAGATGTGTGTATCACAATCCTTAAATGTGTGCAAGATGTGTGTATCACAATCTTTAAATGTGTGCAATATGCGTGTATCACAATCCTTATGTGTGCAAGATGTGTGTATCACAATCCTAGTGTGTGCAAGATGTGTGTATCACAATCCGTATATGTGTGCAAGATGTGTATATCACAATCCTTAAATGTGTGCAAGATGTGTGTATCACAATCCTTAAATGCATGCAAGATGTGTGTATCACAATCCTTAAATGTGTGCAAGATGTGTGTATTACAATCTTTACATGTGCAAGATGTGTGTATCACAATCCTTAAATGTGTGCAAGATGTGTGTTTCACAATCCTTAAATGCATGCAAGATGTGTGTATCACAATCCTTAAATGTGTGCAAGATGTGTGTATCACAATCCATACGTGTGCAAGATGTGTGTATCACAATTTTCATGTGTGCAAGATGTGTGTATCACAATCCTTAAATGTGTGCAACATGTGTGTATCACAATCCTTGTAAGTGTGCAAGATGTGTGTATCACAATCCTTGGGTATGTGTGCAATATGTGTGTATCACAATCCTTACATGTGTGCAAGATGTGTGTATCATAATTATGTGTGCAAGATGTGTGTATCACAATCCTTGTGTGCAAGTGTTTATCACAATTCTTATGTGTGTATCACAATTCTTATATGTGTGCAAGATGTGTGTATCACAATACTTTACGTGTGCAAGATGTGTGTGTCACAATCCTAATGTGTGTGCTAGAATTGTGTATCACAATCCTAATGTGTCCAAGATGTGTGTATCACAATCCTTATGTGTGCAAGATGTGTGTAAGATGTGTGTATCAAAATCCTTATACGTGTGCAAGATGTGTGTATTGTGATACACACAAATCCTTATATGTGTGCAAGTTGTGTGTATCACAATTATTATATGTGCAAGATGTGTGTATCACAATTATTATTTGTGCAAGATGTGTGTATGACAATTATAATGTGTGCAAGATGTGTGTATCACAATCCTTATGTGTGCAAGATGTGTGTATCACAATCCTTATGTGTGCAAGATGTTTGTATCACAATCCTTATATGTGTGCAAGATGTGTGTATCACAATTATTATGTGTGCAAGATGTTTGTATTACAATCCTCATACGTTTGCAAGATGTGTGTATCACGATCTTTATGTGCGCAAGATGTGTGTATCACAATTATTATGTGTGCAAGATGTGTGTATCACAATCTTCATACGTGTGCAAGATGTGTGAATCACAATCCTTATACGTGTGCAAGGTGTGTGTATCACAATCCTAGTGTGTGTCAAAAATGTGTGTATCACAATCCTTATGTGTGTGCAAGATGTGTGTATCACAATCCTTAAATCTGTGCAAGATGTGTGTATCACAATCCTTAAATGCATGCAAGATGTGTATATCACAATCCTTAAATGTGTGCAAGATGTGTCTATCACAATCCTTATGTGTGCAAGATGTGTGTATCACAATCCTAAAACGTGTGCAAGATGTGTGTATCGCAATCCTAGTGTGTGTGCAAGATGTGTGTATCACAATCATTATACGTGTGCAAGATGTGTGTATCACAATCCTTGTGTGTGTGCAAGATGTTTGTATCACAATCCTCATACGTTTGCAAGATGTGTGTATCACAATCCTTATGTGTGCAAGATGTGTGTATCACAATCCTTATGTGTGCAAGATGTGTGTATCACAATCCTTATATGTGTGCAAGATGTGTGTATCACAATTATTATGTGTGCAAGATGTGTGTATCACAATACTCATATGTGTGCAAGATGTGTGTATCACAATCCTTATACGTGTGCAAGGTGTGTGTATCACAATCGTAGTGTGTGTGCAAAATGTGTGTATCACAATCCTTATGTGTGTGCAAGATGTGTGTATCACAATCCTTAAATGTGTGCAAGATGTGTGTATCACAATCCTTAAATGCATGCAAGATGTGTGTATCACATTCCTTAAATGTGTGCAAGATGTGTGTATCACAATCCTTATGTGTGCAAGATGTGTGTATCACAATCCTTAAATGTGTGCAAGATGTGTGTATCACAATCCATACGTGTGCAAGATGTGTGTATCGTAATCCTACTGTGTGTGCAAGATGTGTGTATCGCAATCCTTATACGTGTGCAAGATGTGTGTTTCATAATCCTAGTGTGTGTGCAAGATGTGTGTATCACAATCCTAGTGTGTGTGCAAGATGTGTGTATCACAATCCTTATATGTGTGCAAGATGTGTGTATCACAATCCTTATGTGTGCAAGATGTGTGTATCACAATCCTTATTTGTGCAAGATGTGTGTATCACAATCCTTGTGTGCAAAATGTGTGTATCACAATCCATATGTGTGCAATATGTGTGTATCACAATCCTTATACAGTATGTGTGCAAGATGCGTGTATCACAATCATTATACGTGTGCAAGATGTGTGTATAACAATCCATATGTGTGCAAGATGTGTGTATCACAATCCTTAAATGCATGCAAGATGTGTGTACCACAATCCTTAAATGTGTGCAAGATGTGTGTATCACAATCCTTATACGTGTGCAAGATGTGTGTATCACAATCCTTATACGTGTGCAACATGTGTGTATCACAATCCTTATACGTGTGCAAGATGTGTGTATCACAATCCTTATACGTGTGCAAGATGTGTGTATCACAATCCTAGTGTGTGCAAGATGTGTGTATCACAATCCCTATGTGTGCAAGATGTGTGTATCACAATCCTTATATGCGTGCAAGATGTGTGTATCACAATCCTTAAATGTGTGCAAGATGTGTGTATCACAATCTTTAAATGTGTGCAAGATGTGTGTATCACAATCCTTATGTGTGCAAGATGTGTGTATCACAATCCTAGTGTGTGCAAGATGTGTGTATCACAAACCTTATATGTGTGCAAGATGTGTGTATCACAATCCTTAACTGTGTGCAAGATGTGTGTATCACAATCCTTAAATGCATGCAAGATGTATGTATCACAATCCTTAAATGTGTGCAAGATGTGTGTATCACAATCCTTATGTGTGCAAGATGTGTGTATCACAACCCTTATATGTGTGCAAGATGTGTGTATCACAATTATTATGTGTGCAAGATGTTTGTATCACAATCCTCATACGTTTGCAAGATGTGTGTATCACAATCCTTATGTGTGCAAGATGTGTGTATCACAATCCTTACGTGTGCAAGATGTGTGTATCACAATCCTTATATGTGTGCAAGATGTGTGTATCACAATTATTATGTGTGCAAGATGTGTGTATCACAATCCTTATGTTTGCAAGATGTGTGTATCACAATCCATACGTGTGCAAGATGTGTGTATCGCAATCCTACTGTGTGTGCAAGATGTGTGTATCGCAATCCTTATACGTGTGCAAGACGTGTGTTTCATAATCCTAGTGTGTGTGCAAGATGTGTGTATCACAATCCTAGTGTGTGTGCAAGATGTGTGTATCACAATCCTTATATGTGTGCAAGATGTGTGTATCACAATCCTTATTTCCGCAAGATGTGTGTATCACAATCCTTGTGTGCAAAATGTGTGTATCACAATCCATATGTGTGCAATATGTGTGTATCACAATCCTTATACAGTATGTGTGCAAGATGCGTGTATCACAATCATTATACGTGTGCAAGATGTGTGTATAACAATCCTTATGTGTGCAAGATGTGTGTATCACAATCCTTAAATGCATTCAAGATGTGTGTACCACAATCCTTAAATGTGTGCAAGATGTGTGTATCACGATCCTTATACGTGTGCAAGATGTGTGTATCACAATCCTTATACGTGTGCAACATGTGTGTATCACAATCCTTATACGTGTGCAAGATGTGTGTATCACAATCCTTATACGTGTGCAAGATGTGTGTATCACAATCCTAGTGTGTGCAAGATGTGTGTATCACAATCCTTATGTGTGCAAGATGTGTGTATCACAATCCTTATATGCGTGCAAGATGTGTGTATCACAATCCTTAAATGTGTGCAAGATGTGTGTATCACAATCTTTAAATGTGTGCTAGATGTGTGTATCACAATCCTTATGTGTGCAAGATGTGTGTATCACAATCCTAGTGTGTGCAAGATATGTGTATCACAATCCTTATATGTGTGCAAGATGTGTGTATCACAATCCTTAAATGTGTGCAAGATGTGTGTATCACAATCCTTAAATGCATGCAAGATGTATGTATCACAATCCTTAAATGTGTGCAAGATGTGTGTATCACAATCCTTATGTGTGCAAGATGTGTGTATCCCAATTATTATGTGTGCAAGATGTTTGTATCACAATCCTCATACGTTTGCAAGATGTGTGTATCACAATCCTTAAGTGTGCAATATGTGTGTATCACAATCCTTATGTGTGCAAGATGTGTGTATCACAATCCTTATATGTGTGCAAGATGTGTGTGTCACAATTATTATGTGTGCAAGATGTGTGTATCACAATCTTCATACTGTTATGGATCACACACATATGTGTGCAAGATGTGTGTATCACAATCCTTATACGTGTGCAAGGTGTGTGTATCACAATCCTAGTGTGTGTGCAAAATGTGTGTATCACAATCCTTATGTGTGTGCAATATGTGTGTATCACAATACTTACATGTGTGCAAGATGTGTGTATCACAATCCTTACATTGTGCAAGATGTGTGTATCACAATCCTTACAAGTGTGCAATATGTGTGTATTACAATCCTCATACGTGTGCAAGATGTGTGTATCACAATCCTTAAACGTGTGCAAGATGTGTGTATCACAATCCTTATACGTGTGCAAGGCGTGTGTATCACAATCCTAGTGTGTGTGCAAAATGTGTGTATCACAATCGTTATGTGTGTGCAAGATGTGTGTATCACAATATTTACATGTATGCAAGATGTGTGTATCACAATCCTTACATGTGTGCAAGATGTGTGTATCACAATCCTTACAAGTGTGCAAGATGTGTGTATCACAATCCTTACATGTGTGCAAGATGTGTGTATCACAATCCTTACACGTGTGGAAGATTTGTGTATCACAATCCTTATACGTGTGAAAGATGTGTGTATCACAATTATTATGTTTGCAAGATGTGTGTATCACAATCCTTATGTGTGCAAGATGTGTGTATCACAATCCTTATGTGTGCAAGATGTGTGTATCACAATCCTTATATGTGTGCAAGATGTGTGTATCACAATTATTATGTGTGCAAGATGTGTGTATCACAATCCTCATACGTGTGCAAGATGTGTGTATCACAATCCTTAAACGTGTGCAAGATGTGTGTATCACAATCCTTATACGTGCGCAAGGTGTGTGTATCACAATCCTAGTGTTTGTGCAAAATGTGTGTATCACAATCCTTATGTGTGTGCAAGATATGTGTATCACAATCCTTACATGTGTGCAAGATGTGTGTATCACAATCCTTACAAGTGTGCAAGATGTGTGTATCACAATCCTTACACGTGTGCAAGATGTGTGTATCACAATCCTTACACGTGTGCAAGATGTGTGTATCACAATCCTTATGCGTGTGAAAGATGTGTGTATCACAATCCGTACACGTGTGCAAGATGTGTGTACCACAATCCTTATACGTGTGCAAGATGTTTGTATCACAATCCTTTTAAGTGTGTATCACAATCCTTATATGTGTGCAAGATGTGTGTATCACAATCCTTAAATGTGTGCAAAATGTGTGTATCATAATCCATAAATGTGTGCAAGAAATGTGTATCACAATCCTTAAATGTGTGCAAGATGGGAAGGTGTGTGTAAAGCATTGTGTGTAATATTTCACAAAAACTTTGAAGCAGAGTCTATGCCTAATATTAATTATTAATATTAATATTAAAATTAGGCAAATCTGAGCAGTGGTTTAGTTTACTGTGTGTAGACTTTTATAAAAATGTTAATTTTTGTGTGTCAGCAATTGGAAAAAAACTATTATAGTTCCATGAATTGCAATTGCGTCAATGCGACACACGGGGGCGGTAACGCATAACTTTTTCCATGTGGGCGGCGTTCCAGTTTCGTTTTCAAGAAAAACAGTCCTAATTTTGTTGAAAAAAAATAAAAATGTGAATATTTGGACTCATTCAGGATGTGGGGTTGAGGCGGAGTGGCGTTTTAGTGCCCACTTGGGGGTCCGCAACGCATGAGAACCGGAAGAGAGAAGAGGTGGGCGTGTCCTTTGTGGTTGTGGCCCCGCCCCGCGTCCACACTGTCCAGGAACAAGTTTGGCTGGAGACGCGCTTTAAAGTTTTGTTTGTCGATGCAGCTTTGACTCCAAATCTGCTGTTCTAACTCTCGATCTTATTAATTGATTCTGAATTGATGTTGGATTTAAACAAGGAAGATGATGCACTGACTGCAAAGTTCTACTTCAGGTGAATATGCAACTTTGCAGATATTACCTGCATGTCCAATCCTTTCTTTGATGGAGAGTAATTAAGAAAGAAGTGTTTAGTTGACATCATTGTTGAAAAGGGTTTACACTTGGTGTTAATCCATCGTGTTATGTACAGTGTAAACAAAAAAGGAGACTTATAATAAAAGAGGAGAAATATCATCTGTAATTTAAAACACACGTACGTACGTACGTACAACACTTAAGACCTTCAGTATATCAGTATGTGGAATTAAATGATGGAATGGATTAATAAACAATGTACTAATATGATCCACTTCAAGAAACTCTTCAAACTTAATGTACAAAGAAGAAGAACCATGATAAACATTCTGAATTCAACTCATCCATCCATTCATTTTCTAGATCATTTTACTCATCTCACCATATGAAATATAACTTACTTCACTAATTATTATTTATTGATTTAATTGTATTGATTTTACATATGGAGTATATTGTGAATAAATTGAGAACAGGAAGTGAACAAAAGTTTTAGCAACTGCTATGTAAAGGAAAATGGATTGGATTAAATAAGCTCTGCTTTTTCCTACTCCTTTGTTGAAGGTTGAATAGAGAGACTGGAAATTGTGATGCATCATGTTGTATGCATGCATGTGTGATGTATCATGTTGTATGCATGCATGTGTGATGTATCATGTTGTATACATGCATGTGTAATATATTATGTTGTATACATGCATGTGTGATGTATCATGTTGTATGCATGCGTGTGTGATGTATCATGTCATATGCATGCATGTGTGATGTATCATGTTGTATGCATGCATGTGTGATGCATCTTGTTGTATGCATGCATGTGTGATGTGTCATGTTGTATGCATGCATGTGTGATGTGTCATGTTGTATGCATGCATGTGTGATGCATCATGTTGTATGCATGCATGTGTGATGTATCATGTTGTATGCATGCATGTGTGATGCATCTTGTTGTATGCATGTGTGATGTGTCATGTTGTGTGCATGCATGTGTGATGTGTCATGTTGTATGCATGCATGTGTGATCTTTCATGTTGTGTGCATGCATGTGTGATGTGTCATGTTGTATGCATGCATGTGTGATGTATCATGTTGTATGCATGTATGTGTGATGTATCATGTTGTATGCATGCATGTGTGATGTATCATGTTGTATGCATGCATGTGTGATGTATCATGTTGTATGCATGCATGTGTGATGTATCATGTTGTATGCATGCATGTGTGATGTATCATGTTGTATGCATGCATGTGTGATGTATCATGTTGTATGCATGCATGTGTGATGTATCATGTAGTATACATGCATGTGTGATATATCATGTTGTATACATGCATGTGTGATGTATCATGTTGTATGCATGCATGTGTGATGTATCATGTTGTATACATGCATGTGTGATATATTATGTTGTATACATGCATGTGTGATGTATCATGTTGTATGTATGCGTGTGTGATGTATCATGTTGTATGCATGTGTGTGTGATGTATCATGTCATATGCATGCATGTGTGATGTATCATGTTGTATGCATGCATGTGTGATGCATCTTGTTGTATGCATGCATGTGTGATGTGTCATGTTGTATGCATGCATGTGTGATGTGTCATGTTGTATGCATGCATGTGTGATGCATCATGTTTTATGCATGCATGTGTGATGTATCATGTTGTATGCATGCATGTGTGATGTATCATGTTGTATGCATGCATGTGTGATGTATCATGTTGTATGCATGCATGTGTGATGTATCATGTTGTATGCATGCATGTGTGATGTATCATGTAGTATACATGCATGTGTGATATATCATGTTGTATACATGTATGTGTGATGTATCATGTTGTATGCATGCATGTGTGATGTATCATGTTGTATACATGCATGTGTGATATATTATGTTGTATACATGCATGTGTGATGTATCATGTTGTATGTATGCGTTTGTGATGTATCATGTTGTATGCATGTGTGTGTGATGTATCATGTCATATGCATGCATGTGTGATGTATCATGTTGTATGCATGCATGTGTGATGCATCTTGTTGTATGCATGCATGTGTGATGTGTCATGTTGTATGCATGCATGTGTGATGTGTCATGTTGTATGCATGCATGTGTGATGCATCATGTTGTATGCATGCATGTGTGATGTATCAGGTTGTACGCGTGCATGTGTGATGCATCTTGTTGTATGCATGTGTGATGTGTCATGTTGTATGCATGCATGTGTGATGTGTCATGTTGTATGCATGCATGTGTGATGTGTCATGTTGTATGCATGCATGTGTGATGTATCATATTGTATGCATGTATGTGTGATGTATCATGTTGTATTTATGCACGTGTGATGTATCACGTTGTATGCATGCAAGTGTGATGTATCATGTTGTATACATGCATGTGTGATATATTATGTTGTATACATGCATGTGTGATGTATCATGTTGTATGTATGCGTGTGTGATGTATCATGTTGTATGCATGTGTGTGTGATGTATCATGTCATATGCATGCATGTGTGATGTATCATGTTGTATGCATGCATGTGTGATGCATCTTGTTGTATGCATGCATGTGTGATGTGTCATGTTGTATGCATGTATGTGTGATGTGTCATGTTGTATGCATGCATGTGTGATGCATCATGTTGTATGCATGCATGTGTGATGCATCTTGTTGTATGCATGCATGTGTGATGTGTCATGTTGTATGCATGTATGTGTGATGTGTCATGTTGTATGCATGCATGTGTGATGCATCATGTTGTATGCATGCATGTGTGATGTATCAGGTTGTATACATGCATGTGTGATGCATCTTGTTGTATGCATGTGTGATGTGTCATGTTGTATGCATGCATGTGTGATGTGTCATGTTGTATGCATGCATGTGTGATGTGTCATGTATGCATGCATGTGTGATGTGTCATGTTGTATGCATGTATGTGTGATGTATCATGTTGTATGCATGCATGTGTGATGTATCACGTTGTATGCATGCAAGTGTGATGTATCATGTTGTATACATGCATGTGTGATATATTATGTTGTATACATGCATGTGTGATGTATCATGTTGTATTTATGCACGTGTGATGTATCATGTTGTATGCATGCATGTGTGATGCATCATGTTGTATGCATGCATGTGTGATGTATCATGTTGTATGCATGCATGTGTGATGTATCATGTTGTATGCATGCATGTGTGATGTTGTATGCATGCATGTTCCAAATAAACTCAAACTCAACTTGACCCAAATGTACCCTAAAGGGCTGTGATTATTAAACTTGACAGAAACTTTTTGTAACATTTTCAGAGCCACATAGTTTGCATATATTGCAAAAGTTCCCTTATTTGCTGTAGTGTGCTCTAGTAATATACATTATACACACATATTATCAAAATTTTGCATAAATTCTTATAAAAAAAATTCAAATTCTTAATTAATGCCTTGTGCATGTACTAGCCCATTGGATATGATGATTTAGTGTTTTTTAATGATGTGCTTTAAGGTTTCAAAGGCCTACAGTTATAACTTTTAACAGTCCGTTGCTAATGAGGACATTTCACTTCACCAAACAACCACAAAAGAAGAATTTTCCTGCCAGTTGTTGCTCCTTTTGAACATATTGTTATCATCTAGCTGTTGCCAGGCTGTTAATGAGTAAACTATGGGAATTCGGACGCCGCTAAACTCTCATGTGATGGTTATTCTTCTCTTTGTTTGCCCTTAGGGCTGAGATCGGCTCTCCACAGGACAAGCAGTGTTTGACGCAGATCGGGAAAGAGGACACCTAAAGGCACCATGGATCTCGGCAACGACGTGGACCTGTCCAACAATAACATCATGCCCTTGTGGAAACGCCGCACAGACAACTGCAAAATCCCGCAGGATTCGCGGAAGCCACGTCCCAGTAGCTACCACACCAACGGTGTCACGACAACGGACTTCCCTGTTGAAGAGTGCGCGTTTACGTTGAACCAACCGGCGGAGAAGCTGGTGGTCACGGCACCGTGTCCGGGCAAAAACACCGCCGTGTTGAAGCATGTTTTGCACAAACCTTCCAAAAAGTCCAGGGTGGTTCGGAGCATTAGCATCGGGCACATCTCTAACGGACGCTTCTCCTTGTCTAAATTCAAGTTTGAGGGCGGCAGATCGGCCTCGCTGGACAAAAGAGTGCGTAACGGAGAAAAGCACAGCAATGGTTGGCCAGAGGAGTGTGTCAGAGATCCTCAAGCCCTCATTTCTCGGGTGTTTAGTCTGAGCCTGCCTAAAGACAAGATATCATTCCACCTGTCCTCACCTGAAGGGGTTCCCCACACTCCTAACAACAACAACCACCTCCAGCTGTCCTTCTCGCCGCCATCAAGCCCGTGTCCTCCAGCTCCACGGACTCCTTCCCACAGCTCCACTTCCAGCATCCCCTCTCTAACCTCCGACGACCCCCCAACACCTCGTTCTTCCTCGCCGGCTGACAGCCCTCCCAGGCAGTCCTCACCCTCACAAGACGCCAGGCGTACTTCTTCTTCCTCTTCTTCCCCGTCCCTTTCCCCCTGTCCCTCCGTGGTCCTCAGCACCTACAGCCCCGCCGCCCTGAAGATGGGGACCCAGCAGCTTATTCCCAAGGGCTTGGCCTCAGATACTCGGCAGAGCAAGCCCACTCCATCCGGGCAACAAGGCCAATGTTTGACAGGGCTGCTGGGGTCGGACACTTCCAAGAGGACATTAAAAACCCTCAGCATGGTCGAGACAGGGGCCTACTTTTCCACGGGAAGGGGCCACGGCGAGGCCACAGATGGAGAAAACGAAAGCCCCGGGGCATTAAGGCGGGGCCTGAGGAGTACATCCTACAGGAAGGCTGTTGTCAGCGGAGTCGATCTGGAGGCCCAGTCGCTTTCCCAGCCTGTCATGAAAGGATTAGATGGCGATACTAAAACTCCCCCATCCGGCCCTAGCGGTCCTTGCCTGGTGAAGCCAACCAGCCCGGGGGCGCCCAAGCCTGACAGCCCGCGGACTCAAACTCCTACTGGAACAGGGAAGAGCAAGGTGAGCGAATCTTGACTCCAATAAAGATAACGGTGTTATAAAGGTAACAATAACACACTCGCTGACCTGTGTGCGTTATTAAAAACATAAAGTCTACGTAATGTGGTCCTCACGTATCAGAGCCTTACCAGGACATGTTGGTTGGAAGACATGATATCATGTGACTGGCACACAGTGGCTCGGTTTGACAATGACAAAGGTCAACAGAGTTTATGAACGTGTAACAAAGCTTGCATGTGAGTGTTCTCATATACAGTGTTCATTCTAGGAATTATCAAAATGGGGTCCCAGGGACGCTATCAAGTCATAAAAATAGGGTCCCACAGTACATTTTTGGGGTCCCACTTTTTTGTAACCATTTTGAAAACAAATGATAAATGTATGCATTATCCTGTTATATCTCACATTCTATATGGTGTTTAGGAAAAAGGTTGTCATAAACGTTCATTAAAAAAAATAAAACAAAAGAAAACACATTTTTATGTAAATGTATTCAGTTATAAACATTCATTCACTTTCTTCTTTCCTTCATGGACTTAAACTTTACTGCTGCCGGTAGTTTTTTCTATATTTTCATTTAATAAGTTGTATGTGTATTTATTTCAGGATAAAAGTGTAAAAAGTTTTTTGCTTGGGTCATGAAATGATGATAATTGATTATCATTGATAATTAATTGATTATTCTCACCTGTATGTAATCATCAGTCCTTTAAAAAGTGCCACATCTGCACTTTCATGGCAAATAATGAAGTTGGTAGAGTGGCCGTGCCAGCAATCGGAGGGTTGCTGGTTACTGGGGTTCAATCCCCACCTTCTACCATCCTAGTCACGTCCGTTGTGTCCTTGGGCAAGACACTTCACCCTTGCTCCTGATGGGTGCTGGTTAGCGCCTTGCATGGCAGCTCCCGCCATCAGTGAATGAATTTGTGTGTGAATGGGTGAATGTGGAAATACTGTCAAAGCGCTTTGAGTACCTTGAAGGTAGAAAAGCGCTATACAAGTATAACCCATTTATCATTTATTTATTTAATGCCAACAAACTTAGAATTTGGCACGTTAGTTTCAATGTCATTTAATAGAGTGGCACTCTGGAATTTCATGTCTGGCTTGGTGATGGCCATAAGCTGTGTGTTCCTCTTTAAGAAGGGCGGTATGTGGGGTGAGTGAGTGGGCAAGTTAGGAGAGGGAGCGCTAGCATGTTCAGAAGTGTTACTAGCATGGTGGATGTCAGCTTGGCTTTGTGGAAAACATAAATAAAGAGTTGTAACAAATCGACGGCCTCGTCATTCCGACCAAAGAGCGGAACTGTAGGGATCCAAATAGGAGGGTGTTATTTGGTGCCTGGTGAGGCTGGATCTTTGAACACCACTGCTCCCGCTCGTAAAGGTTTTCTTTTTCTTAGCCCGTTTACAAAACATCTTTCCATCTTCATAAGTCAGCCATTTGTTCCTGAAGACACTTTTCATTGAAGCTTGGCTTCTTGGCTTTATTGCTGGCCATGACCAAAACAATAACACGCAGGAATCCTAATACCGCAAATGCAGTATTTGCGATCGATAAAACGGCGGATCAAAATTTAAGAAATTGTACTGGAAAGTGCATTATTTTGAAGTCGACTAAAAATGTATAAGTCATCATTTGACCTGGCAAATATAAACAAAACAAAACACCGGCAGAAAGCGATAATCGGTGAGAAAAAATCAATAAAAATTCCGCGTCCGGGGGGACGCACGGACTTCCGGAATTTTGCATCCTTTCTGATTTCAATGTGTAAAAAGACACAAGTGCGCACGTTAACGCCATCACTGCATACAGTTACGTCAACTCCCGTAATTAATTTTAGATTTTTTTCAGATTCCTGAAAAGAGGAACCTTTTGACCCCTCAGCGGACCTTTGACAGCGAAGGTATTGCATTTCACTCACTGGGTTTTCCTTTTCTATCATATTCCTGCTCACCACAACCCCTTCTTTAAAAAAATGTTTTACAGAGGAAGAATTGTACCAGAACTATCAGGAAAAGGCTTTACATAACGATTCGGATGAGGATGCCGATTCCAGAGAACCCCAGGCCTATACCAGCATTGTGGTGCAATACAGACCGATACGGACCTCCTGGAGCCAGCTAAGCGTGGTCAGACATTACAGACACTCAAGTATTACTGACACCAGCACTTTCAACAACTTCCACAGTCTCTTTTATGCAGGGATTCTGCAAAACTGCCACATTAGGGACATAACACTTGAGCCAGAATTTTTTTGGGCCAATGATGCAGCCAACCGGCTTCACGCAAAAACAGATCATTAGATGCTCTGCAATGTCTACGCCAGCTTCTGTGTAACGTATCAACCACTTGTCAGAAAGCCACAGTTGCTTTTAACACGGCAAAGTGGAGGGGGTGGGGGGGGGGGGGGATTTCCGGTCAAAAACAAGTCAAACGTCCATGTCTCAGATTTCCCATATTGCCTTTCACACAGCCTGTGATACTAACTCACAAGCTGGATTGTAACAGCTCCAACTTAACCTCTCATTCTGTTCACACAGAACATAAGGCTTGGAGAAAACCTAGAAAAATGACCAGCTTTAATATAATGTGTCAAATAATTGTTATCAATTCTAAGAGATAGAGCCTTAACTTGTATTACCTTAACCTTAAAATGTGGGTAAATACAAAGTCAAATTGTATTTGTGGAAGAATCTCGAAACCAAAAATCTTATCTAATTCTTCCGCAGTCATAGTTCCAGGAATAATTGTTTGTACAGTACAGCCCAACAGTTTGGACACACCTTCTCCTCATTCAATGTGTTTTCTTTATTTTCAGGACTATTTACATTGTAGATTGTCACAACAAAACTATGAATGAACACATGAAGAGTTATGTACTTAACAAAAAAAGGTGAAATAACTGAAAACCTGTTTTATATTCTAGTTTCTTCAAAGTAGCCACCCTTTGCTCTGATTACTGCTTTGCACACTCTTGGCATTCTCTCCATGAGCTTCAAGCCCACCTGCGAAGCAGTCTTGTCCCGATACCAATATTTGGTACCGGTACCACAATTATTTCGATACTTTTTGGTACTTTTCGCTACTTTTCTAAATAAAGGGGACCACAAAAAATGGCATTATTGTCTTTGTTTTAACAACAAATCTTAGGGAACATAAAATAGTGAACATACAAGACAACTTGTCTTTTAGTAGATTGATTGTACAGATATGGTATTGCAAACAAAGACTCCTAATTAGTCTGCTGACGTATGCAGTAACATATTGTGTCATTTATCTACCTATTATTTTGTCTACATTATTAAGGACAAGTGGTAGAAAATGAATTATTAATCTACTTGTTCATTTACTGTTAATATCTGCTTGTTTTCTCTTTTAACATGTTCTATCTACACTTCTGTTAAAATGTAATAATCACTTATTCTTCTCTTCTTTGATACTTTATATTAGTTTTGGATGATACCACAAATTTGGGTATCAATCCGATACCAATTCGTTACAGGATCATACAAAGTCCTCATGTGTCCAGGGACATATTTTCTGAGTTTATAAACATAATATGAATGTAAAAAAAACGAAAGAAGATGTGATGCCAAAAAATATTGACGTAATCATAGTAGTATCGACTAGATACACTATTGTACTTGGTATCATTACAGTGGATGTCAGGCATAGATCCACCGATGGCGTTTGTTTACATTTTGACGCCGGGGGGTGCGGGACCGGTACTTCCCAGGGGCGGTATCGTAACGAATATGATTCATTAGTATCACGGTACTATACTAATACCGGTATACCGTACAACCCTACTGTGAAGTGAAAACCATTTCAGGTGACTACCTCTTGAAGCTCATGGAGAGAATGCCAACAGTGTCTAAAGCAGTAATCAGAGCAAAGGGTGGCTATTTTGAAGGAACAAGAATATAAAACATGTTTTCAGTTATTTCACCTTTTTTTGTTAAGTACATAACTCCACATGTGTTCATTTATAGTTTTGATTTGACAATCTACAATGTAATTGATACCACAAATTTGGGTATCAATCCGATACCAATTCGTTACAGGATCATACAAAGTCCTCATGTGTCCAGGGACATATTTTCTCAGTTTATAAACATAATATGAATGTAAAAAAAACGAAAGAAGATGTGATGCCAAAAAATATTGACGTAATCATAGTAGTATCGACTAGATACACTATTGTACTTGGTATCATTACAGTGGATGTCAGGCATAGATCCACCGATGGCGTTTGTTTACATTTTGACGCCGGGGGGTGCGGGACCGGTACTTCCCAGGGGCGGTATCGTAACGAATATGATTCATTAGTATCACGGTACTATACTAATACCGGTATACCGTACAACCCTACTGTGAAGTGAAAACCATTTCAGGTGACTACCTCTTGAAGCTCATGGAGAGAATGCCAACAGTGTCTAAAGCAGTAATCAGAGCAAAGGGTGGCTATTTTGAAGGAACAAGAATATAAAACATGTTTTCAGTTATTTCACCTTTTTTTGTTAAGTACATAACTCCACATGTGTTCATTTATAGTTTTGATTTGACAATCTACAATGTAAATAGTCATGAAAATAAAGAAAATGAACACATGAATGAGAAGGTGTGTCCTAACTTTTGGCCTGTACTGTATGTAAGAGAAAGCAAGATATCATACGATCAAACTCCATAATCATGCTGCAAAAATGTTTCCATGAACACATTTCACTTTGGACTTGTCCAGGGTGTACCCTGCCTCCCGTCCCAACGCAGCTGGGATAGGCTTCAGCCAACCCGAGAGGGACAAGTGATATAAAATGACTGGATGGATTGATTGATTGATTGAAACTTTTCTAAGTAGATTGCACAGTACAGTACAATCATACTTGCCAACCTTGAGACCTCCGAATTCGGGACATGGGGAGGTGGGGGGGTGTGGGGTTGGGGGCGTGGTTAAGAGGGGAGGAGTATATTTACAGCTAGAATTCACCAAAAGTCAAGTATTTCATATATATATATATATATATATATATATATATATATATATATATATATATATATATATATATATATATATATATATATATATATATATATATATATATATGTGTGTATAAGAAATACTTGACTTTCAGTGAATTCTAGCTATATATATACATTCATTTTATTATATATATATATGTATATATATATATATATATATATATATATATATATATATATATATATATATATATATACATATATATATATATATATATATGTATAAATAAAAGAAATACTTGACTTTCAGTGAATTCTAGCTATATAAATATATTTATTTTATTATATATATATATATATATATATATATTAATAAAACAAATACTTGAATTTCAGTGTTCATTTATTTACACATATACACACACATAACACTCATCTACTCATTGTTGTACTTGAAAGTGCAATGCTTTGCAGCCAAAAGCACAGTTTGCTGCTTACTAAAAAAAAAAAAAACAACACTTACCTTTCACTATTTGAGTAGCTTTTGTTCTTCCATTTGCATACTGGCGAGCAATCTCTGAATCCGGGAACATATCCTTCACGGATTTGTTGAAGACATCCGCAAACGAGAACGAGATGTTGCTTCAAGGTATCAGCATAGCCATCTTTGTCTCGGCATAAGTTACACCCTTGGGTCTCCATTTAGCGAGTTGGCCCATAATACTGGGCTGGGACCGGTGCTGCGCTGCCGCCACCTTGGGCTTCGCTGACCGTTCATGGTGAGTACATCTGTTCGGCCACCGTGTTAAATGGAGAAGTCTGTTCTACAAAATTTACAGGCAGCATACCCCTTCCCCTTCGAACTGTCCTGGATAAACTGAAATTCTTGTTTCCATTCGTTTTGGAACTTACAAGCGTATTTCTTCATCTTACTCGTCGTCGGCGTCGCCATGGCTGTATCTTCCTCGTTCTTCTGCTTCGTCTCCTTGTTGTGTGCGCAGTTGTGCACTCTCTAAAAGCCGTAGATGTTATAACGTGATTGGGCAGGCACGCTGATTATATCGTGGGAAAGCAGACGTGAAAACAGGCTGTCGACACGTCACTCAGGTCCACATGGAGCTGGAGGGGGCGTGGCCTCCAGCTCCGGCTGGAAATGGGGAGATTTTCGAGAGAATATTTGTCCCGGGAGGTTTTCGGGAGAGGCGCTGAAATTCGGGAGTCTCCCGGAAAACTCGGGAGGGTTGGCAAGTATGATTACAATTGACCACTAAATGGTAACACCCGAATAAGTCGGGGTCCACGTTAATCAATTTATGGATGGCGTTTCACTTTGACTTTGACAGCCATGCTCACCTCAGCTGACAAAGTGGACTTCTTCCACAATTAATTGTTCTGTAGTTGTGCTTACTTCCTTCCTGCTTCACTCTTTTCTAGGTTCACACTCTGTGTTTCCATCATACAGTATACAATGCTTGGAATGTTCACTCTGTGTTTTCATCATACTGTATACAGTGCTTGGAATGCTGTTATATCCAGTTGGGTCACAGTCCACAGCGTGCCTGCCTCCCACCGTCCCTCGGTGTGCTCGGCACCTCTTTACAGGGAGGCAGACAAGTGGGCCAGACCTCTTTTGGGACCACCGCTAGGTCTCATGTGCGTTTGCAGGCTCTCTCTTATTTGACAGACTCCAGTTATGCATGATACGTAGTACAAGTGTGGTCGCGCCTCAGTTGCATAATGTACTTAGGGATTGGAATGGGGTAAAATAGTTGCATTCCCTAGGAGGGCATTGTTTATTCCCTGGGGTTCTAAATAGGTTGTTTACATGTTGTGTTGTGATAAAATATGCAAAGGAAAAGATAGAGGAACTGAAAGATGAGAGTAACATCAACTGTAAATGAAAGGAAACAAATAACATCCGGTACTGATGCAAAATTAGTTCTGGCCAACGTATGCCAGTCAGGCCGTAAATAATTAAAAGCTAATTTTGATGCTATTAAGCGGTCATTGTCCTGTTCAGACAAGAAAATAAGCTACACCAAAGAAGCCACAAACCAGAATTACAAGTTGCCTTCGTTCTTGCTCCTCCCTGGAGTACTTTCCTGTCATTTGACTTTTGTCTTGAGTTTTCAGGGTTTTAGGTAAGGTCTAACACAGACCTGGGCAAATTAAGGCCCGGGGACCGCATGCGGCCCGTTAAGCTTTTCAATCTGGCCCGCCGGACATTCCCAAATCATTTATTTAGATGTTTAAGATGTAAAGTGTAGCTGCCATTATGATGTGCAGTCATGTTTTCTAATGACCTTACGAACAATGCCGTAGTTGAGCCTGCTATGCAATAATTAAAAGAGAGATTTGCATGTTTGATTTTTTTTTTTGTAGCTTTGTTTGTTCCTATTTGGGCTTCAGGCCAGATTCTAGTGATGTTGACAGTATGACTTCCCTGGTGTAGTTCCAGCAGGAGGAATAGTCTCGTAGGGCGTTTCCTCGCATGCTTAACGTGGTCGTCTGCATTAGCTGTTTAATATTGTACGGCACAAGTTTTAGGCACACTTTTAATTGGGGATTACCATCTTTATATATAGGCGGTATAGAGTGCATTGGTAGAGTGGCCGTGCCAGCAACTTGAGGGTTGCAGGTTCGATCCCCGCTTCCGCCATCCTAGTCACTGCCGTTGTGTCCTTGGGCAAGACACTTTACCCACCTGCTCCCAGTGCCACCCACACTGGTTTAAATGTAACTTAGATATTGGGTTTCACTATGTAAAGCGCTTTGAGTCACTAGAGAAAAAGCGCTATATAAATATAATTCACTTCACTTCACTTCACTTATGACAGATGGAATCATTTAGTCTCACTTCGCAGTTCACCAACAGATTGCTTGGTTTCGATCTTATCCCCCTCAGTGCTCACAGCCAAACGATACGAAACAAGCTCCCCGATTTCTACTTTGACGTCATACCATGCAAGTAATACCCTCTTTTGCCATTTTGTTGCAGCTGTCCTGTAGAGTGTGGTATGTTAAGTACTCCTATGCTGGGACAACAGACACACCCACAACAAACACTTATAGGGAACCCCTGCAAAGTCATGTCAACATTGTTTTACTGACTGAAGCTTTTTTTTTCTGCTTCCTTCCTTCCAGGTCAAGAAAAGCGGTCTGTTTGATCGGATGAGTCAGGAAGAACGTAAAAGACAAGAGGTATGATTTATTATCACTTAAGCCCTGCAAGACCAGTAGAAAAGGCAATAAAGGATGGCTATTTCATGTTGGGTCTTATCTTTAGAGCAAAGGACATTTTTTTCTGTTCTACTTTAGAGCCATTGTTAGGAACAATATTATGATTGACAATGTATGAAGATTATAGACTATATACTAGTAGATTATAGACTATATACTAGTCTTTAGTCTTGGGGCGTAACTCTTTCGGCACCTAAGACATTAATCTGAGGTGACAAATTCGATTTAGAATTGATTCTCGATTCAAAACCGATTTATTATTTGGTAACATAATTATAATAAAACTGTTTTCAAAACAGCTTACAGATTGGAAAAGTTCCTGGTTGCATGGAGATGGCCTAAAAATGTTTTTATTTTTTATTTATTTATTTATTTTTTTCTGTTCTACTTTAGAGCCATTGTTAGGAACAATATTATGATTGACAATGTATGAAGATTATAGACTATATACTAGTAGATTATAGACTATATACTAGTCTTTAGTCTTGGGGCGTAACTCTTTCGGCACCTAAGACATTAATCTGAGGTGACAAATTCGATCTAGAATTGATTCTCGATTCAAAACCGATTTATTATTTGGTAACATAATTATAATAAAACTGTTTTCAAAACAGGTTACAGATTGGAAAAGTTCCTGGTTGCATGGAGATGGCCTAAAAATGTTTTAATTTTTAATTTTTATCGATTCTTATAAATGCACAGTACAGGCCAAACGTTTGGACATACCTTCTCATTCAATGTGTTTTCTTTATTTTCATGACTATTTACATTGTAGATTGTCACATCAAAACTATGAATGAACACATGTGGAGTTATGTACTTAACAAAAAAAGGTGAAATAACATGTTTTATATTCTAGTTTCTTCAAAATGGCCACCCTTTGCGCTGATTACTGCTTTGCACACTCTTGGCATTCTCTCCATGAGCGTCAAGCACACCTGTGAAGTGAAAACCATTTCAGGTGACTACCTCTTGAAGCTCATGGAGAGAATGCCAAGAGTGTGCAAAGCAGTAATCAGAGCAAAGGGCGGTTATTTTGAAGAAACTAGAATATAGCACATGTTTTTCAGTTATTTCACCTTTTTTTGTTAAGTACATAACTCCACATAGACTTAGAGACTTAGACTTTTTGGGGGGAATTGAGGGGATTATTATGATGCGTTCAAGAGTCTTACGGCCTGAGGGAAGAAGTGAAGTGAAGTGAAGTGAATTATATTTATATAGCGCTTTTCTCTAGTGACTCAAAGCGCTTTACATAGTGAAAACCCAATATCTAAGTTACATTTAAACCAGTGTGGGTGGCACTGAGAGCAGGTGGGTAAAGTGTCTTGCCCAAGGACACAACGGCAGTGACTAGGATGGCGGAAGCGGGAATCGAACCTGCAACCCTCAGGTTGATGGCACGGCCACTCTACCAACCGAGCTATACCGCCCAAGAAGCTGTTATAGAACCTGGACGTTCTGCTACGGAGGCTGCGGAACCTCTTTCTAGAGTCCAGCAGTGAAAACGGTCCTTGGTGGGGGTGGGAGGAGTCTCTACAGATTTTCTGAGCCCTGGTCAGTTAGCGGCTTTTCGCGATTTCGCGGACCGGAGGAAGAGGAGTCCTGATGATCTTTTCCACTGTCCTCACCACTCTCTGCAGAGACTTCCAGTCTGAGGCACTGCAGGCTCCAGTCCAGACAGAGATGCAGTTGCTCTCTATAGTGCCTCTGTAGAATGTACTGAGAACAGGGGGATGGAGCTGTGCTCTTTTCATCCCACGCCAAAAGTACATGCGCTGCCGAGCTCTTTTTACAAGAGCTCCGGTGTGTAGGGACCAGGTCATATTGTCAGTTATCAGCACCCCCAGGAACTTGGTGCTGCTTACCATCTCCACTGCTGTGCCGTTGATGAAGAACATGTGTTCGTTCATAGTTTTGATGCCTTCAGTGACAATCTACAATGCAAATAGTCATGAAAATAAAGAAAACACATTGAATGAGAAGGTGTGTCCAAAGTTTTGGCCTGTACTGTATATATATATTCTTTTTTAATCGATTTTTGAAATGTATGAATCAATTTAGAGACGGGGTGAATAAGGATGTGATTCTGATGTGAAAACATTTTTGTTGTGCACCCCTACTTTACTCTATTCGGTTTGCTCCATTATACTGTCTTCTTTCCCTTTAGGCCATCTTTGAGGTGATCTCCTCAGAGCACTCCTACCTCCACAGTCTTGAGATCCTGATTCGCATGTTCAAGAACTCCACGGAGCTCAGCGACGCCATGACCAAGACGGAACACCACCACCTCTTCTCCAACATCGTTGATGTGTGTGAGGCCAGTAAAAAGTAAGAAACCTTTGTGCTTTCGCTAGCAGACTAAGCCCCTGTTTACACTAAGCTGGATAAGGTTATCCAGGGTAAATCCCACCTAACCTTATCCATGTCCACACACAACAATGCCACCAATAAGACCCCCTCCCCGTCCGGCGCCAGGCGACCTAGTTCGCATGCGCAGAAAATGCGCACGTCACAGTCACCTCCAGTGTTGCTTTGTGTGCAAGTTCTTAAATGTAACTTATCTGAACAATATCCAGTGTTGTGGTATTTCAATTAACTGGAATCTAGTATGCTGTGGGGCCCTATTGTAGTAAATCACACCTGAGACATCATACATTAATCAAATCTTTATTGGACATGTAAAAGTACACAATGTGATAAATAACATTTTACATCAGTCAATCTCAAGATCTAGATATCTGGTCAGGACACTCCTCACTCTTTTGCCTTCACCTTCGTTGTCCATTCCTTTTTGGTGACTTTATATACTCTGGACCTAGACGTTGAGTCCACGACATACATGGCGGACAATAACTGATACAGTCTGCTTTGCCAGTCCAAATGCATTCGATGTTTTCCGTAGTCGTCACTCGACGGCCAGGTAATACAAAGCACACGCTACCTTTTTTATCACATCCACGGAAGCCCGCATTCTCGTTGTCTCTCCTTCGACAAATGGACAAAGTTTTTCGGTAAGTAGAATCACAGCTGACCCGGACATTGGAAAGTTATTTTGTCGACTGAGAAGTGTTGTATCCCAAATAGCTGCAATGGCTTTCTCTTAGAAAGCCATTGTGGAAATCATGTAGAGGAAGGAGAAACACGGGCATGTCTGGATGACTCGCCTCCATCTTTCCAGTGGTTAGCTCCGAGTTACGAAACTGCTTTATTATGAAGCTGGCTGTGACGCGTTCTTTATGGCGTCACTTCCTCTCCGGACTCAGTTTGTAAAAACGATCAATACCTGACTATATAATTTGGCACACTTGAGTTTAAATTGAAATTCATTTTTACATCTCCGCTAAGAGCCGGAGATTCAAGAAATAGACAGCGCACTTACCTGTGTAAAAAATTGTCCGAGGAGGGGAACCTTAAAACGCTGGTTTAGTGTGGCTGAAACGGGGCTTAGGCTAAATAATTATTCCTTTAAGGGGTTATCTGGCTTAGTGTAGACATAGCTTAAAACAAAAGGTCTGGGATTTTTTGTGTGATGTCTTTCGGCTGCTTAAGTTAGTTTGTGGTATTTTGCATTGGCCAAAGGGCCAGATGATTCCGCACCCAACACTTGGTAGAGTGCATTGTGAGGTGTCTGTAAACACAAATACATTTGCATTCTTTCAGTCTAGAGTTCTACTCTTACTCTCTGGGTTTTTTCATGTGTGGGCGTATGAGCAGATTCAGCTTCTAAAAATAAAACAGGAAAACAACCATAAAGTAGAGGACAACCTTAAATGTCATTATAAATAAAGTTTAGTTTTTTTCTGTTTTGGTCAGCAGTTGTTTTTATGAGCGCGCTGACTGCATTAATCCATCCTGATTTAGAGTGGAGCCATGAGACGTTTATTGACACTCACTGCCTGGTAACAATAGACCTCTAAATCCTAAGAACTGGGCTGGAAACACTGAAGTAGGACTTGCCATGAAAGCTGAAACGGGTGAAAACAGCCTACTACAAGCTTGTTAAGTGGATAAGCGGGCCGAGAATGCTTCTTTGGACTGGATTTAATGGTAATTAATGACAATAAATGGACATTTGGGCTAACTATTTTAATCTTTGGTGCCCTGGTAACCAATATTGCGCTCCAAGACGTAAACATTTCCTCTGTTCCTATGTTATTCACTATGAATCCCAATTCATTATTTCTTTTGATTTACTGGTATGATTTTATACATCATTTAAGTAGAAATGTTGGTACAAAAACTCTAAAATATATGGTACTTTTATCACTCTTTCCGGTGTGATTTTAGCCATTAAGTGGCAGATAGCCTTAGTTATCATTTCCTCTAATGACTTATAGGTGTGAAACTACAAGTCTTTTTTAAAGGCCATTTGTCGTCAGTTTGTCACGATTGATGTTGTTCAGATGCATCCAGGCTTAAAAGGGCATCACTGACATTTGCTCAAAGAATCATGGCAGCTCCATTCCTCCGAGGGATCTTACCCCCAGGTTCACTTTAATAACATATTTACTGTAGCAATAGCATGAATTACCAATACATTCATTTGCATTGGCTTTGATGTACATTGTAGCAAATCCATGTGCATCAAATAAATTCCTTTTCTTGTTAAGACTTGCTGCGACCCCTTGCATATTTCACTAGCACACAGTCACTAGCACTATCCACTCCTTTGCTCTTATGAGCTGCTAAAATATACAAATGGCCTGTGGCGCCAGTCAAACACGACAGAGAAGTTGTCATTTGAGTTTACTGGACGAAACAAAACACTCCATCCACACCCTGAGGTGGTGTTGACGTGTCAGTCTGAGATGGCTAGTATTTAACACACAGATTGTATTCCAAACCTTATTATTTATCTACATTTCTTGCAATAGCAATATTTAGGTACCGGTACCAAAATGTATTTCGATACTTTTCTAAATAAAGGGCACCACAAAAAATGGCATTATTGGCTTTACTTTAACAAAAAATCTTAGGGTACATCAAACATATGTTTATTATTGCAAGTTTGTCCTTAAATAAAATAGTGAACATACTAGACAACTTGTCTTTTAGTAGTAAGTAAACAAACAAAGACTCATAATTAGTCTGCTGACGTATGCAGTAACATATTGTGTCATTTATCTCCCTATTATTTTGTCTACATTATTAAGGACAAACTGTAAAAATGAATTATTTATCTACTTGTTTATTTACTGTTAATATCTGCTTATTTTCTCTTTCAACATGTTCTATCTACACTTCTGTTAAAATGTAATAATCACTTATTCTTCTCTTCTTTGATACTTTACATTAGTTTTGGATGATACCACAAATTTGGGTATCAATCCGATACCAAGTAGTTACAGGATCATACATTGGTCATATTCAAAGTCCTCATGTGTCCTGGGACACATTTACTGACTTTATAAACATAATATAAATTAAAAAAAAAACAACTAAAAAAGATTGTGATGCTAAAAAATATTGATGTAATCATAGTAGTATCGACTAGATACACTCCTGTACTTGGTATCATTACAGTGGATGTCAGGTGTAGATCCACCCATGGCATTTGTTTACATTGTGACGCCGGTGAGCTACGGTGTGTAGTGAAGCATGTTTAGCTATTCCTCGTCCTCCAGTGATAATGATACGATAAGAAACTTACTTTATTTGTCGCCATGGTATAAATCACTAAATCACTAAGGATTAGTGAATTAGAAGTAGCTAAAACACTGCAGATGGATGTTAGCTGCTAGCTAGCTAGCCATGTCTTAAAGCACCTCTTCCTGAGGGTGTTTCAGTGTTATAACTTCACCTTTATCTTTACTTTTTAAGCCAAAATGCGTCCATTCTCCCTTTTCTGTCTACACACTGTGTCTGCTTGTAGGTACTCTGTGTGTGTGCGCTGCCGAACATGCTCCTCTGCTCGTAAAACGAACAATGTCATGACATGACGCCGACGGGGGTGGGGTGGGGGGGGGTAGGGTATCGAATATGATTCATTAGTATCGCAGTACTATACTTGTACTGGTATATTGTACAACCCTACTTGGCACTAAATCCTACTTGGACTTCCTTCATATTCCCTCATGACAACAACATGACCCCATAGGGGTCCAAATGAGTTTTGCCCCTAAAGGGAGCCCACATCCTTGACCTGTTAGACCCTAAAATAGATATTTAGGATAACACATGCATCCTGTGTGTGCATTTCCTCTTTAGGAAAGCTACTGCTTGAGGGGCAAAGGGTGATCCACCACAAATACACGGTCTCTTCAAGGCCTTGTGTCCTGGAGATAGACAAAAAGTATGTGTTTGGGGTGGCACAGGAGGTGCTTTTTACAGAAGAGTCTAAACTGTGCTACCGGTCAAGGTTGGCGTTTGTCACCTTCCTGTTTTGCCACCTTTACAAACATGCTGTTAGACACCATCTGCTGGTCCTCAGGAAGAGGAAGAGTCTATGATGTTGTGTTTAATGTGGGACCATTACTATTTTTAAAAGGTGCGGAGTTCCTCTCCTGTGATCTAACAGGAGAAAGGTGTAGGGGATGTTTCCTGCATCTGTTATTGTATCCATTTTGACGCCTCTGCCTAACGCCCCTTGTTCACTATCCTGGCCGCTGCAATGTTCTACTGTACTCCACAGTCTTTCCTCCATTCTAATGAATCTCCTTACAAACAGCCACAAGTTGAGGCATACATACAGGAGAGTAAAGTGGAATAAAGCCATGCCTTCATGGATGTAATGTCCCCTGCGCTTTTTACCATCTGAAAACCATGTTACTGTCAGGATCCCATACGAAGGTTTTGACTTTCTTCGCTGTTTTCTATCATTTCCTGTCCTGATGCTAAGGCTCCACAATTCATTCACTTTTAATCACGATAACCATTTTGGCTGCCACCATTAAATGAGGATGATCGTCACGTCGTGTCATTGCTGGTTTTACGAGCAGAGGAGCATGTTGGGCAGCGCACACACACAGAGTACCTACAAGCAGACACAGTGTGTAGACAGAAAAGGGAGAATGGACGCATTTTGGCTTAAAAAGTAAAGATAAAGGTGAAGTTATAACACTGAAACACCCTCAGGAAGAGGTGCTTTAAATCATGGCTAGCTAGTTAGCAGTGTTTTGGCTACTTCTAAATCACTAATCCTCGCCTCCATGGCGACAAATAAAGTAAGTTTCTTACAAGTACCATTATCACTGGAGGACAAGGAATAGCTAATCCTGCTTCACTACACACCGTAGGAGGATACAATAGCACACCGGCGTCCCAATGTAAACAAATGCCATGGGTGGATCTACACCTGACATCCACTGTAATGATACCAAGTACAGGAGCGTATCTAGTCGATACTACTATGAGTACATCTTCTTTCGTTTTTTTTTTAAATTCATATTATGTTTATAAAGTCAGTAAATATGTTCCTGGACACATGAGGACTTTGAATATGACCAATGTATGATCCTGTAACTACTTGGTATCGTATTGATACCCAAATGTCAAAGAAGAAAAGAATAAGTGATTATTACCATTTAACAGAAGTGTAGATAGAACATGTTAAAAGAGAAAATAATCAGATATTATTCATTTCTATCACTTGTTCTTTATAATGTAGACAAAATAATAGGTAGATAAATGACACAATATGTTACTGCATATTCCAGCAGACTAATTAGGAGTCTTTGTTTGTTTACTTACTACTAAAAGACAAGTTGTGTATGTTCACTATTTTATTTAAGGACACACTTGCAATAAGAAACATATGTTTAATGTATCCTAAGATTTTTTTGTAAAAAAAAAAAAAAAGCCAATAATGCCATTTTTTGTGGTCCCCTTTAATTAGAAAAGTATCGAATTACATTTTGATACCATTACCAAAATATTGGTATCGGGACAACCCTATTATGGACTTGAAAACATGCAGCATGCAATCGATAAAACAAAGTGTAGGGAACAATGCCAGAACTTGTTTATAACTTCTTGCCCTTTGATTAATGAGATGGTTACCCTTCCTTTATTCAATTGCCAACTTTGTCAGTGTTCATAATAACACCAACATGAGCTAAAATGTTATGAGTACAAAGCTTGTGTTTTGTTGTGAAAGGTATCACTCCTGTTTATTTTTGTTGGTCAAACATTTGCAGCGATCCACATGGTGTTGTTGGAGAAGAACAAAGCTTTATCATCATACTTTATCTTCATTCACCAAACTGCTTTGTGCTTTAAATTGACATTAAAAAGCAAACATCATGTTTTTTTTTTACATTTTGGGAGTTTTTTTCATGTGAAAAAGTTGTTACTTTCAAATACGGTTCATGTGACTTAGTTTTTTGTGAATGTTCTGTGGTGCTTAGTTCATTCCTAGATGACTTATTTCTGCTGTAACTATATTTGGCTCTGTCCAGTTACCAATACAGTATGTGTCCCACCAATTTTACTTGGAGTCGTACTAGCAGGGCTTACAGCTATACATCCTGCTAAATAGTGTCTGGAGACACTTTTCCGTTGAGTGCCAACATTTCCTGCCGGTGTTCTGGCGAGACATGCTCCCCGTTGGAATCCATGCACCCCCTGCATCTGTGCATGCATATAGAACCTGGGAATTCCGCCTTCCCTGGTTCTATATGCATGCACAGATGCAGGGGGTGCATGAATTCCAACGGGGTTCCAAACAGGAGTGATACTTTTCACAACTAAACACAAGCTTTGTACTCATAACCTTTTTAGCTCATGTTGGTGTTATTATGAACACTGACAAAGTTGGCAATTGAATACAATTTGTATTTGGTCATTGAAGGATTATTTAACATCGTTACACTAAATAATGCTACATCTTTGTATTTTGTCATTTAATATTTATGTAAAACTCCAAACAATTAAATGCATGATTGATGATGCGGAAGCCACCCGGGAAATTTGTCAGTTTTCATAATGGCGCCAAAAAAAAGCATAACACATTGAAAAATAGAGGTAAAGATATCATGTAACAATGTCATGACACGCTGATACTACTTATGAGCAAAAACACAATCATGTATCTTTAAATATATGGATAACATTAATTTAGCCTTTTTTATTAGACTGTTTAAATGCAAATTACATGATTGCGTCACATTCAACTTCCCCACCCCCAACACTCTTTTACCTAACATGACAAATAATCGTGATTAATAGTTCATTATTAATCATAAATAATTAGTAAATAATTTCGTTATTGACGAAACAAATCATCATGATGATTTTGTCCACAATTGTGCAGCCCTACCTGGTGCTTTTATTTTGGTTCTACTTCCTGTTGAGTTCCTTGTTTTGCTGCACCTTCACTTTCTGTTCTGTTTCCTGCCACCGGTTTTCCATGAGTAAATCTAGTCTGTTTAGTTCCACCTGTGTGTTGCCAGTGCTGCATCATTTGTGCTTTGTACCTTGACAAGTGTTTGTCTTCTGTGTACTTCCATGCTGCGCTAGACTTACGCACATTGCCTATCTTTGCTCTGCACCCTGGGATTCAGACCAACAACGGCAACACGAAACGTAACAGCTACACTATATTGCCAAAAGTATTTGGCCACCTGCCTTGACTCACATATGAACCTAACCCATAGGGTTCAATATGACTTTTTGCAGCTATTACAGCTTCAACTCTTCTGGTTGCGGAGTGTGTTTATAGGAATTTTCCACCATTCTTCCAAAAGCACATTGGTGAGGTCACACACTGATGTTGGTGGAGAAGTCCTGGCTCTCAGTCTCCGTTGTAATTCATCCCAAAGGTGTTCTATCGGATTCAGGTCAGGACTCTGTGCAGGCCAGTCAAGTTCATCCACGCCAGACTCTTTATCGACCTTGCTTTGTGCACTGGTGCACAGTCCTGTTGGAAGAGGAAGGGGCCTGCTCCAAACTGTTCCCACAAGGTTGGGAGCATGGAATTGTCCAAAATGTTTTGGTATCCTGGAGCATTCAAAGTTCCTTTCACTGGAACTAAGGGGCCAAGCCCAACTCCTGAAAAACAACCCCATTAGGACACCTGATTCTGATCATTTGGATGGGTGGCCAAATACTTTTGGCAATATAGTGTATAATAAATGGAAATGGGTCAAGCGCACAACGGACGTTCAAGCTGAAGTCTATTTCCCTCTAGAGCGCCCCAATCCATTGACTCAGCTGTTTCTGGCTCACATGGGTTGGAGCTAATGGCACGCTAACTTGTTGTGACTCCTCCCCTGTGTTTAGGTTCTTTAAGGAATTGGAGGAGAAACACCAGCACAGCATAGTGATCGATGACATCAGCGATATTGTTTGCACGCACGCCGAGTCCAACTTTGATCCTTACGTGACGTACTGCTCCAACGAGGTCTACCAACAGAGAACCCTGCAGAGGCTCTTGTGAGTGACTGCACTCAGACCTTCTTATCACATCTCCTGTGGCCTTCACCCACAATGTAACGTTTGTACTCACACACACACACACACACACACACACACACACACACACACACACACACACACACACACACACACACACACACACACACACACACACACACACACACACACAGTGGTGGTCAAAAGTTTGCATACACTTGTAAGGAACATCATGTCATGGCTGTCTTAAGTTTCCAATCATTTCTACAACTCTTATTTTTTTGTGATAGAGTGATTGGAGCACATACTTGTGGGTCACAAAAAACATTCATGAAGTTTGCTTCTTTTATGAATTGATTATGGGTCAACTGAAAATGTGAGCAAATCTGCTGGGTCAAAAGTATACATACAGCAATGTTAATATTTGCTTACATGTCCCTTGGCAAGTTTCACTGCAATAATGCACTTTTGGTAGCCATCCACAAGCTTCTGCTTGAGTTTTTGACCACAAAATTGGTGCAGTTCAGCTAAATGTGTTGCTTTTCTGACATGGACTTGTTTCTTCAGCATTGTCCCCACATTTAAGTCAGGACTTTGGGAAGGCCATTCTAAAACGTTCATTCTAGCCTGATTTAGCCATTCCTTTACCACTTTTGAGGTGTGTTTGGGGTCATTGTCTTGTTGGAACACCCAACTGCGCCCAAGACCCAACCTCCGGACTGATGATTTTAGCTTGTCCTGAAGAATTTGGAGGTAATCCTCCTTTTTCATTGTCCCATTTAAAGCACCAGTTTCATTGGCAGCAAAACAGGCCCAGAGACCACAGAACTTTCTTCCAGAATGTCTTATCTTTGTCCATGTGATGTCAAATGAAACAAAAATGGAGCTGTTTGGCCACAATACCCAGCAATATGTTTGGAGGAGAAAAGGTGAGGCCTTTAATCCCAGAAACACCAGGCCTACCGTCAAGCGTGGTGGTGGTAGTATTATGCTCTGGGCCTTGTGGATGGCTACCAAAAGCGCTGTCTGGTTGAATTTTTGACCACTCCTCTTGACAAAATTGGTGCAGTTCAGCTAAATGTGTTGGTTTTCTGAAATGTACTTGTTTCTTCCGCATTGTCCCAAAGTCAGGACTTTAGGAGGGGCATTCTAAAACCTGATTTAGCCATTCCTTTACCACTTTTGACACAGGCGTTCTTCTCACATCTCCTGAGGCTTTCACCCAGAATGTACTCTGACACTTTGACCTTGGAAGTTTACTACATTTTCCCTAAACGCTCGTCCTCCTCCTCATGCTGTAGGGCCAAGAATCCAGTTTTCAAGGAGGTGCTGACCAGGATCGAGGGCCACCCCGACTGCAGGAACCTCCCCATGATCTCCTTCCTCATCCTGCCCATGCAGAGGGTCACACGTCTGCCCTTACTCATGGACGTGAGTGTGCATGAGCTTTGGAATTAGGCTGCTTGGACTGTTATGCAACAGTTGTTTGTTCATTGTTTGTTCATTGTTGCACACTAAACTGCATGCATGTGCTTCAGCTCACTAACCTCCCACTTGTTGTCATGACCCACATTTCCCACTTCTTCTTCTCTTCTCATTGTTTTCCTCCTGCTTGCTTTCTCATGCTCCATTGTCACCCGCCAAAATGTTGTTGGTGTCTCCCAGTGGTCACTGGTCAACATATACTTGTTGGTGTCTCCCAGGGGTCACTGGTCAACATGGACTTGTTGGTGTCTCTCAGGGGTCACTGGTCAACAACATGGTGTCTCCCAGGGATAACTGGTCAACATGTTGTTGGTGTCTCCCAGGGGTCACTGGTCAACATGTTGTTGGTGTCTCCCAGGGGTCACTGGTCAACATGGACTTGTTGGTGTCTCCCAGGGGTCACTGGTCAACATGTTGTTGGTGTCTCCCAGGGGTCACTGGTCAACATGGAGTTTTTGGTGTCTCCCAGGGGTCACTGGTCAACATGGAGTTGTTGGTGTCTCCCAGGGGTCACTGGTCAACATGTTGTTGGTGTCTCCCAGGGGTCACTGGTCAACATGGAGTTTTTGTTCTCGCCCAGGGGTTACTGGTCAACATGGAGTTGTTGGTGTCTCCCAGGGGTCACTGGTCAACATGGAGTTTTTGGTGTCTCCCAGGGGTCACTGGTCAACATGGAGTTTTTGGTGTCTCCCAGGGGTCACTGGTCAACATGGAGTTGTTGGTGTCTCCCAGGGGTCACTGGTCAACATGTTGTTGGTGTCTCCCAGGGGTCACTGGTCAACATGGAGTTTTTGTTCTCGCCCAGGGGTTACTGGTCAACATGGAGTTGTTGGTGTCTCCCAGGGGTCACTGGTCAACATGGAGATTTTGGTCTCGCCCAGGGGTTACTGGTCAACATGGAGTTGTTGGTGTCTCATAGGGGTCACTGGTCAACATGGAGTTGTTGGTGTCTCCCAGGGGTTACTGGTCAACATGGAGTTGTTGGTGTCTCCCAGGGGTCACTGGTCAACATGGAGTTGTTGGTGTCTCCCAGGGGTCACTGGTCAACATGGAGTTTTTGGTGTCTCCCAGGGGTCACTGGTCAACATGTTGTTGGTGTCTCCCAGGGGTCACTGGTCAACATGGACTTGTTGGTGTCTCCCAGGGGTCACTGGTCAACATGTTGTTGGTGTCTCCCAGGGGTCACTGGTCAACATGGAGTTTTTGGTGTCTCCCAGGGGTCACTGGTCAACATGGAGTTGTTGGTGTCTCCCAGGGGTCACTGGTCAACATGTTGTTGGTGTCTCCCAGGGGTCACTGGTCAACATGGAGTTTTTGTTCTCGCCCAGGGGTTACTGGTCAACATGGAGTTGTTGGTGTCTCCCAGGGGTCACTGGTCAACATGGAGTTTTTGGTGTCTCCCAGGGGTCACTGGTCAACATGGAGTTTTTGGTGTCTCCCAGGGGTCACTGGTCAACATGGAGTTGTTGGTGTCTCCCAGGGGTCACTGGTCAACATGTTGTTGGTGTCTCCCAGGGGTCACTGGTCAACATGGAGTTTTTGTTCTCGCCCAGGGGTTACTGGTCAACATGGAGTTGTTGGTGTCTCCCAGGGGTCACTGGTCAACATGGAGTTTTTGGTCTCGCCCAGGGGTTACTGGTCAACATGGAGTTGTTGGTGTCTCATAGGGGTCACTGGTCAACATGGAGTTGTTGGTGTCTCCCAGGGGTTACTGGTCAACATGGAGTTGTTGGTGTCTCCCAGGGGTCACTGGTCAACATGGAGTTGTTGGTGTCTCCCAGGGGTCACTGGTCAACATGGAGTTTTTGGTGTCTCCCAGGGGTCACTGGTCAACATGGAGTTGTTGGTGTCTCCCAGGGGTCACTGGTCAACATGTTGTTGGTGTCTCCCAGGGGTCACTGGTCAACATGGAGTTTTTGTTCTCGCCCAGGGGTTACTGGTCAACATGGAGTTGTTGGTGTCTCCCAGGGGTCACTGGTCAACATGGAGTTTTTGGTCTCGCCCAGGGGTTACTGGTCAACATGGAGTTGTTGGTGTCTCATAGGGGTCACTGGTCAACATGGAGTTGTTGGTGTCTCCCAGGGGTTACTGGTCAACATGGAGTTGTTGGTGTCTCCCAGGGGTCACTGGTCAACATGGAGTTGTTGGTGTCTCCCAGGGGTCACTGGTCAACATGGAGTTTTTGGTCTCTCCCAGGGGTTACTGGTCAACATGGAGTTGTTGGTGTCTCCCAGGGGTCACTGGTCAACATGGAGTTGTTGGTGTCTCCCAGGGGTTACTGGTCAACATGGAGTTGTTGGTGTCTCCCAGGGGTTACTGGTCAACATGGAGTTGTTGGTGTCTCCCAGGGGTCACTGGTCAACATGGAGTTGTTGGTGTCTCCCAGGGGTCACTGGTCAACATGGAGTTGTTGGTGTCTCCCAGGGGTCACTGGTCAACATGGACTTGTTGGTGTCTCCCAGGGGTCACTGGTCAACATGGACTTGTTGGTGTCTCTCAGGGGTCACTGGTCAACAACATGGTGTCTCCCAGGGGTCACTGGTCAACATGTTGTTGGTGTCTTCCAGGGGTCACTGGTCAACATGTTGTTGGTGTCTCCCAGGGGTCACTGGTCAACATGGAGTTGTTGGTGTCTCCCAGGGGTTACTGGTCAACATGGAGTTGTTGGTGTCTCCCAGGGGTCACTGGTCAACATGGACTTGTTGGTGTCTCCCAGGGGTCACTGGTCAACATGGACTTGTTGGTGTCTCCCAGGGGTCACTGGTCAGCGTGTTGTTGGTGTCTCCCAGGGGTCACTGGTCAACATGGAGTTGTTGGTGTCTCCCAGGGGTCACTGGTCAACATATACTTGTTGGTGTCTCCCAGGGGTCACTGGTCAACATAGACTTGTTGGTGTCTCCCAGGGGTCACTGGTCAACATGGACTTGTTGGTGTCTCTCAGGGGTCACTGGTCAACAACATGGTGTCTCCCAGAGGTCACTGGTCAACATGTTGTTGGTGTCTCCCAGGGGTCACTGGTCAACATGTTGTTGGTGTCTCCCAGGGGTCACTGGTCAACATGGACTTGTTGGTGTCTCCCAGGGGTCACTGGTCAACATGGACTTGTTGGTGTCTCTCAGGGGTCACTGGTCAACAACATGGTGTCTCCCAGGGGTCACTGGTCAACATGTTGTTGGTGTCTTCCAGGGGTCACTGGTCAACATGTTGTTGGTGTCTCCCAGGGGTCACTGGTCAACATGGAGTTTTTGGTGTCTCCCAGGGGTCACTGGTCAACATGGAGTTGTTGGTGTCTCCCAGGGGTCACTGGTCAACATGTTGTTGGTGTCTCCCAGGGGTCACTGGTCAACATGGAGTTTTTGTTCTCGCCCAGGGGTTACTGGTCAACATGGAGTTGTTGGTGTCTCCCAGGGGTCACTGGTCAGCATGTTGTTGGTGTCTCCCAGGGGTCACTGGTCAACATGGAGTTGTGGTGTCTCCCAGGGGTCACTGGTCAACATGGACTTGTTGGTGTCTCCCAGAGGTCACTGGTCAACATGTTGTTGGTGTCTCCCAGGGGTCACTGGTCAACATGGAGTTTTTGTTCTCGCCCAGGGGTTACTGGTCAACATGGAGTTGTTGGTGTCTCCCAGGGGTCACTGGTCAACATGGAGTTTTTGGTCTCGCCCAGGGGTTACTGGTCAACATGGAGTTGTTGGTGTCTCATAGGGGTCACTGGTCAACATGGAGTTGTTGGTGTCTCCCAGGGGTTACTGGTCAACATGGAGTTGTTGGTGTCTCCCAGGGGTCACTGGTCAACATGGAGTTGTTGGTGTCTCCCAGGGGTCACTGGTCAACATGGAGTTGTTGGTGTCTCCCAGGGGTCACTGGTCAACATGGAGTTTTTGGTGTCTCCCAGGGGTCACTGGTCAACATGGAGTTGTTGGTGTCTCCCAGGGGTCACTGGTCAACATGTTGTTGGTGTCTCCCAGGGGTCACTGGTCAACATGGAGTTTTTGTTCTCGCCCAGGGGTTACTGGTCAACATGGAGTTGTTGGTGTCTCCCAGGGGTCACTGGTCAACATGGAGTTTTTGGTCTCGCCCAGGGGTTACTGGTCAACATGGAGTTGTTGGTGTCTCATAGGGGTCACTGGTCAACATGGAGTTGTTGGTGTCTCCCAGGGGTTACTGGTCAACATGGAGTTGTTGGTGTCTCCCAGGGGTCACTGGTCAACATGGAGTTGTTGGTGTCTCCCAGGGGTCACTGGTCAACATGGAGTTGTTGGTGTCTCATAGGGGTCACTGGTCAACATGGAGTTGTTGGTGTCTCCCAGGGGTTACTGGTCAACATGGAGTTGTTGGTGTCTCCCAGGGGTCACTGGTCAACATGGAGTTGTTGGTGTCTCCCAGGGGTCACTGGTCAACATGGAGTTGTTGGTGTCTCCCAGGGGTCACTGGTCAACATGGACTTGTTGGTGTCTCCCAGGGGTCACTGGTCAACATGGACTTGTTGGTGTCTCCCAAGGGTCACTGGTCAGCATGTTGTTGGTGTCTCCCAGGGGTCACTGGTCAACATGGAGTTGTTGGTGTCTCCCAGGGGTCACTGGTCAACATGGAGTTGTTGGTGTCTCCCAGGGGTTACTGGTCAACATGGAGTTGTTGGTGTCTCCCAGGGGTCACTGGTCAACATGGAGTTGTTGGTGTCTCCCAGGGGTCACTGGTCAACATGGAGGTTTCTGGATCCTGAGAATGTTTAGTTTCCCACAGCTGCTTTTGATTTTGGATATGCTGTCAGGCCTGATAATGTGCGCTTTTAAAAGGTTCTATCCAGTTTGTGTTCAGCGTGTGACTAACGTGTGCTCTGCTTCCTGCAGACAATTTGCCAGAAGATTCCTAAAGAGTCCACACAGTATGAAGAGTGTAAGAAGGCTTTACATGCTGTCAGCAAGGTCAGTGAACAACTTCCATGTTATATATCAAGTTCAAGTTCAAGTACACACTAGGTGTGGTGAAATTATTCTCTGCGTTTTAACCATCCCCTTGTCCCACCCCCTGGGAGGTGAGGAGAGCAGTGAGCAGCAGCGGTGGCCGCGCTCTGGAATAATTTTTGGTGATTTAACACCCAATTCCAACCCTTGATGCTGAGGCCAAGCAGGGAGGTAATGGCTCCCATTTTTATAGTCTTTGGTATGACTCGGCAGGGGTTTGAACTCACGACCTACCCATCTCAGGGCGGACACTCTAACCACTAGGTCACTGAGTAGGTCAAATATCACAAAAAAACTCTCTTTATTTTACATAATTTGTTACAGTAGTCATTGAGAAATGTCAAAAAAAGTAAATTAAAAAAGCCAAAATAATGAATTAGCCAATGATTCCTGACAAGGTATATGTCAGGACAAGGAAACATTTTAATTTAGCTTGGTCAAACAATGCAGTAAATGTTTAGGAACTGAGGAGACACATTTTTTCCCATTCTTGCTTGATGTACAGCTTAAGTTATTCAACAGTCTCCCTTCTGATATTTTAGCCTTCAACATTTTCAATGGGAGACAGGTCTGGACTACAGGCAGGTCAGTCTAGTACCCACACTCTTTTACTATGAAGCCACACTGTTGTAACACGTGGCTTGGCATTGTCTTGCTGAAATAAGCAGGGGCGTCCATGATAACGTTGTTTGGATGGCAACATATGTTGCTCCAAAAGCTGTATGTACCTTTCAGCATTAATGGTGCCTTCACAGATGTGTAAGTTACCCATGCCTTGGCCAATAATACACCTTCATACCATCACAGATGCTGCCTTTTACACTTTGACCCTAGAACAGTCCAGATGGTTCTTTTCCTTTTTGTTCGTCCACAGTTTCCAAAAACAATTTGAAATGTGGACTCGTCAGACCACAAAACACTTTGCCACTTTGCATCAGTCCATCTTAAATGAGCTCAGGCCCATTTAAGCCGGCGGCGTTTCTGGGTGTTGTTGATAAATGGCTTTGGCTTTGTATAGTAGACTTTTAACTTGCATTTACAAATGTAGCGACCAACTGTAGTTACTGTTTTCTGAAGTGTTCCTGAGCCCATGTGGCAATATCCTTTACACACTGATGTCGCTTTTTGATGCAGTACCGCCTGAGGGATCTAAGGTCACGGGTTTAGACGCTTACGTGCAGTGATTTCTCCAGATTTTCTGAACCTTTTGATGATATTACGGAGCGCAGATGGTGAAATCCCTAAATTCCTTGCAATAGCTGGTTGAGAAATGTTGTCCTTAAACAATTTGCTCAGGCATTTGTTGACAAAGTGGTGACCCTCGCCCCATCGACGAAGCATCGGAGGTAATGTGATTCACTCGTGCCTCACAGCGGATCGGAACAGCAGAAATAAGCCCCTGACTGGAAGGATAGATCGAAGATCAACAATTTTACTATTACTTCTACTCTCAGGAGACACTGAACTAAACCCTGGACCAGTAACCACCCGGTTAATGTTGTCTCGCCGGGCGAAGCCTAGCAATGTTGTTTCTAACGACGCCAATAAAGCTAGCTTAGCTGCGGGACCTCGTCGGAGCTATGCTAAAAACATTAGGTGGAGACCTACGCCAGCTCTCATATGCTCATCACCACCCGAGCTCACCGGCTTCCAGGGGTTGGTGGCACGGCGGAGGACTTCACCCCGATCATCGGTCCGGTCGGCGAGACGGAGGAAGACAGCCCAGACATCGGTGAGGACAGCGGTGAGGACAGCGGTGAGGACAGCGGTGAGGACAGCGGTGAGGACAGCGGCGCGGCGGCGGAAGGCGAAATGACTTTTGACGACACCCCAGTCGCCATTAAAGTCGGCAGTGCGGAGGTCCTTTCAACCTCTCCCCAAACCCTGAGGGTTATCACCGCGTCACCTGGACCCCCTGCGGCCTACACAAGATTCAGGGGATTATTTGTACATCCCTGGTCATTGTTCTCAACCACACCAAAACCCGTGAAAACCACGTCCACCCCCACCAGCCCTACTTGGGCCCCCCCTCGTCAACTCCGCCCCTCCCCCATCACCTGGCCGACGGAAAATGGGCCTCTCTCCCCCTGCCCCAAGTCTCTCCACACAAACAGTGAATTGGACTGCAGTACAACTTCAATAACAACCAACATCCCTCCATCTTCTGGACAATACCTCTCCCCAGCAGACTCTGTTGTTTTTTTGGTTCCAGTGGACTACACATCATCCACCTTAATGTGAACAGCCTCTCTGGAACTAAACTCGACCTAATCAGAGAAATGTTCCACATCAATAAGGTAAAAATCATGTGTTTCTCTGAAACTAAATTAGATCAAAGTGTTTCTGACTCAGAGATAGAGATAGAAAACTTCTCGGTTATCAGAAAGGACAGGAATAAACATGGTGGTGTTTGTATGTATATTCACCAGGTTATAAAATACATAACTCGCACTGATCTTAACCACAATGCCCTTGAATCTGTGTGGGCAGAAATCTAATTTAAAAATGTCTGTATACAGACCCCCTAATCACAGTGATGTCTATGGTGCTCTCGAGGAGTGCTTAGCTGGGGTAGACAACATGGAGAAAATTATAACTGGAGATCTGAACACAGATATTCAACGCAGAGATGCGCCTGTCTTCAAATCTTACAGCAAGCTTTGTAATCTGCACGGTCTCTCCCAGCTAATAACACTACCCACAAGGGTGTGTGATTCCACCCAATCAACCATAGATCTCATTTTCACATCAGACCGGCCTAACATAAAAAATAATGGGGTCATGATCTGTGGTCTTAGCGACCACTATCTAACCTTCTGCACCCGCAAAATAACTAAACCCAAAGCCAATGGCCACATAACAGCTCAATCCAGATCCCTTAAAACATACTCCAGTAATAATTTCAACCTTAAATTAGGCGAGTGGGACTGGTCCCCTGTGCTCACGAGCAACCTGGTCGATGATGTTTGGGATCGCTTCAAAACAGCGTTCCTAGCGATACTAAATGATATGGCTCCCGTGAGAACAGTCAAGATCAAAGCCCGCTCTGAACCATGGATGAATCCGGACCTAGGTTACTTTTAGAAGTCCACTCCAGATCACACCTCACTTCTACCCACTTCTCCAAAGTGGGCTGGCTCAGGGTGGAGGACAGAGTAAAACAACTTGCACTGAGCCTAGTCTATAAAATCCGCTACACCTCCCTGATACCGAAGTACATGTCAAACTACTTCCATAACGTAAATGACCGCCATAACCACAACACCAGGGGGAGCTCCACAAACCATGTTAAACCCAGATTCCGATCTAACAAAGGTCTTAACTCATTCTTCTTCTATGCCACATCCATATGGAATGCGCGCCCAACAGGTGTAAAAGAAAGTGCATCTCTATGCTCCTTCAAAACCGCACTAAAATAACACCTCCAGGCAACTTCAACCCTTGAGTAACACCGTCCCCCCTCCAAATCCCACCTCCCCGGATTGTAAATAATCAAATGTCCATCCATCCATCTTCAACCGCTTATCCGGAATCGGGTCGCGGGGACAACAGCTCCAGCAGAGACCCCCAGACTTCCCTCTCCAGAGCAACATTTGCGACTTCCTCCTGGGGAATCCCGAAGCGTTCCCAGGCCAGAGAGGAGATGTAATCCCCCCATCTGGTCCTTGGCCTGCCACGGGGTCTCCTCCCAGTGGGACGTGCAACGAGGACCTCTCTAGGGAGACGCTCGTGAGGCATCCGCAGAGATGCCCGAACCACCTAAGCTGGCTCCTTTCCAAGCAAAGGAGCAGCGGCTCTACTCCGAGTCTCTCTCGGGTGACTGAACTTCTCATCCTATCTCTAAGGGAGATGCCAGCCACCCTTCTGAGGAAACTCATTTCGGCCGCTTGTATCCGCGATCTTATTCTTTCGGTCATTACCCATAATCAAATGTAAATAATCAAATGTATATACTTGTTCTTATGCTTTCTGAACTCACTATGTTCACTGCTCGCTGTACATATCCTACCAAGTTAGACCTACACTGTTTCAATGTCCATTTCTCTGATGATGTAATGATGACTGAAGTGCTGATATCAACGAAACCTAACCCCACTCCCCTCCACATCCCACCCCCCGGATTGCAAATAATGTAAATAATTCAATGTATATAGTATACTCTGATGATTAACTTGTGTGATGACTGTATTATGCTGTTAGTATATATTTGTACCATGAATTGATTTACGTGGACCCCGACTTAAACAAGTTGAAAAACGTATTCGGGTGTTACCATTTAGTGGTCAATTGTACGGAATATGTACTGTACTGTGCAATCTACTAATAAAAGTTTCAACCAATCAATCAAACCCACCTGTTCCCAATTAGCCTGTTCACCAGTGGGATGGTCCGAATAAGTCTTTGATGAGCATTCCTCAACTTTCTCACTCTTTTTTGCCACTTGTGCCAGCTTTTTTGAAACATGTTGCAGGCATCAAATTCCAAATGAGCTAATATTTGCAAAAAATAACAAAGTTTCTCAGTGTAAACATAAAATATTTTGTCTTTGCAGTCTATTCAATTGAATATAAGTTAAAAAGGATTTGCAAATCATTGTTTTTTTATTTACCATTTACACAATGTGACAACTTCACTGCTTTTGGGCTTTATATATATATATATATATATATATATATATATATATATATATATATATATATATATATATGAAGCATACAAGTCTAGGTGATCTACCTTTTATACATATAAATGTTTAAATATATTTGTTAACATTAGCAGGTTAAAGGCTTTAAATAAAAATACAAACATGTTCAATACATGTAGATTCCTTTTTTCTTCTTAAAGACAAGAATATGTTTGTGTATTTGATATGACCTTACCCTGATTGCTTGTATTGATATTTGACATTACCTTACCCTGATTACTTGTATTGATATTTGACATTACCTTACCCTGATTACTTGTATTGATATTTGACATGACCTTACCCTGATTACTTGTATTGATTGGAATCAGACAAGACAGATTGTTCAGTAGTCACTGATTACATTCCACAACTTTGAAGTGACATTGTGGAGGGGAAAAAAGGCCATCCTGAAAGTGTTAGCTTTTTAGCTTTTTATTTGTCCGCTTTCCTAACTCCGTGAAAATGTGATTTATTATGTCATTATTGTGTGAATGATCCAAACATTCACACTATGCTTTTATACACCAAAATGCATCTATTTCTTCTTCTTCTTCTTCTTCTTCTCCAGATTTTGGCTCGCTCTACCTTCCACATATTTCACCCGATTCCAAGCGTTCCAACTTCAAACTGTTCAGCATATTCTGGAATTGCGGGCTTTCCCTAGACACGTTCCAAAAATTCCCAGATTTCCCAGAATTTCCAGTTTTCTCGGCCATTTTTCCCATTCAAAATGGATTGGCCATTTTTAAAACTTCCACCATTTCCACATTTTTCAACCCATTCAAACCATTCCACCACACATTCCACCATCATGGAAATTCAAACGACTCTTTTTCTAAGTTCCAAAACATTCCAGGAATATCCAGAATTCTCTGTTTTCCAAAGCCCTATTTTCACCCTTTTTTCTGGCGATTTAACCCACTTCAACCGTTCCACCGTCAAAACATTCCTTTTAATCAGGACAAAAAAATCGAAGTTGTTTTTTGAACTGGAAAAATTCCCGGTTTTCCTGAAATTCCGTAATACCATTTCTCAATTAAAAAACTGTTATTTCTTCAACATTTCTTGCCTGATTTAAACAATTCCAACACCAACCAATTCAGCTCATTCAGGACATTCATGCTCCTAATCATTTTCAAAACAATTCACGCTTTTCCCAAAATTCCCAAATTTCCAGGAAGTTCCCATTGAAATCACTGGGACATTTTTCAACCTATTCAAACCATTCTCCCATTAACACATTCCACTCATCCTGGACATTCAAACTAACACTTTCCCGAGTTCCAAACCAAATTCCGGTTTACCTGGAAATTCAAACTCTTCAACATTCAAACTATTCTTACATTCATACAAAATTCTGTCAGCATTTCACTTCAACTTCAACATTGGAGCCTTCACACGCAATTCCTTCAGGAATTGCCTCATCTAGTTGTGCCTTAATACTGTTATACATACTTAAAATGCATTTTTATTTTGCAATTGCCAAAAGTATTTGGCCACCTGCCTTGACTCACATATGAACTTGAAGTGCCATCCCATTCCTAACCCATAGGGTTCAATATGACCCTTTGCAACTATTACAGCTTCAACTCTTCTGGGAAGGCTGTCCACAAGGTTGCGGAATGTCTTTAGAGGAATTTTCCACCATTCTTCCAAAAGCGCATTGGTGAGGTCACACACTGATGTTGGTGGAGAAGGCCTGGCTCCAGTCTCCGTTGTAATTCATCCCAAAGGTTCAGGTCAGGACTCTGTGCAGGCCAGTCAAGTTCATCCACACCAGACTCTGTTATCCATGTCTTTATTGACTGTGCTTTGTGCACTGGTGCACAGTCATGTTGGAAGAGGAAGGGGCCTGCTCCAAACTGTTCCCACAAGGTTGGGAGCATGGAATTGTCCAAAATGTTTTGGTATCCTGGAGCATTCAAAGTTCCTTTCACTGGAACTGAGGGGCCAAGCCCAACTCCTGAAAAACAACACCATTAAGACACTTGATTCTGATTATTTGGAAGGGTGGCCAAAAACTTTTGGCAATATAGTGTATCTACTTGGATTTAATATACCGTAATTTCCGGACTATAAGCCGCACCTGACTATAAGCCGCACCAGCTAAATTTAGGGGAAAATACAGATTGCTCCATATATAAGCCGCACCCGACTATAAGCCGCAGGGTTTTGATGTGTAATTAGCGTAGTATATAGGGGTTCCTGCTACCACGGAGGGGATTGTCGGGACAGAGATGACTGTTTGGGTCCCATTTATTAACAATAAATCTTTCAATCATTCAATCAAACTTTCACATCTTTGACATGGCGAACAGCATTCGTGCAGAGTACAAATAATACAACGGTGCAAAGTAATACAAAGTGCTCGCCTGTACGTTATCAAAATAACCAGCCTACCGGTATATGAAAAGTCAGTCTTTAATCATTGTGTCATCGTCTTCCTCCTGCGTACTAAAACCACCGAAATCCTCTTCGTCGGTGTCGGAGAAGAACAGGCCGTAAATAAGCCGCACCCTTGTATAAGCCGCAGGGACCAGAACGAGGGGAAAAAGTAGCGGCTTATAGTCCGGAAATTACGGTACATATAATATATATTAGTTGACCTGCAAAGTACTACTTTTTTATATGTGTATTTGTCTGTGCAGGTGGTAAGGAAATGTAATGAGGGGGCGCGTACCATGGAGAGAACCGAGATGATGTATACCATCAACTCCCAGCTGGACTTTAAGATCAAGGTAGCGTAAGAACACGTTTTTTTGTACAACAAAAAGTAATTTTAAGGCAACATTGGTGCCAGTCTGTTCTATAATAATGAAAACATGTCTCTCCTCTACAGCCTTTCCCTCTGGTCTCCTCCTCCAGGTGGATGGTCAAGAGAGGAGAGCTGACAGCGCTTGTGGAGGACAATGGCATCTTCCTCAAGCGGACAGCGCGGCAACAGGTCTACTTCTTTCTCTTCAACGACGTCCTCATCGTCACTCGGAAGAAGAGGCAAGTGCAGCGTTGTGTGTGTGTGTGTGTGTGTGTGTGTGTATATGTATACATATATACATGTGTGTATATATATATATATAAGTTTTTTTTTTATAAATGCCGGAAGTTATATATATATATATATATATATATATATATATATATATATATATATATATATATATATATATATATATATATATATATATATATATATATATATATATATATATATATATATATATATATATCCTTTTTTTTTTATAAATGCCTGAAGTGTGAAATTGTATGTACCTGACAAGTTTGGGCTACCTTCTCCCTGCAGCCGTCAACAGAGGTGTCACGTGATGTTGTTGTGATGTCATCTGTGTCGAGTTATGAGTTGTACTATCTCAACTGAGGTAGTGGGATGGCGGTGTCCTCCGGCATGGGTGACATCACAACAACATCACGTGACACCTCTGATCAAGTCTGCAGAGGGAAAGTAGCCAAAGCTTGACAGGTACAAACAATTTTACTATTCAGGCTTTTATAGACGGACCTTGTTTATATACAGTGATGGTCAAAAGTGTACGTACACTTGTAAAGAACATAATCTCATGGCTGTCTTGAGTTTCCAATCATTTCTACAACTCTAATTTTTTTGTGATAAAGTGATTGGAGCACATACTTGTTGGTCGCAAAAAACATTCATGAAGTTTGCTTTTTTTATGAATTTATTGTGGGTCTACTGAAAATGTGAGCAATTCTGCTGGGTCAAAAGTATACATACAGCAATGTTAATATTTGCTTACATGTCCCTTGGCAAGTTTCACTGCAATAAGGCGCTTTTGGTAGCCATCCACAAGCTTCTGCTTGAATTTTTGACCACAAAATTGGTGCAGTTCAGCTAAATGTGTTGCTTTTCTGACATGGACTTGTTTCTTCAGCATTGTCCACACGTGTAAGTCAGGACTTTGGGAAGGTCATTCTAAAACCTTCATTCTAGCCTGATTTAGACAAAAATGTAAATCAGGCTAGAATGAAGGTTTTAGAACGGCCTTCCCAAAGTATGTGCTCCAATCTCTCTATCACAAAAAAATAAGAGTTGTAGAAATGATTGGAAACTCAAGACACCCATGACATGATGTTCTTTACAAGTGTATGTACACTTTTGATCGCGACTGTAAATGTATGATCAGTAGGCCAAATGAACGTTTTCACTACACACAGTATAATATCATAATGCAGAGCAGAACAATTTCCCACTAAAAGCTGCAGGTGTTGAAACCTGGCACTTTACCATCAAGTGTTTTTCTGCAAGTTGTCACCTGGCCCCTTTTGTGTTGACTCATCAAAACTAGGTAGCATCACAGAGGGAACTCTTAAGGTAGCATCACGGAGGGAAAACTTAAGGTAGCATCACAGAGGGAAAACTTAAGGTAACATCACATAGGGAAAACTTAAGGTAGCATCACAGAGTGAAAACTTAAGGTAGCATCACAGAGTGAAAACTTAAGGTAACATCACATAGGGAAAACTTAAGGTAGCATCACAGAGTGAAAACTTAAGGTAGCATCACATAGGGAAAACTTAAGGTAGCATCACAGAGTGAAAACTTAAGGTAGCATCACATAGGGAAAACTTAAGGTAGCATCACAGAGTGAAAACTTAAGGTAACATCACAGAGGGAAAACTTAAGGTAGCATCACAGAGGGAAAACTTAAGATAGCATCACAGAGTGAAAACTTAAGGTAGCATCACAGAGGGAAAACTTAAGGTAGCATCACCGAGGGAAAACTTAAGGTAGCATCATGGAGGGAAAACTTAAGGTAGCATCACAGAGGGAAAACTTAAGGTAGCATCAGGGAGGGAAAACTCAAGGTAGCATCAGGGAGGGAAAACTTAAGGTAGCATCACGGAGGGAAAACTTAAGGTAGCATCACAGAGGGAAAACTTAAGGTCGCATCACAGAGGGAAAACTTAAGCTAGCATCAGGGAGGGAAAACTTAAGGTAGCATCACAGAGGGAAAACTTAAGGTAGCATCACGGAGGGAAAACTCAAGGTAGCATCAGGGAGGGAAAACTTAAGGTAGCATCAGGGAGGGAAAACTTAAGGTAGCATCACAGAGGGAAAACTTAAGGTAGCATCACGGAGGGAAAACTTAAGCTAGCATCACGGAGGGAAAACGTTGTCAAAAAAATGTCTTTCATTTGCAGGTGTAACATGTGTGTGTGTGCTACAAAATCCTTTCCTGCCCTTCTTGCTCGCCCACTCTCTGGAAGGGATTGTCCCCCTGACTTGCACACTCACAATTCCTCAGAATCCCAAAGGTGGGGGGAAAATGAAACATTCCATATGATGTTTTTTTCTTGGACTAGAATCTGGAAAGGCAGACTGCTTCAGCGTGTGCTGGTCAGCTTGGGTTTTGGGAAAAGCACTTCTGGGAAATGGGAGTGTGAATGGGAGAAGCTGTTAAAATATTGCTTTATTCTGCAGTGTCACGCTCGTCTGCCTAGTGCAGCCATCAAAAGGCGATACGGCGGACCACTTAGGTAATTCGCAAGGTCACAAACTTCTTCATACTTGCATTCTGGGGATACATGCAACCATATTTTGGGCTCTTCAGTAACATCTGTTCTCATTGATCAAGTATTGGCCTATCATCAGGGAAGGGTGAAAAGTACAACCACACCTTTTAACTGCCTTGTCTTCAATATTATTGCCAGCTTTCTGGGCCTGCTCACAATACCGTCTGTAGAAAAGTACCCTATGCATTTTGAACAATATCTGGTTTCAAAAGGTAAGATGCAATTTTTAACCAATCTTCTTCAAACTTTTAGGAATTATTGTTGAAGCTGCTATATGTCACTGACCCAACATTCCTTTGCAATACAATCATTTAACAACAACTGCTAGCATATGTTACCATTAGCAGGGCTTGAATTTAACCACGGCCCTAAAAAAATTGACCAACATTAGTGGCAACAACTTGCCGTGACCGCCCTTGACTTTGTACTTGTTAATGGATGAGGCATATAATTGTCCACGGCAAAATGGTAATTTGCGATACAATTCCAGGTCGTTAGTCACACCATCTACTTTAAATATTACAGATGCCCCGTCATTCCCTCTATCAAAAGGGAAAAATAGAGTTAAAGGTATAATGAAATGACAAAAAGCTGACAAGTTTATATTAATAATGAATAAAAAAAAACCCTGTATATGTATGCTTGCATGCTTTGGAGCCCCTGCCTGGAAAGAAAATAATGTTTGCCTTGGTGCCCTTCTAACTTGCCTTGGTGCTCTAAAATGTGAGCCCTCCTTTAAGGCAACACTTGCCTTGACCTTAAAAAGTAAAAATTCAAGGCCTGCATTAGTGGTTTAAAAGAAGATGAATAACAAACAATGTGTATATTTCTCTCAATTTAAATGAATGCAGAGTGTCTTTAGGGCCGGATAAGATGATATTTGTCACTTGATAGTGATAGTGTTTACTAGGGGTGTGGGAAAAAATCGATTCGAATTTGAATCGTGATTCTCACGTTGTGCGATTCAGAATCGATTCTCATTTTTAAAAAATCAATTTTTTATTTTTTATTTATTTAAAGTTAAGTTAAAGTTAAAGTTAAAGTACCAATGATTGTCACACACACACTAGGTGTGGTGAAATTTGTCCTCTGCATTTGACCCATCTCCTTGTTCACCCCCTGGGAGGTGAGGGGAGCAGTGGGCAGCAGCGGTGCCGCGCCCGGGAATCATTTTTGGTGATTTAACCCCCAATTCCAACCCTTGATGCTGAGTGCCAAGCAGGGAGGTAATGGGTCCCATTTTTTTATAGTCTTTGGTATGACTCGGCCGGGGTTTGAACTCACAACCTACCGATCTCAGGGCGGACACTCTAACCACTAGGCCACTGAGTAGGTGTATTTATTTATTTACATTTGTATTTTTTTATTTTATTTTTTTTAATTAATCAATCCAACAAAACAATACACAGCAATACCATAACAATGCAATCCAATTCCAAAACCAAACCCGACCCAGCAACACTCAGAACTGCAATAAACAGAGCAATGGAGAGGAGACACAAACACGACACAGAACAAACCAAAAGTAGTGAAACAAAAATGAATATTATCAACAACAGTATCAATATTAGTTACAATTTCAACATAGCAGTGATTAAAAATCCCTCATTGACATTATCATTAGACATTTAAAAAAATAAAATAAAATGACTCCACTCTGAGCTGCCACCTTACCGTTGTAGAGGAGTTTGCGTGTCCCAATGATCCTAGGAGCTATGTTGTCGGGGGCTTTATGCCCCCTGGTAGGGTCTCCCAAGACAAACTGGTCCTAGGTGAGGGATCAGACAAAGAGCAGCTCGAAGACCTCAATGAGAAATAAAAACTATGGACCCAGATTTCCCTCGCCCGGACGCGGGTCACCGGGGCCCCCCTCTGGAGCCAGGCCCGGAGGTGGGGCACGATGGCGAGCGCCTGGTGGCCGGGCCTGTCCCCGTGGGGCCCGGCCGGGCACAGCCCGAAGAGGCAACGTGGGTTCCCCTCCAATGGGCTCACCACCCATAGCAGGGGTCATAGAGGTCGGGTGCGATGTGAGCTGGGCGGCAGCCGAAGGCAGGGCACTTGGCGGTCCGATCCTCGGCTACAGAAGCTAGCTCTTGGGACGTTGAACGTCACCTCGCTGGGGGGTAAGGAGCCTGAGCTAGTGCGCAAGGTGGAGAAGTTCCGACTAGACATAGTCAGACTCACTTCGACGCACAGCAAGGGCTCTGGAACCAGTTCTCTCGAGAGGGGCTGGACTCTCTTCTACTCTGGCGTTGCCGGCAGTGAGAGGCGACGGGCTGGGGTGGCAATTCTTGTTGCCCCCCCGGCTCAGAGCCTGCATGCTGGAGTTCAACCCGGTGGACGAGAGGGTAGCTTTCCTCCGCCTTCGGGTGGGGGACGGGTCCTGACTGTGGTTTGCGCTTACGCGCCAAACCGCAGCTCAGAGTACCCACCCTTTTTGGATTCACTCGTGGGAGTACTTGAGAGTGCTCCCCCGGGTGATTCCCTCGTTCTACTGGGGGACTTCAACGCTCATGTTGGCAGCGACAGTGAAACCTGGAGAGGCGTGATTGGGAAGAATGGCTGCCCGGATCTGAACCCGAGCGGAGTTTTGTTATTGGAATTTTGTGCCCGTCACAGATTGTCCATAACGAACACCATGTTCACACATAAGGGTGTCCATATGTGCACTTGGCACCAGGACACCCTAGGCCGCAGTTCCATGATCGACTTTGTAGTTGTGTCGTCGGATTTGCGGCCTCATGTTTTGGACACTCGGGTGAAGAGAGGGGCGGAGCTTTCTACCGATCACCACCTGGTGGTGAGTTGGCTGCGATGGTGGGGGAGGATGCCGGACAGACCTGGCAGGCCCAAACGCATTGTGAGGGTTTGCTGGGAACGTCTGGCAGAGTCTCCTGTCAGAGAGAGTTTCAATTCCCACCTCCGGAAGAACTTTGAACATGTCACGAGGGAGGTGCTGGACATTGAGTCCGAATGGACCATGTTCCGCACCTCTATTGTCGAGGCGGCTGATTGGAGCTGTGGCCGCAAGGTAGTTGGTGCCTGTCGTGGCGGTAATCCTAGAACCCGTTGGTGGACACCGGCGGTGAGGGATGCCGTCAAGCTGAAGAAGGAGTCCTATCGGGTTCTTTTGGCTCATAGGACTCCTGAGGCAGCGGACAGATACCGACAGGCCAAGCGGTGTGCGGCTTCGGCGGTCGCGGAGGCAAAAACTCGGACATGGGAGGAGTTCGGGGAAGCCATGGAAAACGACTTCCGGACGGCTTCGAAGCGATTCTGGACCACCATCCGCCGCCTCAGGAAGGGGAAGCAGTGCACTATCAACACCGTGTACGGTGAGGATGGTGTTCTGCTGACCTCGACTGCGGATGTTGTGGATCGGTGGAGGGAATACTTCGAAGACCTCCTCAATCCCACCAACACGTCTTCCTATGAGGAAGCAGTGCCTGGGGCATCTGTGGTGGGCTCTCCTATTTCTAGGGCTGAGGTTGCTGAGGTAGTTAAAAAGCTCCTCGGTGGCAAGGCCCCGGGGGTGGATGAGATCCGCCCGGAGTTCCTTAAGGCTCTGGATGCTGTGGGGCTGTCTTGGTTGACAAGACTCTGCAGCATCGCATGGACATCGGGGGCGGTACCTCAGGATTGGCAGACCGGTGGTGGTTCCTCTCTTTAAGAAGGGGAACCAGAGGGTGTGTCCTAACTATCGTGGGATCACACTCAGCGTTCCCGGTAAGGTCTATTCAGGTGTGCTGGAGCGGAGGCTACGCCGGATAGTCGAACCTCTGATTCAGGAGGAACAGTGTGGTTTTCGTCCTGGTCGTGGAAATGTGGACCAGCTCTATACTCTCGGCAGGGTCCTTGAGGGTGCATGGGAGTTTGCCCAACCAGTCTACATGTGTTTTGTGGACTTGGAGAAGGCATTCGACCGTGTCCCTCGGGAAGTCCTGTGGGGAGTGCTCAGAGAGTACGGGGTATCGGACTGTCTGATTGTGGCGGTCCGCTCCCTGTATGATCAGTGCCAGAGTTTGGTCCGCATTGCCGGCAGTAAGTCGGACACGTTTCCAGTGAGGGTTGGACTCCGCCAAGGCTGCCCTTTGTCACCGATTCTGTTCATAACTTTTATGGACAGAATTTCTAGGCGCAGTCAAGGCGTTGAGGGGATCTGGTTTGATGGCTGCAGGATTAGGTCTCTGCTTTTTGCAGATGATGTGGTCCTGATGGCTTCATCTGGCCAGGATCTTCAGCTCTCGCTGGATCGGTTCGCAGCTGAGTGTGAAGCGACTGGGATGAGAATCAGCACCTCCAAGTCCGAATCCATGGTTCTCGCCCGGAAAAGGGTGGCGTGCCATCTCCGGGTTGCGGAGGAGACCCTGCCCCAAGTGGAGGAGTTCAAGTACCTCGGAGTCTTGTTCACGAGTGAGGGAAGAGTGGATCGTGAGATCGACAGGCGGATCGGTGCGGCGTCTTCAGTAATGCGGACGCTGTATCGATCCGTTGTGGTGAAGAAGGAGCTGAGCCGGAAGGCAAAGCTCTCAATTTACCGGTCGATCTACGTTCCCATCCTCACCTATGGTCATGAGCTTTGGGTTATGACCGAAAGGACAAGATCACGGGTACAAGCGGCCGAAATGAGTTTCCTCCGCCGGGTGGCGGGGCTCTCCCTTAGAGATAGGGTGAGAAGCTCTGCCATCCGGGGGGAGCTCAAAGTAAAGCCGCTGCTCCTCCACATGGAGAGGAGCCAGATGAGGTGGTTCAGGCATCTGGTCAGGATGCCACCCGAACGCCTCCCTAGGGAGGTGTTTAGGGCACGTCCGACCGGTAGGAGGCCACGGGGAAGACCCAGGACACATTGGGAAGACTATGTCTCCCGGCTGGCCTGGGAACGCCTCGGGATCCCCCGGGAGGGGCTGGACGAAGTGGCTGGGGAGAGGGAAGTCTGGGCTTCCCTGCTTAAGCTGCTGCCCCCGCGACCCGATCTCGGATAAGCGGAAGAAGATGGATGGATGGATGGAAAATAAAATGAACAATAGTGTCACACTTGCATCACATCTCATAAGCTTGACAACACACAGTGTCCAATATTTTCACAAAGATAAAATAAGTCATATTTTTGGTTCATTTAATAGTTAAAAATTTACATTATTGCAATCAGTTGATAAAACATTGTCCTTTACAATTCCAAAAGGTTTTTACAAAAATCTACTACTCTGCTTGCATGTCAGCAGACTGGGGTAGATCCTGCTGAAATCCTATGTATTGAATGAATAGACAATCGTTTTGAATCGGGAAAAAAATCGTTTTTGAATCGAGAATCGTGTTGAATTGAAAAAAAAATCGATTTTGAATCGAATCGTGACCCCAAGAATTGATATTGAATCGAATCGTGACCCCAATAATTGATATTGAATCGAATCGTGGGACACCCAAAGATTCACAGCCCTAGTGTTTACTCACATGTGACTTTTGGTCCATATAGTTGTGTCTATATGTATGTTAATATTTGCTTGCATGTCCCTCGGCAAGTTTCATTGCAATAAGGCGCTTTTGGTAGCATTCCACAAGCTTCTGCTTGAATTTTTAACCACTCCTCTTGACTAAATTGCTGCAGTTCAGCTAAATGTGTTGGTTTTCTGACATGAACTTTTTTCTTCAGCATTGTCCACGCCTTTAAGTCAGGATTTTGGGAAGGCCATTCTACAGCCTTCATTCTATCCTGATTTAGCCATTCTTTTACCACTTTTGACGTGTGTTTGGGATTAGCTCCAAATACTTCCAGACAAGCTAAAATCATCAGCCCGGAGGTTGGGTCTTGGGCGCAGTTGGGTGTGACCCAAACACACTTCAAAAGTGGTAAAGGAATGGCTAAATCAGGCTAGAATGAAGGTTTTAGAATGGCCTTCCCAAAGTCCTGACTTAAACGCGTGGACAATGCTGAAGAAAGAAGTCCATGTCAGAAAAGCAATACATTTAGCTGAACTGTACCAATGTTGTGGTCAAAAATTCAAGCAGAAGCTTGTGGATGGCTACCAAAAGCGCCTTATTGCAGTGGAATTTGCCAAGGGACATGTAAGCAAATATTAACATTGCTGTATGTATACTTTGACCCAGTAGATTTGCTCACATTTTCAGTAGACCCATAATAAATTCATAAAAGAAGCAAACTTCATGAATGTTTTTTGTGACCAACAAGTATGTGCTCCAATCACTCTATCACAAAAAAATAAGAGTTGTAGAAATGATTGGAAAATTATGTTCTTGACAAGGTTTGACCAGGACTGGAGGTTCTATACAGATCCATATCCGTGACATTCAGCAGCTTTACTTAATAAACATGTCTGAGGTCGCTAAGGCCAGGGGTCAAATTGCTAAGTACATGTTCCTTCAGAGTAAACATTTTCAACAATTTTCTTTTAACTTCCAGAGATTGTCTTATAAGACCAAATGTTTGTAGATGATGATTGATGATCAGTTTTTGTGTGTGGACATGATCTCAAAACAGAGGCGCTGGAGGCCAAAACTGGAGCAAAAGAGTTTGTTTAACTCAGGGATCACCAACGCGGTGCCCGCGGGCACCAGGTCGCCCGTAAGGACCAGATGAGTCGCCCGCGGGCCTGTTCTAAAAAAATAAATAAATAGATAAATAAAAATTTATTTTTTTATTTTTTTTTTTAAATTAAATCTACATAGAAAACACACAAGATACACTTTCAATCAGTGCATCAACCCAAACAACCTCCCCCATGCACACTCATCCACACCCACTCACACAAAAGGGGTTATTTCTTTCTGCTACCAATATTCGGGTTCCCACAACATAGACAACACATCTGCAAGGGACACAGTCCCTGAAGCACACATGATTGTATAGGCTGCTGGTCCACTAACATTTTCATTAATTACTATTTTTTATGTAATTATTTTTATATTGTTTTACTTTCTTTTTTTTTCCAAGAAAATGTTTTTTATTTATTTATCTTATTTTATTTTATTTTTTTTAAAATGGCCTTATCTTCAACAGACCAGGTTGTCAATGAAATTAGATTTGTTTAAAGGGTTTTTTAAACCAGGCCCAGTCCAGATAATGTCCAAGTCGGACTCAGCAACACACACCTTCATTCATGTACACAGAAAAAAATTAGGGAACACAACAGATTGCATATAATTTATAAACAAAATTACATTTTCAAAATAAGCATTTATGTACAGTCCAGATTATGTCCAGGTCACTCAAATTAGGGAACACAACAACAGATATCATATAATCTATAAACATAATTATACTTTCAAAATAAGCCTTTGAGGACTTCTCATCTTTTTTTTAATGTTTTTTGGCATCATTATCGTTTTCAACCATGTAACTTTCTAAAATTAGAACATACTGAGTACATGTTTTAAAGAAAGTAATACTAAGTGAATATCTGTTTTTGGCCTTAAAAATAAACATTTTACCGAGTACTATAATTACATTGACTAAATCATGATTGTCAATGAACTCTCCTAAAATAACAGAAACCACATTAAGCTTCATAAACAAACCAATCCTTAAACACATTTTTTCAACTTCCACCCAAAACAAAGACACAATATGACAATACCAAAACAAATGCAGGGTGGATTCAGGCTCCTGACAACAAAATCGGCAATCATCTGACTCTGTCATATTCCATAATTTTAACATTTTCCCTGTGGGTAAGAAGTTATAAATAATTTAAATTTGAAAATAACGATTTTGCACATCGATAGTGGTTTTATAGATTAGTTTGAATATGGCATCCCATGGCAACGGGCAGTCAAAAAAGTCCTCCCATTTTACATTTGTGTTGTATGAGGCAGCCTTCAAAGATTTCTTTATTAAATAAAAACTATATATTTTTCTATTTATTTTAGTTCCTTTTTGCCAACTAGAATTTCTTATTAGAGGTTTACAAACTAATTATTTAGTAGTTCCATAATTAATTATTTGTTTCCATCTTGTCCCAATTACTCCAGTTAGTTGATAAAATGAAAAGCTTGAGCAAGCATCACCATACATAGCTCTAAATTCATCATACTTCATAATTTTACCATTCTCCTTGATAATATCATTGACAAAAATGATTCCTCTTTCAAACATATTTTTCCAAAAGAAAGGCTTTCCATCTATTACAATATTAGAGTTCATCCATATTAACTGCTGCAATATATTGTCTCTTTTTTCTGGCACATAAAATTGAAAACACCACTATGAGTGGATTGTTTCCTTTATGAACCCCGCCATGTTTCCCAGCAGACTCTCTGGGAGGGGATCACTTGTAAAAAAGGATACCATTTCTTTTGATACAGTACATGTTTTGTCCAACAGGACATTTGTGTACCACTCAATGTTTAAATACATCTTTGGAACAATTGATGCTTTTAAAGACAGACACATAGCTTCAAGGTTGAGAAGTTTCAGGCCCCCATATTCATACTCTTTGTACAAAACCTTTCTTTTAATCTTTTCTGGTTTGCCGTTCCAGACAAAATCGAAGACCCTCCGCTCATAAATCTTAAAAAAGTTTTGTGATGGAGCTGGTAATGACACAAACTAATAAATAAATTGAGGAATAATTAACGAGTTGGCAATAGACATTTTACCATACAAGGTTAGGGATTTCCCTTTCCATAATTGCATAATTTTGTCCAGCTTTCTTAGTCGATTATCATAATTTACTGAGCCTAGATCTTCCAGATTTCCTGGGACAACAACACCAAGTATGTTAACTGGTCCATCTGTCCACAAAACAGGCACTTTGCATTCCATTCGAAAAGACGTTCCCTTTAGATTTCCGATCCTTAACATTTTACATTTATCATGATTAAGCTTAAGGCCAGATTGCTGTGAAAATATGTCCAAAAGATTAAGAAGGTTCCGCAAACAATGAGGAAAAATCTTATCTTTGTGAATCAGCCTTTTCTGACATGAACATCATCAAGAACAAACACAGAACACGCCTCACCGATGCACATCTGCAAGACTCACTCAGAGTTGCAGTGTCAAGTTACACACCAGAGTACAACACACTAGTTAACAGCATGCAATGCCAGGCTTCCCACTAACTGACAAAGAAACAGATAACAGATTTGGTGTCCAGTTCAAAGTGTGACATGATTTAAAATTTTGAGAGTTTACTTTTGTATTTTACATGAGTTATTATTCGTACAAACATGGTGCAAAGTAATTCATGATTTGTTAAAAAATGTTAGTGGCTAGCTAGTTAAAATGGGATATTGTGATTTCACAAGACTGTCTTAGAAGTGATCATTTGAAAATGTTCAATTTGAAAAATGTGCACTTAGAGAAAATATATAAATAAAGTGTTGCATATTGATATTTATCTGTTTCTATATATATTTATTGTGAGAAATCATTAAGATGATCAGTGTTTCCACAAAGATAAATATCATTAATTATTAATAATAACAGAGTTAAAGGTAAATTGAGCAAATTGGCTACTTCTGGCAATTTATTTAAGTGTGTATCTAACTGGTAGCCCTTCGCATTAATCAGTACCCAAGAAGTAGCCCTTGGTTTCAAAAAGGTTGGTGACCCCTGGTTTAACTTAACAGATGTGGCCTGTCAACATCTTCCTGGATCCACAGTGGGAATGATGTCTTGTAAAGCAGACCCTGGGTCAGATTTGGCTGTCACGCAGTAGGTAATGATGTCTTGGAAAGCAGACCCTGTGTCAGATTTGGCTGTCACGCAGCAGGGAAGCTTAGAGCGTGGATTGTTCTGGAACACTTACGTAACATTGAGTTTCCCCAGCTGCTGCTTTTGTCTCTCCCACTTTTTAATGAATGTTTTTTCAAGCATTCATTATTGTTTTGGTTTTCTCTGCTTTCCACCACTCCTCATGCTCGTCCGAACCCAGTGGGGTTACTTTGTTAGTCCATTACAGTCCCAACACTGTGCCTTAGGTATTCTTTCATTACACCATATTGTGAACACCTCAGCACAATTTTGATTTAACACGCTTCTATGTCACTCTGCATTTCCACCACTAACCGCCTATCCTCTGATCCTATCTTAGTCCCATGTGTATAGTAGAATATGTTTTTAGCAAGGCTGTGTTGTATCTTAATAGTGCTGCAGCGTAACTATAACCGTGTGACGTACAAAACGGGCATGATTTGATGTGAGATGCCTGCAGGAGGCTTTCATGATGCATCAAGGGATTAACACTGCCTGCTTTCAGTTTCAGTTTCAGTGTAATGCATCACATATTTCCACTTGTTTCATTACAGCACATCCGAAAAGGAGTATGAAGAAGCAGAGCTTATTTATTTATTGGGGCGGCGTGGCGAAGTTGGTAGAGTGGCCGGGTCAGCAATCGGAGTGTTGCTGGTTACTGGGGTTCAATCCCCACCTTCTACCTTCCTAGTCACGTCCGTTGTGTCCTTGGGCAAGACACTTCACCCTTGCTCCTGATGGCTGCTGGTTAGCGCCTTGCATGGCAGCTCCCGCCATCAGTGTGTGAATGTGTGTGTGAATGGGTGAATGTGGAAATACTGTCAAAGCGCTTTGAATACCTTGAAGGTAGAAAAGCGCTATACAAGTATAACCCATTTATCATTATCATTTATTTAATCCTACCCCTTTTCATATCATAGCAGTTTTATCACATTTCTTTGTTCTATGTTTGCAACAGAACAGTGAATAAATGAATAATAAATAAATCAATATACCTCAAGTAAGTAAAGAAATATTAAATACATAAATAATCATTCTTTGTTTTTTTTTTAAAGTTCAAGATATGTATGATAATTGTTCTTCTTTGTACTTTGTACTTAGTGAACACTTGTAGTTTGAACAATCTCTTAAAGTGAATCATATTGTTGCTTTGTTGGATTATTTTACTTAATACATTCCATAATTTAATTCCACATACTGATATACTAAAGGTTATAAGTGTTGTACATGCATACAAATGTTTTAAATTACATTTTATCGCTAAGGTTATATTTCTCCTCTTTTGTTGAGAAGAATTGTTGTACATTCTTGGCTAGCAGGTTATAGTTTGCATCTTTTTAGATGTTTGCAAATGCATCAAATCATTGAATTTCAATCATTGTGATTTAATAAATAAAGGGTTTGTATGTTCTCTATATCCTATGTTCTAATTAATCTTTAGTGAATGAAGCGCACATTTGTAGTTATTTCCCATATTTCTACACAATAAGTCAGATATGTGAGCAGTAGAGAATATGAAGGGATTTTTGGTCTAGAACTTGTTTTGCTTTATTCATTATTGACATGTTTCTTGCTACTTTATGTTGTATATTTTTTACATGAGGTTTCCAGTTCATTTTATCATCTATTATTACACCCAAACATGTGTTTTCTTTTACCCTTTCAATGTCTACTCAGTCTATTTGTATTTGTGTTTGACTTTCTCTTATACTGTTACCAAATAGCATTATTTTAGTTTTACTGAGATTCAAAGATAGTCTATTTTTGTCAAACCATATTTTTAAATTGTTATTATTTGTATTATCTTCTGTGTGTTCCAAATGAGGACCATCGTCAACAATATGGGTCATTACTTATTAGTTAAAGCCCATTGTTTACTTATTTATTTTCATATTTTATAAAATGAAGACATGTGTCGCACACACATTTGGCATATGTCTGATTGAATGAGCTTTTTGCATTTTGATAATGGTCAGTGTTTCCCACAGGACGGTAATCTATCTCACTGTGTGATAGTTGATGTAGACCAGTGTTTTTTCAACCACTGTGCCGCGGCACACTAGTGTTACCGTGAGATACTGTCTGGTGTGCCGTGGGAGTTTACGTAATTTCGCCTATTTGGGTTAAAAATATGTTTTGCAAACCAGTAATTATAGTCTGCAAATGATGTGTTGTTGTTGTTGAGTGTCGGTGCTGTCTAGAGCTCGGCAGAGTAACCGTGTAATATTCTTCCATATCAGTAGGTGGCAGCAGGTAGCTAATTGCTTTGTGGATGTCGGAAACAGCGGGAGGCAGTGTGAAGTTAAAAGGTGTCTAATGCTTAAACCAAAAATAAACAAAAGGTGGGTGCCCCTAAGAAAAGGCATTGAAGTTTAGGGAAGGCTATGCAGAACTAAACTAAAACTGAACTGGCTACAAAGTAAACAAAAACCGAATGCTGGACGACAGCAAAGACTTACAGTGGAGCAAAGACGGCGTCCACAATGTACATCCGAACATGACATGACAATCAACAATGTCCCCACGAAGAAGGATACAAACAACTGAAATATTCTTGATCGCTAAAACAAAGTAGATGTGGGAAATGGGAAGACATGAAACTGCTACAGGAAAATACCAAAAAAAGAGAAAAAACCACCAAAATAGGAGCGCAAGACAAGAAATAAAACACTACATAGGAAAACAGCAAAAAAGTCCAAATAAGTCAGGGTGTGATGTGACAGGTGGTGACAGTACATCTACTTTGAGACAAGAGCTATAGTGATGCATGCTTGGTTATGCTTTAAAGTCATATCCAACAATTGTGACAATGAGTTTTTACTGTCAACTGAGTTTGTTTTTTTAATGATTTCTGCTGGTGGTGTGCCTCCGCATTTTTTCAACGCAAAAAAATGTGCCTTGGCTGAAAAAAGGTTAAAAAACACTGATGTATATTATATCATTTGTGGATTTGCTTAGCTGACCACGTTGCATACACATGGAATTTTGATGGACACTAGGCCCAGAAGGGAATAAGCGGTAGAAAATGGATGGATGGTCTATGGGAAGGACAAAAAGTTATAAAAAATCATGAAAATCAGAACAAATGTGTCCAAAAATACACATGTACATTCTTCTGTCTTCTTTGTATTTTTGTCACAAGCAAAACAAGGCAGCGCCGTCTGTCGCTTTGTTGAAAAAAAAAACAATAGGCGAGTCTGATATAGCATCAGTTCCAATGTCATTTAATGTACCAAAAAGCTCTGTTTAGACAATTGCAATGTTTTTATGAGCAAGGACGAACATGTAGCAGCAAATCTATTCATGGTGGTCCATATTTATTTGTGGCGGGCCAGTGAATGTATGGTAAACCCTGATGGTGAACTTATTTTTACAATTGTATAGCTGTTTTAATGTTAAAGGGGAACGACACTTTTTTGGAATTTTGCACATTGTTCACAATCCTTATGGGAAACAAGAAGACAAAAGCTTTGGGGTTTGTCCAACATGTCAAAATCGGCTTGTTATTTTATTCAAACACCACCAACAATACTTTATTTATGTTCCGTAACCTGTATAATGCAGCAACATTGTTATTGTAAGAGCGAACACTGAGGAACTCTTTTTCGAGCTTAGTAACAAAACGCCATGCTTCGGTATTAGCCGTGAAGCTAACTACGGCGAGAGATAAGCTAGCTTCTACGTAAGCACGAAACGCGTTTGAGTTTGTAATGCACAACACTGCGATACAACAACAATCTGTACTGACTGGAAAACGTGAACAATCATGTTACAGTATCTGTGAAGTATTAGCCCACGTTTCATATTTTGTTTGTACACAGCTAGCCAAACAGCGTATGTACTGTCGTTGTAACAACACGCATGACATGCTCGCTATATATGTATATATATATATATATATATTACTCGACTGACAGTTGTTCACCTGGTCCAGCTGGCCGGGGACGTTTTTTTCCTATTAATTTAGGGCAAGCAATCCATTTATGTCGAAATAGCTTTGCTCCAATTTCCATATGTATAGTGTCAAAGACACTTTCACTGCACTCTCTCTGCCTCCGTGTGCTAAAAGGTCTAATCATTTCTTCGTGCTGGCTTCTATAAGCAGCAGCACCTTTTCAGTTTATTATTCAGCTTAAAAAATACAAACCCGTTTTTCATATGAGTTGGGAAATTGTGTAGATGTAAATATAAACGGAATACAATGATTTACAAATCCTTTTCAACGCATATTCAATTGAATGCACTACAAAGACAAGATATTTGATGTTCAAACTCATAAACTTTTTTTTTTTTGCAAATAATAATCAACTTAGAATTTCATGGCTGCAACACGTGCCAAAGTAGTTGGGAAAGAGCATGTTCACCACTGTGTTACATTGCCTTTCCTTTTAACAACACTCAGTAAACGTTTGGGAACTGAGGAGACACATTTTTTAAGCTTCTCAGGTGGATATTTTTCCCATTCTTGCTTGATGTACAGCTTAAGTTGTTCAACAGTCCGGGGGTCTCCGTTGTGGTATTTTAGGCTTCATAATGTGCCACACATTTTCAATGGGAGACAGGTCTGGACTACAGGCAGGCCAGTCTAGTACCCGCACTCTTTTACTATGAAGCCACGTTGATGTAACACGTGGCTTGGCATTGTCTTGCTGAAATAAGCAGGGGCGTCCATGGTAACGTTGCTTGGATGGCAACATATGTTGCTCCAAAACCTGTATGTACTTTTCAGCTTTAATGGCGCCTTCACAGATGTGTAAGTTACCCATGTCTTGGGCACTAATACACCCCCATACCATCACTGATGCTGGCTTTTCAACTTTGCGCCTATAACCATCCGGATGGTTCTTTTCCTCTTTGGTCCGGAGGACACGACGTCCACAGTTTCCAAAAACTATTTGAAATGTGGACTCGTCAGACCACAGAACACTTTTCCACTTTGTATCAGTCCATCTTAGATGAGCTCAGGCCCAGCGAAGCCGACGGCGTTTCTGGGTGTTGTTGATAAACGGTTTTCGCCTTGCATAGGAGAGTATTAACTTGCACTTACAGATGTAGCGACCAACTGTAGTTACTAACAGTGGGTTTCTGAAGTGTTCCTGAGCCCATGTGGTGATATCCTTTACACACTGATGTCGCTTGTTGATGCAGTACAGCCTGAGGGATCGAAGGTCACGGGCTTAGCTGCTTACGTGCAGTGATTTCTCCAGATTCTCTGAATCCTTTGATGATATTACGGACCGTAGATGGTGAAATCCCTAAATTCCTTGCAATAGCTGGTTGAGAAAGGTTTTTCTTAAACTGTTCAACAATTTGCTCATGCATTTGTTGACAAAGTGGTGACCCTCGCCCCATCCTTGTTTGTGAATGACTGAGCATTTCATGGAAGCTACTTTTATACCCAATCATGGCACCCACCTGTTTCCAATTTGCCTGTTCACCTGTGGGATGTTCCAAATAAGTGTTTGATGAGCATTCCTCAACTTTATCAGTATTTATTGCCACCTTTCCCAACTTCCGTGTCACGTGTTGCTGGCATTAAATTCTAAAGTTAATGATTATTTGCAAAAAAAAAAAGTTTATCAGTTTGAACATCAAATATGTTGTCTTTGTAGCATATTCAACTGAATATGGGTTGAAAATGATTTGCAAATCATTGTATTCCGTTTATATTTACATCTAACACAATTTCCCAACTCATATGGAAACGGGGTTTGTAGAAGCTTGTGAACCCTCATTTGTCCAAAAATAGTTGCCTTTGTTGTCTGCTACCAAGACTGCCATGATAAGAACACACACATGTATTTGTTTGTGGAAGTAGGAACACACGTGTGTTGCCGGAAGTCGGAAGTGCGCTGCTATGGAAACGGAAATAAATGCGCTGAAGAAATCATGTAAATTGATTAAAATGATCAAATTAGGGTAAATATTGAGCATTTACATATTGTGAATGTTGTCTGTCTATCTGTGTTGGCCCTGCGATGAGGTGGCGACTTGTCCAGGGTGTACCCCGCCTTCCGCCCGATTGTAGCTGAGATAGGCTCCAGCGCCCCCCGCGACCCCGAAGGGAATAAGCGGTAGAAAATGGATGGAGGAATACATATTGTGAAGGTGTCTGTTACTACGGTGATTCCCATTAGTCACATCTTTCAAGTGTTTATTATCATCTTGTGTTCTTGACTCTCATAATGATTGTGAACAACAGGCAAAAATCTAAATAAAAAGTGCAGTTCGCTTTTAACTGTTAATGTTTCTGTTAGGGTTGTACGGTATAGCGTGGTACTAATGAATCAAAAACGGTACTATACTCTGTTTGAAAAGTACCTGTTCCTGGTCATGACGGTGCGTCGTGATGTCATGACATTGCTGGTTTTACGAGCAGAGGAGCATGTTCGGCAGCGCACAATCACAAAGTACTTACAATCAGACACAGTGTGTAGACAGAAAAGGGAGAATGGACGCATTTTGGTGTAAAAAGTAAAGATAAAGGTGAAGTTATAACACTGAAACACCCTCAGGAAGAGGTGCTTTAAGACATGGCTAGCTAGCTAGCGGCTAACGTCCATCCGCAGTGTTTTAGCTACTTCTAAATCAGTAATCCTCGCCTCTATGGCGACAAATAAAGTAAGTTTCTTACAAGTACCATTATCACTGCAGGACGAGGAATAGCTAAACATGCTTCACTACACACCGTAGGATGATACAATAGCTCACCGGCATCACAATGTATCAAACATCCACTGTAATGATACCAAGTACAAAAGTGTATCTAGTCGATACTACTATGATTACATTGATATTTTTTATCGTCACAAAATCTTTTTTCCTTTTTTTAAAATATCATAATATGTTTATAAACTACTATATAACTACTCGGTACCGGATCGATACCTAGATTTGTGGTATCATCCAAAACTAATGTAAAGTATCAAAGAAGAAAAGAATAAGTGATTATTACATTTTAACAGAAGTGTAGATAGAACATGTTACAAGAGAAAGTAAGCAGATATAAACAGTAAATGAACAAGTAGATTAATAATCCATTTTCTACCACTTGTCCTTAATAATGTGTACAAAATAATAGGTAGATAAATGACACAATAGATAGATAGATAGATAATACTTTATATGTTACTGCATATGTCAGCAGACTAATTAGGAGTCTTTGTTTGTTTACTTACTACTAAAAGACAAGTTGTCTAGTATGTTCAACATTTTATTTAAGGACAAACTTGCAATAATAAACATATGTTTAATGTACCATAAGATTTTTTGTTAAAATAAAGACAATAATGCATTTTTTTTGTGGTCCACTTTATTTAGAAAAGTATCAAAAGGTATTGGAAAAGTATCGCAATACATTTTGGGACCAGTACCAAAATATTGGTATGGTTACAACACTAGTTTCTGTTGTTTCTTTGTTCTGCACCCGCTCACCTGTGATCAACCTCATTGTCCCACTGAAAAAATCATTTCAATCTTTTCCACCACTTTTACTCACCCAGTCATGCATAACACTCACCACACAACCATGCAGGTTCCCCTCCCATTCCCCTTTGCACCATGCCAAAGGCATTCCAGATATTTTACCTGGAGGGTATCAGTCATGACAAGTCACAAATTCCGTGAGACTTCTCACTCCCATGTACATTTTTGACAGTAACTTTGATGAAGAAATACTGTAAGTTTATTAGACATGAGCAAGACATGCTTTTCTACCGCTTGTCATTTATCATGGCACAACATTAAAATTGATAAATCATGGGGGACAATAGTGTGTCTGTCCTTAACTGCTGGACTCGCTTGGAATCCTAGGGCTCAGTGGTAGTGTTACTTTTCAGACTAATCACTCTTAATAATAATTGGGATTTATATAGCGCTTTTCTAAGTACCCAAAGTCGCTTTTACATGTTAAAAACCCATCATTCATTCACACCTGGTGGTGGTAAGCTACTTTCGTAGCCACAGCTGCCCTGGGGTAGACTGACGACTCTTATACAGTGGTGGTCAAAAGTGTACATACACTTGTAAAGAACATCATGTCATGGCTGTCTTGAGTTTCCAATCATTTGTACAACTCTTATTTGTTTGTGATAGTGATTGGAGCACATACTTGTTGGTCACAAAAAACATTCATGAAGTTTGCTTCTTTTATGAATTTATTATGGGTCTACTGAAAATGTGAGCAAATCTGCTGGGTCAAAATAATATAATATTTGCTTACATGTCCCTTGGCAAGTTTCACTGCAATAAGGCACTTTTGGTAGCCATCCACAAGCTTCAGCTTGAATTTTTGACCACAAAATTGGTGCAGTTCAGCTAAATGTGTTGCTTTTCTGACATGGACTTGTTTCTTTAGCATTGTCCACACGTCTAAGTCAGGACTTTGGAAAGGCCATTCTAAAACCTTAATTCTAGCCTGATTTAGCCATTCCTTTACCACTTTTGAGGTGTGTTTGGGGTCATTGTCCTGTTGGAACACCCAACTGTACCCAAGACCCAACCTCTGGGCTGATGATTTTAGCTTGTCCTGGATAATTGGGAGCTAATCCTCCTTTTCCATTGTCCCATTTAAAGCACCAGTTCCATTGGCAGCAAAACAGGCCCAGAGCATAATACTGTGCATAATACCACCATGTTTGACGGTAGGAATGGTGTTCCTGGGATTAAAGGCCTCACCTTTTCTCCCCCAAACATATTGCTGGGTATTGTGGCCAAACAGCTCCATTTTTGTTTCATCTGACATCACATGGACAAAGATAAGACCTTCTGGAGGAAAGTTCTGTGGTCAGATGAAACAAAAATGGAGCTGTTTGGCCACAATACCCAAATACTCTATCACAAAAAAATAAGAGTTGTAGAAATGATTGGAAACTCAAGACAGCCATGACATGATGTTCTTTACAAGTGTATGTAAACTTTTGATTGTGACTGTATATGTTGCAAAAAAGGTTTGAGGATGTGTTATCACGTTACAATCCACAGTATGTTAATCTGCTTCATCCCCCTCCCCAAACTATTATTGTTCTCCTCTTGCGGGAAGTCCTAATTGTTTGGCGTCCCAAACCTTCACTTGATCTATGAACAATGGGTCGGGTTCAACAGGTGGTTAAAGCCGTTTGAGACCTTTCAGACCGTGACCGGATTCCTCCGATGGGTCAGGTGGTGACCTCCTCACAGTTCAGGGTGCAAAACAGAAGCTTGGTGCGTGACACGCTCCTGTTTGTTTTGGAGATACCTTTCCCTTCCACCGGCGTGTGTGTGCGTGCAGCACGTCCACCCTGATGGACACGCTGGCTCACATGAAGCTGCTTCCCCTCCAGCTTGGCCAAGCGTTCCAGTCTGGAGTTGATAAAACACCCGGGCGCAACTCAAGCTCCTGTTCTTCAGCGCTACGTAAACATACACCCACACTTTGCATGAAGAGGTTCTACAAATTGGCTCCAGATGTTTCCTACCGGCCGTGCAGGCTTGTAGACAAATGGTCGTACTCAGGTGCCGGTACTGTCAGGAAATAGAGGCACACACTAAAGTATTTATTTGAAATGTGACACATAATTTAGCTGCTGATTTATAAGCCCATGTTGGTTAATGTTATTAACCTTATAGTCCTTGGCCTCCGAGGAGATGAAGAAACCTGAGCTTAAGCTCATTTAAAGTTTGATGTTTTGGTGGAAGCAGCTGGTATTTTTTTCCCCTTACATTCGTACTCAGAAATATGAGCGATTAAGTCTGAAATAAAGTGTTGTCTTCTTCTTGTCCCAGCGAGGACAGCTACTCTGTGATCGACTACGCCTTGAGGGACCAGATCTGGGTGGGCCCCTGCCAGCCAGAAGAGCTCAATCTGTCTCCAGTCCGCAGCACCGCCAGCATGCTGAGCTCACGGCAAGCTGGCGCCAACCATCTCTTCCGACTACGTTTCCTCAGCAACCACTCTGGTGAGAAGGTGCCCATGATCTTGGGGACAGAATTAATGTGAGTACCTCTTTTGTGTCATACATGCATATTGTGTGGTCATACATGCATGTTGTGTGGTCACTTCCACAAGTGAGTCCACAACCATTCCAGTGAAGTTGTCACGTTGTGTAAATTGTAAATAAAAATAGAATACAATGATTTGCAAATCCTTTTCAACTTATATTCAATTGAATAGACCGCAAAGACAAGATATTTCATGTTCACACTGAGAAACTTAATTTGTATTTTGCAAATAATCATGAAGTTATAATTGAATGGCAGCAACACATTGCAAAAAAGGCATTTTTACCACTGTGTTACATAGCCTTTCCTTTTAACAACACTCAGTAAAGGTTTGGGAACTGAGGAGACACATTTTGGAAATGGAATTATTTCCCATTCTTGCTTGATGTACAGCTTAAGTTGTTTAACAGTCTCCCTTCTGATATTTTAGCCTTCGTATTTTCAATGGGAGACAGGTCTGGACTACAGGCAGGCCAGTCTAGTACCAGCACTCTTTTACTATGAAGCCACGCTGTTGTAACACGTGGCTTGGCATTGTCTTGCTGAAATAAGCAGGGGCGTCCATGATAACGTTGCTTGGATGGCAACATATGTTGCTCCAAAAGCTGTATGTACCTTTCAGTATTAATGGTGCCTTCACAGATGTGTAAGTTACCCATGCCTTGGGCACTAATACACTCCCATACCATCACAGATGCTGCCTTTTACACTTTGCGCCTAGAACAATCTGGATGGTTCTTTTCCTCTTTGGTCTTTTCACGACGTCCACCATTTCCAAAAACAATTTGAAATGCGGACTTTTCAGACCACAGAACACTTTTCCACTTTGCATCAGTCCATCTTAGATGAACCCGGTGGCATTTTTGGGTGTTGTTGATAAATGGCTTTCTCTTAACATAGTCGAGTTTTAACTTGCACTTACAGAAGTAGCGACAAACTGTAGTTACTGACTGTGGTTTTCTGAGCCCATGTGGTGATATCCTTTACACTCTGTAATATCATGGCTTACGTGCAGTGATTTCTCCAGATTCTCTGAACCTTTTGATGATATTACGGAGCGTAGATGGTGAAATCCATAAATTCCTTGCAATAGCTGGTGGAGAAATGTTGTTCTATCAAATTAAAGTGCAAATGAAAAACACTTAACATTCAAATTCCGGTTCCAGTTCGCTGTGAGTGACTGCTCGCTGTTGCGAAAAAACTAAGTATCGTTCTATCTGTGTGCTTTTAATTGTTTTGCAGCTTTCTTTACTACTTCCCAAACATATTTAGTAGTCCTATTTAACTTGCAAATCACCCGATCTCTGTCTCAACACCCCTCCCTCAGCTAGCTAGCTGCTAAGCTAACGAAGCTAGCGCGGAGAAAGGCGGCGCCGGTCGTCGGTCAAAAGGAATTTACTCCCGCACACCGCGACCACTTCCCGGAAGACAGCAGGAACTTCACTCCGTGACAGAAAATACCGTGAGTATGGCTTCCTGCGCGTCGTGCACCTTACTCATGGATAGGCTGACTCTGCTAGAGGGCTGTGTCCGCCAGTTAGAGCAGAGTAATCTCGTAACTTTAGATGTTGCGGACACATCTGCTAGCGTTAGCTGTAGTGAGCTAACTAGCCCAGTTTATAGTAGTTCTAAGCGACCTATAAGCTACGGTGTACCGGTTGAGACGCATAATAGATTTAGCCCTTTAGCTAGTCCTACACCCCAGTCTACCGGGCACCACACCTTAGTCATAGGGGACTCCATCACCCGAAACATAAAGCTAAGCAAACCAGCCACAATTAAGTGTATTCCCAGGGCCAGAGCACCTCACATTGAAGCTAATCTTAGGGAGCTAATCGCAACAGGCCTAGTAAACACGTACGACAGGCTAATCGCACAACTAGTTATGCGAATATAGTTGTACACGTTGGCTCCAATGACACTAGGATGAGACAGTCAGAGATTACAAAGAGAAACATAGCCAGGACTTGTGATCTCGCTAGAAAGATGTCCAGGCATCGAGTAATTGTCTCTAGCCCCCTGCCTGCGAGAGGCAATCAAATAAAAATCTAATCAACTTTATTTATAAAGCACATTTAAAATTTACCACCGGGGTAGCCAAAGTGCTGTACAATGGGCAGGTTAAAAGATAATACGAGAATCGAGCAAACACAACACAACACAAACAGAACACGATAAAAAAGTAATAAAATAAATAAAATCATGAGAGATATAGCAGATTAGTCTCGCTTAACAAGTGGCTGCCTAGCTTCTGTAGACAACAGGAACTAACGTTTATTGATAATTGGCCCTCTTTCTGGGGCAAACCAGGCTTGCTGATGAGAGACGGCTTTCACCCTAACCAGGAAGGCTCCATCATCCTGTCTAGGAACATAGACTACTGTTTGAGTCACACTTGACTAACTACACTAGAGCAAGCCCGGTCACAGGCAATTACAGAGTCTGCTAGTCCGGGTGAGGAGTCAGTTAAGCTAGAACTAGCCAGCGCCAGGCTGAATAATCCCTGAACACATAGTAATTCTCGTAGAATAATACACAACTCACATAATGTTTTTTTCTGTTGTGACTGTGTCAGAGGTAGACATGCATTCTACTGAGGTGGCAAATTATTATGCGTTCAGTTCATCGCAGCACCAAGCAAAAATTCTGAAAATTCCCGTCATATCAATCAACGCCAAGAAAACTGAAATGCTGATTATCGGTCCTGCTAGACACCAACATCTATTTAATAATACCACCTTAACATTTGACAACCAAACAATTACACAAGGCGACTCGGTAAAGAATCTGGGTATTATCTTCGACCCAACTCTCTCGTTTGAGTCACACATTAAAAGTGTTACTAAAACGGCCTTCTTTCATCTCCGTAATATCGCTAAAATTCGTTCCATTTTGTCCACTAGCGACGCCGAGATCATTATTCATGCTTTCGTTACGTCTCGTCTCGATTACTGTAACTTATTAATTTCATGTCTCCCTATGTCTAGCATTAAAAGATTACAGTTGGTACAAAATGCGGCTGCTAGACTTTTGACAAGAACAAGAAAGTTTGATCATATTACGCCTATACTGGCTCACCTGCACTGGCTTCCTGTGCACTTAAGATGTGACTTTAAGGTTTTACTACTTACGTATAAAATACTACACGGCCTAGCTCCAGCCTATCTTGCCGATTGTATTGTACCATATGTCCCGGCAAGAAATCTGCGTTCAAAGAACTCCGGCTTATTAGTGATTCCCAGAGCCCAAAAAAAGTCTGCGGGCTATAGAGCGTTTTCTATTTGGGCTCCAATACTATGGAATGCCCTCCCGGTAACAGTTAGGATGCTACCTCAGTAGAAGCATTTAAGTCTCATCTTAAAACTCATTTGTATACTCTAGCCTTTAAATAGACCCCCTTTTTAAACCAGTTGATCTGCCGTTTCTTTTCTTTTCTCCTCTGCCCCCCTCTCCCTTGTGGAGGGGGAGACACACAGGTCCAGTGGCCATGGATGAAGTGCTGGCTGTCCAGAGTCGGGACCCGGGGTGGACCGCTAGCCTGTGCATCGGTTGGGGACATCTCTACGCTGCTGACCCGTCTCCGCTCGGGATGGTTTCCTGCTGGCCCCACTATGGACTGGACTCTCACTATTATGTTAGATCCACTATGGACTGGACATTCACTATTATGTTGGATCCACTATGGACTGGACTTTCACAATACTATGTCAGACCCACTCGACATCCATTGCTTTCGGTCTCCCCTGGGGGGGTGGGGGGGTGGGGTTACCCACATATGCGGTCCTCTCCAAGGTTTCTCATAGTCATTCACATCGACGTCCCACTGGGGTGAGTTTTTCCTTGCCCTTATGTGGGCTCTGTACCGCGGATGTCGTTGTGGCTTGTGCAGCCCTTTGAGACACTTGTGATTTAGGGCTATATAAATAAACATTGATTGATTGAATGATTGAAACAATTTGCTCAGGCATTTGTTGACAAAGTGGTGACCCTCGCCCTGTCCTTGTTTGTGAATGACTGAGCATTTCATGGAAGCTGCTTTTATACCCAATCATGGCACCCACCTGTTCCCAATTAGCCTGTTCACCTGTGGGATGTTCCAAATAAGTCTTTGATGAGCATTTCTCAACTTTCTCACTCTTTTTTGCCACTTGTGCCAGCTTTTTTGAAACATGTTGCTGGCATCAAATTCCAAATGAGCTAAACTGTCATGATCCATGGTCCGGATCATGTTTTTGTGTTTTCTGTTAATTTTGGACTCCTTTTGTTATTTGTTGTGCTCCTGTGAGTTTGTTTTGGTTGTCATGGTCACTCTTTGTGTGCACCTGTCTCTGATTAGTGCTCGCCCGCTCACCTGCTTCCCGAGCGCTAATCAGAGGCATTATTTAAGTTGCCTTTGCCAGTCACTCGTCCTGCTCTCATTGTGTTTGCTCCATGCACTTGTCACGTGAGTTTTTGAGTTCTAGTGTTCCTTGTCTTTTGCCTATGCTAAGTAATAAGTTCCTTAACTTCCCGTGCGCTCTGCACGCATCCTTGTTGTTTTTGTTTATTGGATGATTTATGATAGATAAATCACTTCCTACCTTACGCCTTCGTCCGGAGCCGTTCCTTTGCATTGGGAGAACAACCGCGCAGCAAGCTGTGACCCCGTGATCGTGACAGAATGAGAGCAGCATCCGTTCTCCCGCAAACGGACCAGAGTGAGATGGATGAAGGTACGCGCATGGTGTTGCGAGCGATGGAAGTGGAGACGCTTCGCTATTCGACGGAGGAGAGGTCGAACCTTATGTGGGGACCTGGAGGCTCCCTTATCCCCATCGACTCCCTCTGGTCCGAAGACATCGCCGCTACACAGCAGTACCGGACGCGCAGGCAAAGGCGGAAGCCGTCCAGAAGGGCTTCGCCTCGCCGTCAGAACGCGTCACTCCCGCAAGCTCCTCCCCCGGACCGAAGCAAGTTGCAGGCAGCCCAGTATCCTTCCCCCGATGACGTCACTCCGTCCACGGCTGATGACGTCATGGCCCAGAATTTTTTTTTTCTGAATTCTGTCTCCTTGCGTCAACAACCTCCTAAAGACTTTAATTCTAAAATTATACCTTGTCAGGACATTCTTTTGAAATTTAGATGTCAGCCACAGTCTCCTTCTGAGTGCCAAGCTCCGCCCCCTAGGACTCTAGCCCCGCCCACGTCAGTGACTTTTTCCTCTCATCCTCCCAAAAGACCTCAGGTGGGGGGTGGGAAAAGACATTTTGGACAATTTAGAGGGGAGGATTTTGCCCCCCTCCTGACTTCCCGCCACCCACCCGTAAAGACTGTTCCAGACCGCAAGCAGCGCGTCTGGTATCCGCCCCTTGAGGGGGGGGCTGGGGCCGGGAGCTGTGCTGGTGGGGCTGCTCGGCTGCGCCCAGCCAGGCAGCAACCTCCATCCCGGCCGCCGCCACCTGTCCTTCGGCCTGCCAAGCCGCAACCTCCAGCCCGTCCTCCACCACCAGTCCGTCGGCATGCCAAGCCGCAACCTCCTGCCAGGCCACCTCCGCCAAAGTCACGACCAACACCTCCAAGTCTGGTTTCCACACCAGTACCTCCAAGTCTGGTTTCCACACCAGTACCTCCAAGTCTGGTTCCCACACCAGTACCTGCACCTCGGCTGGTTCCCACACCAGTACCTGCACCACGACTGGTCCCCGCACCAGTACCTGCACCACGACTGGTCCCCGCACCAGTACCTGCACCACGACTGGTCCCCGCACCAGTACCTGCACCACGGCTGGTCCCCGCACCAGTACCTGCTCCACGGCTGGTCCCCGCACCAGTACCTGCACCACGACTGGTTCTCGCACCAGTACCTGCACCACGACTGGTTCTCGCACCAGTACCTGCACCTCGGCTGGTTCCCAGACCAGTACCTGCACCTCGGCTGGTTCCCAGACCAGTACCTGCACCTCGGCTGGTTCCCAGACCAGTACCTGCACCTCGGCTGGTTCCCACACCAGTACCTGCTCCTCGGCTGGTTCCCACACCAGTACCTGCTCCTCGGCAGACGCCTGCACCTGCTCCTCGCCAGACGCCTGCACCTGCTCCTCGCCAGACGCCTGCACCTGCTCCTCGCCAGACGCCTGCACCTGCTCCTCGCCAGACGCCTGCTCCTCGCCAGACGCCTGCTCCTCGCCAGACGCCTGCTCCTCGCCAGACGCCTGCACCTCGGCAGACGCCTGCGCCTGCACCTCGGCAGACGCCTGCACCTCGGCAGACGCCTGCGCCTGCACCTCGGCAGACGCCTGCACCTCGGCAGACGCCTGCGCCTGCACCTCGGCAGACGCCTGCGCTACCTGCAAGCACGCCAAACTCGCCGGTGGTACCTGCAAGCACGCCAGACTCGCCAGTAGTGCCTGCTGCCACGCCTGCCATGACGGCGCCGGTGCCTGCTGCCACGCCTGCCATGACGGCGCCGGTGCCTGCTGCCACGCCTGCCATGACGGCGCCGACACGCCCACCTCCTCGTCGACCACGGATGTGGCCGCTCCCTGGTCGTCCGCCTCGCCAAGTGCGCCCACCTCCCCGTCGGCCACGAATGTGGCCATTCCCTGGTCGCCCGCCTCGCTTGCTGCAGCGGCGTTCCACTCGCCGCCGCCACTTGACTTTGCCTCGGTGGATTCGGGGACACTTGGCCTGGCGACCCACCTCCAAGTCCTCCCTCCGCCCGCCCGTGACTTTAGACCCTGCTTGTTTTTTGTTTTTGTTTTCATATGGACATCTGGTATCTGTCCTTGAGGAGGGGGTACTGTCATGATCCATGGTCCGGATCATGTTTTTGTGTTTTCTGTTAATTTTGGACTCCTTTTGTTATTTGTTGTGCTCCTGTGAGTTTGTTTTGGTTGTCATGGTCACTCTTTGTGTGCACCTGTCTCTGATTAGTGCTCGCCCGCTCACCTGCTTCCCGAGCGCTAATCAGAGGCATTATTTAAGTTGCCTTTGCCAGTCACTCGTCCTGCTCTCATTGTGTTTGCTCCATGCACTTGTCACGTGAGTTTTTGAGTTCTAGTGTTCCTTGTCTTTTGCCTATGCTAAGTAATAAGTTCCTTAACTTCCCGTGCGCTCTGCACGCATCCTTGTTGTTTTTGTTTATTGGATGATTTATGATAGATAAATCACTTCCTACCTTACGCCTTCGTCCGGAGCCGTTCCTTTGCATTGGGAGAACAACCGCGCAGCAAGCTGTGACCCCGTGATCGTGACATAAACATTACAATTAGCTCATTACAATTAGTTTTACAGTTCGAACGTTAAATATCTTGTCTTTGCAGTTTATTGAATTGAATATAAGTTGAAAAGGATTTGCAAATCCTTGTATTCTCTTTATATTTACCATTTACACAACGTGACTACTCCACTGCTTTTGGCTTTGGTAGTTACAGTATATCTTTTCAAGGGACTGTACTATAGGAATGGAACTTGGATATACTTTAAAGTAGTCAGTGCATATCTTATATGAAGATAACTCACAATTAATATTATCTAAACGGCTTAACTTATCCATATTGTACTGAGCAGCCAGGACATAGATGTGTGTACTGTGTTCCTGCATCATACTAAGAGCAAATTTCCTCTTCTACGGAATTACATGAAACTGTTCCTGGTAATAGCAACCTGCCATTGTATTATGACAGTTTACAATTCTATGGCAATTAAAGGTGTTAAAATTATACTTAAAACATTGCCTGTACAATTAAAATAGGATTTATGATCGTGTCATGTTGAGCCTGAACCAGATTGGAGTGTGTTTATAACCTTTAACTCAATAACTTCCTTCACAATCAGTACTCTATGTATTCTCCATAGGGACTAACTCAACTTTTCACTCCCAAGCTTCCACTTCCTGACTCACTTTTGGTCCATTTGGGGTCACAGGGATATTGTGTTACACTTCCATTGTCCCGGCATGACTTCAGCCTTTACTGCCTGTTCCTAATGGCACCTCGGAAATAAAGTTTATTAGTCTGCGCAGTCTTTTTATTTTCAGAGTTGTACTCTGAGGCGAAACGGCTGCACCACTTAATTGTTTTGTTGACAGTCTTCCAACCCAGAAGTCTGTCTCCTAATGCAGTGTTTTTCAACCACTGTAGAAATTATGCAACTTCACCTAATTGGTCAAAAAAACATTTTTTGCAGATTAATAATTATAATCTGCAAATAATGTGGCGTTGCTTAGTGTCTGTGCTGTGTAGAGCTCGGCAGGGTGACCATGTAATACTCCACATCAGTAGTTCATTGCTTTGTAAAAGTCAGAATGTGTCAGGTGAAATGGGGACAGTTTGTCGTGAACCCAATATGCAAAAGGTAAAAAGGTATGTAACGCTTAAACCAAAAATGAACAAAAGGGAAAGGAAAAGGCAATGGCTATGTGAAACGAAAGTAAAACTGAACTGGCTGCAAAGTCAACAGAAACAGAATGCTGGACGACAGCAAAAACTTACAGCGTCCACAAAGTACATCCGTACATGACATCAATCAACGTTTATTTATATAGCCCTAAATCACAAGTGTCTCAAAGGGCTGCACAAGCTACAATGACATCCTCGGTACAGAGCCCATGACAATCAACAACGTCCACACAAAGAAGGATAGCAACAACGTAAATAGCCTTGCTTGCTAACACAAAGCAGGTGTGGGGAATAGCGCTCAAAGGAAGACATGAAACTGCTACAGGAAAACATCAACAAAACAGGAAGGGCCACCAAAATAAGGGCGCAAGACCAGAACTAAAGCACTACACACAGGAAAGAACAACAAACTCAAAATAAAGCACTACGACCTGGTGGAGTTTAATTTTTTAACCTTTTCTGCTGGTGGTGTGCCTCCGGATTTTTTTATGAAAAAAATGTGCCTTGCCTCAAAAAAGGTTGACAAACACTGGTCTAATGATGTCGTTATAATTTGTTACATGTGCTGCTTAAATCGTTTAAGCTAGACTTTTCTTCTGATGACACTCTTATCTCTGTTTGGAAGACTTTGCACTGCCAGTGTACAGTAAATAGAGGGAGGAGTGTTTGTTTAGCCGGATTACGTAACCCGCATAAACAAAAGGAGATCTGTCATATATTTGGCTTCATACAGACTTTATTTGTTCCAGACCTCACTTGAGAATGATTAGTTGCACTTCATGTGCACACACATGAAGTGCAACTGTTCTCACCAGAATTCTACGAGTCCAATTGAATACTAAAAGTCACGAGTAAATTCAGAATACATTTTCCCTATTGAAATATTGGAGATTCATTTAAAATTAATAATGTATTCACACACACAAACAAATGTCATTATTGGCTTAATTTCAACAAAACAACTAGGATACATTAAACATTTGTTTTGTTATTGCAATTGAAGAACAATTTTGTCCTTAAATAAAATAGTAAACAAACAAGGGCTCCTAATTTAGCAGTATGCAGTGACATATTGTGTCATTTATCTACCTATTATTTTCAAGATTCAAGATGATTTATTGTCAATTCTTAACAAGCACAAGACACATAAGAACTGAAAAGTACATTTTGTCTACATTATAAAGGACAAACAGTAAATGAACAAGTAGATTAATAAACCATTTTTTACAGTTACTATCTGCTTATTTTCTCGTTCAACATGTTCTATCTACACTTCTGTTAAAATGTAATAATCACTTATTCTTCTCTTCTTTGATACTTTACATTAGTTTTGGATGATACCACAAATGTAGGTATGGATCCGATACCAAGTAGTTACAGGATCATACATTGGTCATATTCAAAGTCCTCATGTGTCCAGGGACGTATTTACTGACTTTATGAACACAATATGATTTTTTTTTTTAAAAGAAAGATTTTGTGACGATAAAAAATATTGTTGTAATCATAGTAGTATCGACTAGATACGCTCTTGTACTTGGTATCATTACAGTGGATGTCAGGGGTAGATCCACCCATGGCATTTGTTTACATTGTATCCTCCTACGGTGTGTAGTGAAGCATGTTTAGCTATTCCTCGTCTAGCCATGTCTTAAAGCACCTCTTCTTGAGGGTGTTTCAGTGTTATAACTTCACTTTTTACACCAAAATGCATCCATTCTCCCTTTTCTGTCGACACACTGTGTCTGCTTGTAAGTACTCTGTTATTGTGCGCTGCCGAACGTGCTCCTCTGCTCCTAAAACTAGCAATGTCACAACATGATGACGCGCAGTCATGGTGAACCGGTACTTTTCAGACAGAGTATAGTACCGTTTTTGATTAATTAGTACCACAATACTATACTAGTACCGGTATACCATACAACCCTACACTGTATTATAATATTTATTTATATAAGAAATATTTTGCGCTATATATATCGTCATTGCAAGTGTTGCTATAGATATCATAATACAGATTTTAGGCCGTATCGCCCAAGCCTAGTCGAGTGGATATTGACCATAGAAGAAGTACTGTACAACATTCCTAGCTTCACAATGTTCCTGTTTGCCATCTTGAGTACCCTTAGTGGTGGCATCACAGTGGTCTTACATGAGGTCATGCAAAAAGAATGTTAGCTTGTCTGCCATATATACTTTTTGTACAAGGTCCTACTAAAATGATTGTTTTGAGAAGACACAAGTCCACCAATGTTGTTATTTGTTGTGTCCTCAATGTTGTTTTTGTCAGTACAGATTATTGGCCGTGCACTGACGTTACCTTTTTAACTTGACAAAGTGATAAAGAGGTACTTTATTGTCTGTTTGACCATGAGGGAGGGTCCCTGCCCCCTATATGCACTGTGAATCACCCACAAACCCCTCTTCTTTTGAGGCCTTTGGCTGGGATGTGCTCCTTCATGCACTGTAGTGTCCATTCTAATAGTAGTTGCTAGGCATGGTTGCCTAGCAACATCCCATTGTTAAATAAGCTATTTCCCACGACTACAACACACACACACATGCAAGTGCACGCTCGCCAACCCGTCTTCATCATCCGATGTTTCTCTGCCAGCTATGGTGCTTTGTTTGTGATTATAACATAGCTTCCGATGTCCTTTCTTGCCAAGTTAGTGAGTAAACATGACATGACACATGAAAACAGCCATCATTAGTGAGCCTTTTCAAGTCAACAATGGATAATTGAGGTTCTTGGACTGCAGAATGTTGATTGTCATCCTTCCACC
>NC_084740.1:21809096-21811596 GCF_033978785.1 Entelurus aequoreus
TATTGCAATATACAGTACAGACCAAAAGTTTGGACACACCTTCTCATTCAATGTGGTGTCTTTATTTTCATGACTATTTACATTGTAGATCAGGGGTCCCCAAACTACGGCCCGTGGGCCGGATCCGGCCCCCCAGCATCCAAAATCCGGCCAACGGGAAGTCCCAAGTTAAAAAAAAAAAGTGATTTATTTAATTATTTATTTTTTTTAAATTGTATCTTTCCTTTCTAATCCATTGTATACCACTTGTTACTCTGTGTCTCCTAGCCGCTCAGGCAAATCATATTGTCTAAAAATTAATTTTCCCATCGATAACGTGACAATGTTAAATGTTGATGAACATCAATGATGTTAAATGACAAAACGGATTAACTCGCTGGAATATAAAGACAATGTATATATATATATATATATATATATATATATATATATATATATATATATATATATATATATATATATATATATATATATATATATATATATATATATATATATATATATATATATATATATATATATATATATATATATATATATATATATATATATATATACAGCCCGGCCCCTGGCCAAATTTTTTTAACCCAATGCGGCCCCCCGAGTCAAAAAGTTTGGGGACCCCTGTTGTAGATTGTCACATCAAAACTATGAATGAACACATGTGGAGTTATGTACTTAAAAAAAAAAGGGAAATAACTGAAAACATGTTTTATATTCTAGTTTCTTCAAAATAGCCACCCTTTGCTCTGACTACTGTTTTGCACACTCTTGGCATTCTCTCCATGAGCTTCAAGCACACCTGTGAAGTGAAAATCATTTCAGGTGACTACCTCTTGAAGTTCATGGAGAGAATTCCAAGAGTGCAAAGCAGTAATCAGAGCAAAGGGTTTGATTGTAAATGTGTTCTTGTATAATATTTCTCCAGCAATGGTCATGTGGTGACATCAGTGATGCTATTTTGAGAGGTAATCATTGAAGTCGGACATCAATGAAGAACTAGGTGGGAAACGCACGGCCCGCCACTGGATCCTTTACATACAATAACAGGTAAACAACATATTTAATACATTTTTAACACTTACAGAGTATATCAATGGTGTGCATTTTGGGAACATTCTGAATATTTCAAAGTTGTGTTTTGTACAGTTTGATTTGAGTGATGGGTCCCTAAATAAATGTTCAATTCAGTCGGTTTAATCTACATCGTGAATGCACATCTCACATTTCTAAGGGACAATACTGTAGCTGTTATACTTATTATGTTGTACTGCTCTACAGTACAGGCCAAACATTTGGACACACCTTCTCATTTCAATGCATTTTCTTTATTTTCATGACTATTTAGATTGTAGATTGTCACATCAAAACTATGACACCTGTGAAGTGAAAACCATTTCAGGTGACTACCTCTTGAAGCTCATGGAGAGAATAACAAGAGTGTGCAAAGCAGTAATCAGAGAAAAGGGTGGCTATTTTGAAGAAATTAGAACATAAAATATGTTTTCAGTTATTTCACCTTTTTTTGTTAAGTACATAACTCCACATGTGTTCATTCATAGTTTTGATGTGACAATCTACAATGTAAATAGTCATGGAAATAAAGAAAACACATTGAATGAGAAGGTGTGTCCAAGCTTTTGGCCTGTACTGTATGTACGCAATAATGGCTGTGTTGAGTCATTTTAGTAGACAGTAGATCGGTACTACTATACAAGCTGTACATTGACTATTCTATAAAGTATATAGAAGTTTATTGTTCATAACACTACACTTTAAAAAGGGTGAATACAACGCCTTGTTTATTTATTGCAAGGTCCTTAGAGTCCAAGTTGTAATTGCAGGTTCTTGCAATAAAAGATCATTGATAAGTAGTTAACTAACCTGTCATACTCCTACTGGCTCTTTTAATTGTTGCCATCATCCTGGTCATCATGGAAGTGAATGTGTTGTCCGCTGGGCGTCCATGTGCTGTGGTGGCCTCCAGCGCCGCCCGTCACTGTCGCTGTTTCCTGTGTAGTGATGAGGTCTATGATCGCCGTGATGACCGCGCAGTCTTTGGATTGGCGGTTCTGCCAGTCAACAGGAGCCGGGTTCCGTATCTTGTCCTCCAGCAGAGAATCCATCTCTTTCTTCAGACTCTTTAGAAGAAGTGAGAAAATTCATGTCAACGCCAAGTTCACTGGAACTTTGTCACGAGTGGGTTTTACCTTGACCAGGTGGGCGATGCGCGCTGGTGACCTGAAGACGATCCACTGGTCCACCGCTATGGTCTCCTGGTCCTCGTCCTTCTGGATCGTGACGTCGCCTCCGAAAAAGAGCAGGGAGAACGGCGACACCTCGGTGCAGTCGTACAGGAAGATCTGAGGACGTAGAAGAAAAACAGAGGCGTCACATTAAAGAAGAGAAGCTGAGGCAGTTTGTACTCTTACAAGAAAATGTCATCTTGCCCTCAAAGTGAAGTTGTACACTTGAAGACAGCAGGTACCAACATTTATGT
>NC_084740.1:21814096-21934096 GCF_033978785.1 Entelurus aequoreus
TAACATCTCCGTTCGGTGCCACACGCCCACACCATCAAAATGCCGAGGCAAACATTTCCAGATCAACACCGTATGAAAAAAATAGTGATTTTTTTTTTGTTGTGATTTCCTTCTCTGCATGAAAGTTTAAAATGAGCATATATTAATGCAGTATGAAGAAGAATGTTTTAATGTAGACACATAGAATCATCATACTGCTGTGATTATATGCATCAAGTGTAGGGATGATACTCGAAACCGGTTTTCCCGGTTGTTTGATAAGAAAAGAACCGAGTCCTCGGACTGGAATCCCTTTTTGAGAACCGGTACCCGTTATCGAGACCACTATAGTAAAGGAAAAGAGTTGATTCTTTATTCGAATCCCGTCCCGACCAGAAATGCTCCGTGGGACATCACAATAAATGACATCACGTAGCTCAGTCATTAGGCGCAGATAGCGAAAGCAGGAAAACAATGGACAGGAAAAAGCGCTACAAGGTGTAATAAAGTTCAAAACAAAAGCTATAATCTATCGAATAACTTTACTGAGAGATTTTAGCAGGGTAAAACACATGACGAACACTTTTACGACCAACCGGAAACATAGCAACGCACCTCCTTTACGGCAGCTGTCGCAACGTTCTTAAAACAACCGCAGCACATACATATATATACAACATATCTCCCTTTTTTAACTTTTGTTTTTCTTTCCTTGTAAACAAAACAAAATCACACTGTAGATGTGTTGTCTGTCTAATTATAAATAATGCAGACGAGGCGTGTTGGCTGAGTTCTTGACGTTTACTTTCACAGCGTGGCAACATGCAACACTTTTCGGGGCTACCGCGCATGCTCGTAACTCCCGTTGCATGCTGGGTAGTGAGGTTGTTATATTCTCTAGCTCATAACATTTTTCCCCCATAAAGAAATAATGTTAACTCAATAAAGTGTATTTTTTTTTAGCTTTAACTTTTCATTTATTAGCATTGTAACCACATTTGCAAAGAACTTTTCTCTTCATAGAATGTTCTTTCAATAAAGAAATAAAGTGCAAAAATTTTAAAGCATCATAACAAAGAGTTATGTCAAATAGCAGCAGAAGTGCACTTTTTGGAGAGCTGTATTATTTTCAGTTTTGTGCCCAAGGGACTGATTTTATTTAACACTATATAATTATGTATACACCTATAGTGATCACAGAGACAGGTTGTTTTTGTGTTACTGTATATATTTGTTTCTCTGAAAAATCCCACTTAATATACTTTGGGTAACAACAGTCAATATTTATTTATTTTATTTTATTTTTTTAGGTGGGTAACAGTCAATATTTATTTATTTATTAGATTTTATTTTTTTTATTATATAATAAAAGTGAGCTTTTGTAAAACCAAATATTGTGTGTTTTTTTCCATATACAACAACCTATCTGGACTCGATAAGAGAATCGATAAGGAATCGGTTCGATAAGAGGATTCGATAATAGGCTCGAACTCGATAATTCCTTATCAAACATCATCCCTAATCAAGTGTTCATTCAAGGCTAAGGCAAAATATCGAGATATATATTGTGTATCGCGATATGGCCTTAAAATATTGCGATATTAAAAAAAGGCCATATCGCCCAGCCCTACAGGAAGGTAATGGCTCACATTTTTATAGTCTTTGGTATGACTCGGCCGGGGTTTGAACTCACAACCTACCGATCTCAGGGCGGACACTCTAACCACTCGGCCACTGAGTAGGTAGCCTAGTGTATGTCTGTATGTACTGTACAGACAGACTGTATATATATATATATATATATATATATATATATATATATATATATATATATATACACATGTATGTATATATATATATATGTATATATATATATATATATATATATATATATATATATATGTATATATATATATATATATATATATATATATATATATATATATATATATATATATATATATATATATATATATATATATATATATATATATATACATATATATATACATACATATATACATATATATATATATATACATATATATATATATATATATACATATATATATATATATATATATATATATATATATATATATATATATATACATATATATATACTGAGGGAACAATGTCATGTCGTCTTTGATTTTGCCAAAAGTATTTAAAGGTTGTTTTATATTCGAGCTACTGTATAACGACAAACATTAGATGACAGCACTGCTTCCTTTAAAGGAAGCATTTCTAAAGAGGAGGAAGAAAGCAGAGGCAAACGTTTCACCTTGTGGATTTATAACATAACGTGCGTAACGTCCCTGCCATGTTTTTCTCTCCTATTCGTGTGACCTCGACAGCTTCACACTCTTCAGTAATTATGAGCAGAGGAAGATGATGATGAAGATTACTGTGACAAGAGAGGACTTGAAAGGTGTGCTCCAGCACAATGACGACACACATTGACACAGACAGACATAAAAGACCTGCACCTCTTACAAATGTGTGGGGGCTTTAAAGCACCTTTGAGAGGGAGTTGAAAGGCGGCGTTTTAATCAAATATTCATTCAAGCTAAAGCTGCCGAGACCCCCTCTGCCAACCTTTGTAGCGCTCCCCCGCCCCTCCCTACCCTGAGATGGCGCCAAAAGCAGCCACCCGAGCGGCCTTGCGCACACATTCTGACTTTTGACACGTATTATATGCTTTCCCTCCCCGGATTACTCACGCTGCTGGTTCTCATCTTGAGGTGATAGATGAGCCACGTGTAGTTGAACTTTGTCTCCTCATAATTGACAGACTTGGGGTGGATGCACACCTTTCCATCAGGCTGTGTGTAGACTTTTACCCTGCACAACGTAACAGAGTGCAAAATGGGGTCAACTTCTCAATGTGTACATCAGAATCACAAGTACTTTATTCATCCCCGAGGGGAAATTAGTGCCATGATTATAAGACTTGAATGCTTATTGGATGTAAGAATATCTGGTGCGTACCAAGACAAATCACTTGTCCACAGTCAAGGATGTATGAATGTTGCTATCGGCACAGGAGAACTGTGGTTCTTTGAGGAGAAAAACAAATTCCAACATTTGCTGTGACTAAGCATGGGCCGGTTACTCGAAAGTGACAGTTTCAAAACCACTAAAATTGAAAGTTATAGAAATTCTTTAAAGTGGCATGCGGCAAGACCCCTCCTGCTGCACACAGCTCCAGATGAAGAAGGCTAATCCCCTGAACATTTCCCTCGGTTTAAAAATGATTCAATCTCGCTGTTTTACCTGCCCTAAAAATACAGACCGTGTAGCCTACGTGCCAAACGTGTTTGCAGACATGGCAGCAAGAGAAAGGTAACACGTGGAACATGATCATGGAGATTGCTATTGCTTGTATTCCGTCACGTGACTTCTTCCTGGAAGTATTATTGCATTTCATGATTCAACTTCCCGTCTACAGTCATGTTTGCTTACCTTGTTGTTGTTGTCCACGCCGTTTACGAGTATGTGTGTTTTTCCCCCATCTTTTTTCAAATATAACTATAGATCTTCATTTCTAATTGCTGTCTTTAGTAAAAGCTTAACTCTTTCAGGTTTTGCTCACATTTGCTTTCTTTGATTTAGACTTGCTGAGTTGGTGTTTTACGAAATACGCGTAGCAAAATTGCGTCTTGAGAACTCCGAAACAAGATAAAATATAAATAACATCAAGATAATACTTAAATGGGAAATACTAAACATTAAAAGTATATCAAACAAACCTTTAACAAAGTAATCACTGCAAATTCGCTCTCCCTTCTACTCCTCTACTGGAGTGGGCGCAACTTTTCTCGCAGTCGTTTCATAAAATCTTGCAGCCTTCCGCCTTTCTAGATTACCTCTCAATGAACTCTGAAGAAACGTCTATCCTTTTCACAATTTGAACGGTTCGTACAGCCGAAGACAACGCAAGCATAGGCCATTTTTTCTTCAAGGACTAAATGGTGCCCTAGCCTTTAAATAGGCCCCTTTTTAGACCAGTTGATCTGCCGTCTCTCTTTTCTGCTCTGCCCACCTCTCCTGCGTGGAGAGGAACCGCACTCTCACATAATTAATTGGTCACCCAAGTAGGGTCCCCACATCTGCGGACCCTTCCAAGGTTTTTCGTTGTTCGCATTGGGTTGAGATTTTTCTTGCCCTGATGTGAGATCTGAGCCGAGGATGTCGTTGTGGCTTGTCTAGCCCTTTGAAACATTTGTGATTAAGGGTTATTAAGGTAAACATTGATTGATTGATTGAAAACACTCTTGTGGACAAATTTTGAGCAAGTCTCCAAAACATGTTGAGATTCAGTTTCAAGCATCTACCTTCTTTTATTTATTTTTTTAAACTTCCTAAAAGGATATTGCTATCAAATATTTATATTGTGATCTTTTTGAGCCACTTAGTGATAGGATTTTTGCATTTTACTGTATGTTTTTTTTATTTTTTTTACAAAGGTAAGGTTACAAAGAAAATAACTCATGTTGTTGTCAGTTGAGTTGCAGATTTAGCATTTTATCATTTATTGAAAAATAATTCAGACTTTTTATAACCATCCATCCATCCATCCGTCTTCTTCCACTTATCCGAGGTCGGGTCGCGGGGGCAGCAGCCTAAGCAGGGAAGCCCAGACTTTCTTTTCCCCAGCCACTTCGTCCAGCTCTTCCCGGGGGATCCCGAGGCGTTCCCAGGCCAGCCGGGAGACATAGTCTTCCCAACGTGTCCTGGGTCTTCCCTGTGGCCTCCTACCGGTTGGACATGTCCTAAACACCTCCCTAGGGAGGCGTTCGGGTGGCATCCTGACCAGATGCCCGAACCACCTCATCTGGCTCCTCTCGATGTGGAGGAGCAGCGGCTTTACTCTGAGCTCCCCCCGGATGGCAGAGCTTCTCACCCTATCTCTAAGGGAGAGCCCCACCACCCGGCGGAGGAAACTCATTTCGGCCGCTTGTACCTGTGATCTTGTCCTTTCGGTCATAACCCAAAGCTCATGACCATATTTGAGGATGGGAACGTAGATCGACCGGTAAATTGAGAGCTTTGCCTTCCGGCTCAGCTCCTTCTTCACCACAACGGATCGATACAGCATCTGCATTACTGAAGACGCTGCACCGATCCGCCTGTCTATCTCACGATCCACTCTTCCCTCACTCGTGAACAAGACTCCTAGGTATTTGAACTCCTCCACTTGGGGCAGGGTTTCCTCCCCAACCCGGAGATGGCATTCCACCCTTTTCCGGGCGAGAACCATGGACTCGGACTTGGAGGTGCTGATTCTCATCCCAGTCGCTTCACACTCGGCTGCGAACCGATCCAGTGAGAGCTGAAGATCCTGGCCAGATGAAGCCATCAGGACCACATCATCTGCAAAAAGCAGAGACCTAATCCTGCAGCCACCAAACCGGATCCCCTCAACGCCTTGACTGCGCCTAGAAATTCTGTCCATAAAAGTTATGAACAGAATCGGTGGCAAAGGGCAGTCCAACCCTCACTGGAAATGTGTCCGACTTACTGCCGGCAATGCGGACCAAGCTCTGACACTGATCGTACAGGGAGCGGACCGCCATCAGACGGTCCGATACCCCATACTCTCTGAGCACTCTCCACAGGACTTCCCGAGGGACACGGTCGAATGCCTTCTCCAAGTCCACAAAACACATGTAGACTGGTTGGGCAAACTCCCATGCGCCCTCAAGGACCCTGCCGAGAGTATAGAGCTGGTCCACAGTTCCACGACCAGGACGAAAACCACACTATTCCTCCTGAATCCGAGGTTCGACTATCCGGCGTAGCCTCCTCTCCAGTACACCTGAATATACCTTACCGGGAAGGCTGAGGGGTGTGATCCTACAATAGTTGGAACACACCCTCCGGTTCCCCTTCTTAAAGAGAGGAACCACCACCCCGGTCTGCCAATCCAGACGTACCGCCCCCCCATGTCCACGTGATGCTGCAGAGTCTTGTCAACCAAGACAGCTCCACAACATCCAGAGCCTTAAGGAACTCCGGGCGGATCTCATCCGCCCCCGGGGCCTTGCCACCGAGGAGCTTTTTAACTACCTCAGCAACCTCATCCCCAGAAATAGGAGAGCCCACCACAGATTCCCCAGGCACTGCTTCCTCATAAGAAGATGTGTTGGTGGTATTGAGGAGGTCTTCGAAGTATTCCCTCCACCGATCCACAACATCCGCAGTCGAGGTCAGCAGAACACCATCCGCAACATACACTGTGTCCGAGTTTTTGCCTCTGCGACCGCTGAAGCCGCACACCGCTTGGCCTGTCGGTACCTGTCCGCTGCCTCTGGAGTCCTATGAGCCAAAATAACCCGATAGGACTCTTTCTTCAGCTTGACGGCATCCCTCACCACCGGTGTCCACCAACGGGTTCTGGGATTACCGCCACGACAGGCACCAACTACCTTGCGGCCACAGCTCCAATCAGCCGCCTCGACAATAGAGGTGCGGAACATGGTCCACTCGGACTGAATGTCCAGCACCTCCCTCGTGACATGTTCAAAGTTTTTCTGGAGGTGGGAATTGAAACTCTCTGACAGGAGACTCTGCCAGACGTTCCCAGCAGACCCTCACAATGCGTTTGGGCCTGCCAGGTCTGTCTGGCATCCTCCCCCACCATCGCAGCCAACTCACGACCAGGTGGTGATCGGTAGAAAGCTCCGCCCCTCTCTTCACCCGAGTGTCCAAAACATGAGGCCGATGACACAACTACAAAGTCGATCATGGAACTGCGGCCTAGGGTGTCCTGGTGCCCCTTATGTTGGACACCCTTATGTTTGAACATGGTGTTTGTTATGGACAATCTGTGATGAGCACAAAATTCCAATAACAAAACACCACTCTGGTTCAGATCCGGGCGGTCATTCTTCCCAATCACGCCTCTCCAGGTTTCACTGTCGTTGCCAACATGAGCGTTGAAGTCCCCCAGTAGGACAAGGGAATCACCCGGGGGAGCACTTTCCAGTACTCCCTCGAGTGTATCCAAAAAGGGTGGGTACTCTGAACTGCTGTTTGGTGCGTAAGCACAAACAACAGTCAGTACCCGTCCCCCCACCCGAAGACAGAGGGAGGCTACCCTCTCGTCCACTGGGTTGAACTCCAACGTGCAGGCTTTGAGCCGGGGGGGCAACAAGAATTGCTACCCCAGCTTGTCGCCTCTCACTGCGTGCAACGCCAGTGTGGAAGAGAGTCCAGCCCCTCTCGAGAGAACTGGTTCCAGAGCCCTTGCTGTGCGTCGAGGTGAGTCCGACTATATCCAGCCGGAACTTCTCTACTTCGCGCACTAGCTCAGGCTCCTTCCCTCCCAGCGAGGTGACGTTCCACGTCCCAAGAGCTAGCTTATGTAGCCGAGGATCAGACCGCCAAGTGCCCTGCCTTCGTCTGCTGCCCAGCTCAAATTACACCCGACCTCTATGGCCCCTGCTATGGGTGGTGAGCCCATTGGAGGGGGGACCCACGTTGCCTCTTCGGGCTGTGCCGGGCCGGGCCCCATGGGGACAGGCCCGGCAGAACCAGGCGCTCGCCATCGTGCCCCAACTCCGGGTCTGGCTCCAGAGGGGGGCCCCGGTGACCCGCGTCCGGGCGAGGGATATCTGAGTCCTTGTTGATGCATTCCCATAGAAGTCTTCGAGCTGCTCTTTGTCTGATCCCTCACCTTGGGACACGCAAACTCCTCTACCACGGTAAGGTGGCAGCTCAGAGAGGAGTTTTATAACCATTTTAAATTAACTTTTATCATGTTCTAATATTGTGTTTAAAAATGACTGTTTAGCTGAAAAAAGTATTTTTCTCTTCTTTGAAAAAAAAAACATTTTCAAAATAACACATTTTAGGGTTGTAATCATAATAATAATAACAATGCAATATGAGCCCGTGATATGATACTAGTTCATTATTTTCTCATTCACATACAATTGTTTGAGCAAAACAAAGTCAATATTACACAATTAAACAAAATCAAAAACGACCATCTCAAAGTCCTCCTGTGTCCAGAGACATTTCCCCAAAATTGTAAACATTGACAAAAACAAAATAAAAAGATTTTGAGGAAATCAAAATATCCACACTTGTATTGATCGTACATTGAAATTATCTTTGGTATTGACACCACCAATTTATGAAAAGATACATCTTCCATGTCGTGTGGTGACTGCTACCAGGGCGGTCGTATAGAAGGGGAAAGTAATGACAATTCTCAGGTCCCACAGGCCTCTAGAGCCCACAATGAATGGGGTAGAGTGGACCACACCAATATTCTTTTAGGGGTCCCAGAATTCCTAGCAACTGCCCTGACTGCGACAATGCTCACACACCAACAGTTGTTGTTATATCATCCTCTATACTCTTATTAATCTACTTGTTAATTTCCTGTTAATATTTGCTTACTTTCTGCTGTAACGTGGTTCCATCGACACTTCGTAAACTTTACTAAGCACTTATATCTTAGTGTTGACTTAGCTTAGCTATTAGCATGCCTGCTCCTGGCTTGCTTATGCTGTAACATGTTTAGCCTTGTCCTCCAGTGAAAATAATACTTGATATTGATACTTAAGATACTAAGAAATGCAGTTTATTTGCTGTAATGTAGGTGATTATTATTAGCTTAAGAGGGTGGTTCTACACTATGGAGATACACAATTAGCTACTAACTTGTCAGCTGGGGAACTAACAATAAATACAATGTCTGCCGGAAGGGAATCCATGAATTCCAAAAAGAGCACTACGGAGTCACACTCTGGCCATGTTAACTGTGAAAAGTACTCACTTGTGTTGCCAGTTATTTAGACAGTAATGTCTGAGAATCATTTGTAGGAGACAGTAAATCTACACTGCTGTACAATCTGTACAATCCAAGTTAAATAATACGTACAGCTTTCCGCTCCTGCCACAGTGGCTCAGAAGCAATCACAACTGTAATGTTTAAGTCAAAGAGTGAGTGATCCAAACGGCACAGCATGAGGCAGACAAGATCATCGGCTCCACTGCAGGGAACAATCTGCTCATGGCCAACCATATGGTTTCGTAGTGAAACAAACAAGAATGCGAGGCCATGCATACAATCGTGCAGATATATTGTCTCAGCAGTGTGACTTGGAAAAAAATAGCGTGAAGGCAACTTTTAATTGAGACTTCAGTTGACATATTACACTGTTTAGACCATTCTCTCTGTCTGGATATCAATAATACTGATTTTGTACTTCAAAATTAACTTACCCGGGCCTCTTTCTGCTGTGGGAAGGTCGGATCATGGCTACCTTAGGATACAGACCAGCTACGATCACAGCTTTGATGAGCTTCTCGTTATCTGAGGGAGAGAATTTTATTTTTTGCAGTGCATCATCTTTTAATGTTTTGGCAGACTGCACCTCCTCGGTCTCACCTGAGTTGACATTAGATTTGGGGTCTTTAGGGTACCTGCTGCTGACAAAGCCTGTATGCATGAGATGCTCAGCAAACTGTCCCTTCATGTTTTGTAGCATCTAAAGGGAAAAGTAAATCAAATGTCCAATTCACACTAATGATGATTAACGCTGATTCAACCCTGTTAACCATAATGGACATTTTAGCCAACCAGGAAACAGAAGAAAGTCCATCCATCCATCCATTTTCTGACGCTTGTCCCAGAAATTCACTTCCGGAAAAGGCACAATGACTTTAACAGCTCTAGCTGGCGGCAACCTTCTCATGTAGTTTTTGTGAAGTCCACAAAAGCTTTATCTACCTCTGCATGCACTTGATTACGCTACTATGATGATGGTGTTTCACTTGTTTTGTTATTTACAATAAATATTAAGTGGCACGTATATGCTCTTTAATGCTATTAAAACATTGCCAAAGCCCATGTCCAAAGCCATGGCAAGTGGTTTTACCGACAAGACAAGACTATTTTCATCCACAATCGCCATGAACCGTCATCACTGGAGCCAGAGGTGGCCTGGCTAGATTTACGACCTCTACGGCGGAGCAGGCAGAAGACGGTAGATGTAAGAACCACCACAACGGCTGCGATGGCGGAAAAAGGCACCTCCACATCCATGTGGGCCCAGTTATGGGGAAATAACAACCTAAGACCTCAACGGTGGAACAGGCAGAGGAGGATTGCTAACCCTATGGAGCGTCACAACGGCTCGGATGGCGGATGAAAACTGCAGCAGAAAAGGGTCCCCAGTCGTCTTGGACCCCATACCACTGGACCCTGACCCGGATCTGTCAAGGATCGTGTGGTGACTGTGCACCAGTCTCCCCACGTTAAACAAAGTCACGCACAGGCATCTTCCATAAAGGGATACATCCCTACCACATATATATATATATGTGTATATATATATATATATGTGTGTATATATATATATATATATATATATATATATATATATATATATATATATATATATATATATATATATATATATATATATATATTAGGGCTGCAACAACTAATCGATTATAAAAACAGTTGGCGATTAATTTAGTCATCGATTCGTTGGATCTATGCTATGCGCATGCGCAGAGGCAATTTTTTTTTTTTTTATTTTTTATAAATAAACCTTTATTTATAAACTGCAACATGTATAAACAGCTGAGAAACAATAATCAAAATAAGAATGGTGCCAGTATGCTGTTTTTTTCTCTCAATAAAATACTGGAAAGGATAGAAATTTAGTTAGCCTCTTTTATCCGATTATTAATCGATTAATCAACGTAATAATCGACAGATTAATCGATTATCAAATTAATCGTTAGTTGCAGCCTTAATATATATATATATATATATATATATATATATATATATATATATATATATATATATATATATATATATATATATATATATATATATATATACATATATATATATACAAACCCTGTTTCCATATGAGTTGGGAAATTGTGTTAGATGTAAATATAAACGGAATACAATGATTTGCCAATCCTTTTCAAAGAGTCCACATTTCAAATTGTTTTTGGAAACTGTGGACGTCATGTCCTCCGGCCCAAAGAGGAAAAGAACCATCCGGATTGTTATAGGCGCAAAGTTGAAAAGCCAGCATCTGTGATGGTATGGGGGTGTGTTAGTGCCCAAGACATGGGTAACTTACACATCTGTGAAGGCGCCATTAATGCTGAAAGGTACATACAGGTTTTGGAGCAACATATGTTGCCATCCAAGCAACGTTACCATGGACGCTCCTGCTTATTTCAGCAAGACAATGCCAAGCCACATGTTACATCAACGTGGCTTCATAGTAAAAGAGTGCGGGTACTAGACTGGCCTGCCTGTAGTCCAGACCTGTCTCCCATTGAAAATGTCTGGCGCATTATGAAGCCTAAAATAGCACAACGGAGACCCCCGGACTGTTGAACAACTTAAGCTGTACATCAAGCAAGAATGGGAAAGAATTCCACCTGAGAAGCTTAAAAAATGTGTCTCCTCAGTTCCCAAACGTTTACTGAGTGTTGTTAAAAGGAAAGGCCATGTAACACAGTGGTGAACATGCCCTTTCCCAACTACTTTGGCACGTGTTGCAGCCATGAAATTCTAAGTTAATTATTATTTGCAAAAAAATAATAAAGTTTATGAGTTTGAACATCAAATATGTTGTCTTTGTAGTGCATTCAATTGAATATGGGTTGAAAAGGATTTGCAAATCATTGTATTCCGTTTATATTTACATCTACACAATTTCCCAACTCATATGAAAAACGGGGTTTGTATATATATATATATATATATATATATATATATATATATATATATATATATATATATATATATATATATATATATATATATATATATATATATATATATATATATATTTATTAGGGCTGCAACAACTAATCGATTAAATCGATTGAAATCGATTAAAATCGATTATAAAAATAGTTGGCGGTTAATTTAGTCATCGATTCGTTGGAACTATGCTATGCGCATGCGCGGAGGCTTTTTTTAATTTTATTTTAAAAAATTGTTTTTTTGTTTTTTTTATAAACCTTTATTTATAAACTGCAACATTTACAAACAGCTGAGAAACAATAATCAAAGTAAGTACAAAAACAGTACAAAACAGCGCCAGGGCGGCGCTGAGGCTACGTCTCATGAGGTGGAGGTAAGCTAGCCAATGATGTGTCATGTACAGCTCACGTGACGACGCCGTCTGGAAACATTCGAAAAATGGCGCAGGTAAACCGTACGGATAGTTCAGCAGAAAAACATCTTGAGGTTATTGCTTCAATGGAGAAAAGTGTACGACCTAAGTCGTCAAAAGTGTGGGAACACTTTACTTTAAAGACTTCAAAGAAGATCGTTTCCTGCAAAATGGCACGGAAGTACAACATTGCTTCAGGAGCACCTGAAAAGGAAACATGTTGGAGCCATGGATGAAGGGAACTCGCAGTACGTAACTTTTTAAGTCCATAGTGGCAACAGGCATTCATGAGTTCAGCTTTTTTGTGAGTAACGTTAACGTTGTGCCTTTGTTGCAACGCGGGGCTGATAGTGTCTCCGGCACATTTGACTCCGTTTTGAGAGAGAAAACGCACGGTTACCAATTTCAAAATAAACGTAATGGACAGAAATATCTCAGGTTGGTTTCATAATGGATCAATGCAGCCAGGCCCGATAAAGCTATATAAATCTATTTAGATTTTAGTGACGCTTTAGTATAACTAAACGTTATAAAGGTGCTGGAATATTTCATGCTATTATTTACAGGCAGCCTAAAATGAATCCTTGATTATTCACAACAGAAACGTGTACAATATCTGATTCAGTTCTGATGAGTTACATTTCTGTGTTATTATTGGTGTATGCTGCACCCCCAATGTCCAGAACATGGTGCCCGTATGCTGGTTTTTTTCAATAAAATACTGGAAAGGATAGAAATGTAGTTTGTCTCTTTTATCCGATTATTAATCGATCAATCGAAGTAATAATCGACAGATTAATCGATTATCAAATTAATCGTTACTTGCAGCCCTAATATATATATATATATATATATATATATATATATATATACATATATATATATATATATATATATATATATATATATATATATATATATATATATATATATATATATATATATATATATATATATATATGTAAACATACATTGTATATAAATAAAGGAAAGTGTGTTTTTAAGAATATACATGTGTGTGTACCAATTTTGCTCACCTTGAGTGTGTTGGCAGAGAGGAAGTTGTCCCAGCAGTAGTCCCTCTCACAACGTGCACCACGTTGTTTAGCATCCTCCCAGCCCTGACCAATCATTGGATTAAATGAAGTTGGATCAGTTGGTCCATCACACAGCGACTGTAGGTGTGAGCCACTTTATTACCTGAAAGGCATTGACTACAGTGAGGTGGTCACTCTTGGAGTTTCTAGACAAGGTTTTCCTCCTCATGTCCGCCATCTTTTCTTTGCCCTGAGTAGAAAATCAAATAACAGCGTGATGTAATCCTGTGGACAGGTGTGTATCTATATATGCTTGCTGCATTAATGTATGAGAGTCAAAGGTCTACCAGGGGTATGAAGAAAGGGTCTTTGAAGCTGAGAGATGCGGCAATGGTGAGCACCGGGTCAAGGCAGCCAAGCAGAGCTCCAAACAGGATGAGTTTCCCAATGTGAGGCTCTACGGGCAGGCGGGCCAGATGGACACCGAGCGCTGTCAGATTCTCGGAATGATCCAAGGCATTCTGACAAACAGCAAAGCAAAAGTGTAGAGTAGCTTAATATCTTATATTAAATATAGCCTTGCTTTTATTAAACTCATTTTAGTTTGATATATTAAATAACATTAACAGACACCTGATGTTTAAAGTTCATAGTATATCCAGCCTAACATGCTATCTGTAGCTGTAATACAGTTACCGTATTTTTCGGAGTATAAGTCGCTCCGGAGTATAAGTCGCACCGGCCGAAAATGCATAATAAAGAAGGAAAAAAACATACATATGTCGCACTGGAGTATAAGTCGCATTTTTTGGGGAAACTTATTTGATAAAACCCAACACCAAGAATAGACATTTGAAAGGCAATTTAAAATAAATAGAGAATAGTGAACAACAGGCTGAATAAGTGTACGTTATATGACGCATAAATAACCAACTGAAAACGTGCCTGGTATGTTAACGTAACATATTATGGTAAGAGTCATTCAAATAACTATAACATATAGAACATGATATACGTTTACCGAACAATCTGTCACTCCTAATCGCTAAATCCGATGAAATCGTATACGTCTAGTCCAGTGGTTCATAACCTTGTTGGAGGTACCGAACCCCACCAGTTTCATATGCGCATTCACCGAACCCTTCTTTAGTGAAAAATTAAATGATGTTTTTTTTCAAATTCAAGACAAAGCTATATGTTTTTGCTAACACTTTAGTATGGGGAACATATTCTAAGTAACAAAGACTTAATTTAGAGTTTTTTGGACACTAGGGGAACATATTCTAAGTAACAAAGACTTATTTTAGAGTTATTTGGTTAGGGTTAGGGGGTAAGGGCCAGGGTTAGAGGGTTAGGGTTATAATAAGGCCATGCCGAATAAGGCATTAATAAGTACTTAATAATGACTAGTTAAGAGCCAATATGTTACTAATTTGCATGTTAATAAGCAACTAATTAATGGTGAATATGTTCCCCATACTAAAGTGTAACCATGTTTTTTTACTGGTGCACAAAATGAACCATGCATGAACATCACCTTGTTCAAAGAACAAAACCAACACCGTGCATAAACTCACAACAAATTACACACCTGCAAATCAGTGTGACTTCTGCTGTTGCCGTATCCGTAGTATGCCGATAGGGAGAAGCTTTTATTTACACGGGTGTGTCTTGACCTCCGCCAAACCCCTGAGCCCGACTCACCGAACCCCTAGGGTTCGATCGAACCCAGGTTAAGAACCACTGACTGGTGTAGTCTCTTAAGTGAATGAGCTAAATAATATTATTTGATATTTTACGGTAATGTGTTAATAATTTCACACATAAGTCGCTCCTGAGTATAAGTCGCACGCAAACTAAGAAAAAAACTGCGACTTATAGTCCGAAAAATACAGTACCTAATGTTGAGCCTTATATTTAATTACTTGTATTCTATGGTTATCGTCATTCTTTTCCTCTTTGTCATCACTTTTGTCCCTCTGTGGTACCATCACTAAAAATAAAAATCAGTGATGGCAACTAAGTTTTGTGTGACTTTTGTGTCGATACAAAAACCTACAAGTCCATCAATTAAATGGAACATTTCCCTGCTCTCAAAACACAAACAAGAATTTGCTACCGAGACAACTTCTCCAACGAAGACAGAACAATTTCCCAACCGTGGCTAATTCTTTACTTCTTTGTGCTCTTCCTTACCAGGTTTTGGAGGTTCTTGATGGCCAGATGGACAGCCTTTTCAGCGGGGGGGTCAATCGTTTTCTGCAGGAAGACAGCAATGCTGCCGAGCTTCAATATCTGTCCAGGGAAAATGAGAGTACACAATCCGTCATACTCAAATGACACAATCCTATTTCTTGTGCCTAACTAAACAAGTTAGATGCTAATTAATTGTCTGTTTTTCATACAGACTGATGCATTAATTCAGACTTGTTCCAGCTGGCTTCACTTCAAACACATTAAGCTGTACTTCAGAAGCATCCAACATCCAAATACACATTCAATAGTCTCTGGTGCAGGCATTGCCAACACTCGATGGGAGTGAACTTTGCCTTTGTGTTCCATTAGCATGCGATGAGGCAAGACTGAGTGTATTGGGAGGCTTTGCAAAGAGGATGGTAAAGATAAATAGCAAGCCAGAGCCACAAAAGACAATCCTCCTCAGGGCTTCCAGAGGGCGCCCGTCGAGTAGGAAGTCCCCGATGCTACATGTATATGCAGTATCTCACTGAAGTGAGTAGGGTAGCCCCCACATTTCAGCAGCCATCTTCTCTTCAGACAATACTATAGAAATGTAACCTAAAGAGGTCAATTTTTTTCTATTTTGTTTCCGTTTATACCCCCATTATTTACTTTTTACTTTTTAAATTCGATCTCAATTCTGTACACTGCTGCTGGAATTTAATTTTCCTGGGGGAACTCTCCTGAAGGAATCAATAAAGTACTATCTATCTATCTATGTACAGCTTGCACAGCAAGATTTACTATCCACTGAAAATGAGTCAACACACAGCCATTATTGTCTAAATAGATAGTAACACAATTGAGTACACTTCATAGTGAACATGTCCAAGCATTGTTATTAAGCACTGCCTTAATCCTCTTGGACAAGAAATTAACTAGAACTGCCTCTTTGGCTGACACTATGGTTAATTTTAGTCAGCAAGCAACTAATTATGTGTCCCCATACAAAGTTTGGGGCCGCTCCCTAAGCCATGATTACATAAAACTGTTTATTGGTATCTTAAGCATTATGAAATATCATTATCACTGGAGAACAAACACACAGACAAGCCAGGAGCAGACATGCTAATAGCTAAACTAACCGCTAAGTTAGCTTAAACCAACACCAAGACGTAGGTGGTTAGTATTGTTTAAGAAGCGTAGATGGAAACACGATGCAGCAGAAAGTAAGCAAATATTAACAGGAAATTAACAAGTAGTTTAATCAGTCTACCCTATATATATATATATATATATATATATATATATATATATATATATATATATATATACACACACATACATACACACACACACATCTCTATTTGCAGGAAAACCTGCGAAACAGGCTTGTAGGGATGAAATAGCCTCAGTGTTTTTTCCTGACCTAACGTATATTCCGCTCTACACCGGTATTGAGCACTGTATAATGGAACTGGAAACTCAAGACAGCCATGACATTATGTTCTTTACAAGTGTATGTAAACTTTTTATCACGACTGTATACGCACGCACGCGCGCACGCAAAAACTCTGATCGGAACATTCCTATTCTAAAGTATAGAACAGTCTTACAATATATTGGACTTCTCTGCGTGTCTGTTGGGACGCAACAATATTTTTCATATAGAAGGTCTTTCCGTCGCTAAATGATCACATTCATAATTTCTCATATGCTTTGCATTGTGTGCGGATGGCTGATCACATAAATGAAGCTGCATGTGTGCATGTGTTACTGAGGGACCTTGATTTGCAGGCACAGTTCCTCCAGGGGTGTCCTCATGATTTCGGGTAATTGGTAGTCATCCAGCAGGCTGGCTCTGAGACCGTTGTAGAAATGATAACACTTCCCTGGACACACACTGTATATATATATATTTGTATATGCAGAACAAAAAGAGAAAGAAAACAAAAGTTATGTCAGTCATTTAATTGAGAATGAATGGCACAAAACAGCACTTTGCCAGCAGTTGGCACTAATTGGGTCTGGCTCCACTCTGATGTGGGAGCTAGCCAACAAAAGCAACAATACCAGCTGGAAACATTCTGCTTTTGTGAGTACACACTGCTGGTTGGCGAATGGCGTGGACATATGGGGAGCTAGGATTATAAAACTAAGGTTGATATTGCATATAATTACATAGACAAAAATATGTAAATATTACCCACCGGCCAGCACGTCCTTTCCTCTGCTTGGCGTTGGCCAAGCTCACCCACTCGGCTGTCATGGTGCTGATGTTGTTGTTGGTGTCAAAGTTAGTTTCCTTAATCTTCCCTCCATCGATCACATAAACCACATCATCTATGGTGATGCTGTGTGGCGGGGGAGAGAAGGGAAAATGGGAATGAAGTCAGATGGAAAAACACATCAAAGCAGGCGGTCCGAAAATGCTTCATTATGACTCACAATCTTTCTGAAGTAAAAGATACAATTGAGCCCAAGGGAGAATTTAACGCCTATTTTTAGAGAAGTGATGGAGAGCATGGGCCACTTCTTAAATACGTGTGTGTGTATTTGTGAGCGCATGAATACATCTTCAAAGAGACAGTCTGTTCTATTCAAGGCAATATGTCTGACCTAGTAATAAATCCAAGAAATATATGCTAATTATCCTTTCATCATCGCTTCTATAAAATCCTTGGACGCGTGCACATGCACGGACATACACGTTCTTGTATTTCTTACCTTCTTGAGACCTCCAAAAAATGCCTAACTCTTTAGGACCACCCTTTCTAGATAAGATAAGGTTTGTATTTACAACATCAATAATATATACATACTATGCAAATATAAAAAAAGTAAGCTTTTAGTTAATTTTTTTTGTTTGTAATTGGTTTTTAATCTTCATTATTTACTTCAAGTTATTACAGTATGTCTATATAAATATTTATTTATTTATTTTATACATTTTGGCCAAAGGCAGCGCATCTCAATTTCTTTCACACACTTGTTATTCCATATGTTGGCCAGAGGGGGAGCACTTCAAATTTTTACACACGCTTGTTATTTCATATGTTGACCAGAGGGGGAGCACTTTTAAAAGAGACACACAGTCAATTTGAAAAATCCCTCCTTTTTGGGACCACCCTCATTTTGATAGATGTCACCAGCAGTGGTGCAAATGAGACATTCTCTATTAGATGCAATGTTATTGGGACCATGATTTATGTCATCACTTGTTCACATCTCCTCATATGGAAGACTTTTCCTTCTTCATGTCTCAAGAAGGGTAGAAATACAAGGACACACACACACACACACACACACACACACACACACACACACACACACACACACACACACACACACACACACACAGACAGAGTAAATGGAAAAAGCGTCATCACATTTCAGCTAAGAGAAAACCAAAAACAATTGGTGCTGGAGCAGTCCAAGAGACACACTTACCTTGTCTCGGCTATATTGGTAGCAATAACAATCTTTCGCACCCCAGGAGGCGGCCTTTTGAACACCTGGGAGGAGCGGAAGACAAAGATGAGATTGGATTTCGGTCATAATTAAGAAAGAGGTTTGCCAAGTCGGCCCAGACGAGCGAAACAGTAAATACTGACCTGTGTCTGATTAATAGTGGGCATGAGCGAGTGCAGCGGGATGATAACAAAGCTCTCTAAAACACAAACAAAAATGTGGCATTGGAAACAACAGAATACAACTTGCTTCTGGTTAGAGCTGCTAAAAACACAAAAGGGAATGCATCAACTTAGATATATGATATACTTAATTTTTCACTTGTGAATATTGAGTAAGTGACAATAAAGTGAGCTTCATTGTGCTGATGGAATTAATAGTGTCTGTCTCCATAGTTACTATATGTCTTTACTAACTAACATGTAAGCAGTTACTTTGCAAAAGCAAAAAACAAATTATTCCAGCTTTACATTTACATTAGGACTCTTTACAGACTGCTGATTTGTCAGAGAATGCTGATGCAGTGAGGTCTGCAAGTAGTTGGACAGTTTTGTGTATAATTTGCTTTTTCTGCAATTGATTTTAAACTAAACAGTGATAGAAGTGTAGATTTTTAGCTTAAATGTTTTACAAAATATACAGTACAGCATATACCCTTTAGGAATTACCATATTTTTCAGACTATAAGTCACAGTTTTTTTCATAGTTTGGCCGGGGGTGCGACTTATACTCAGGAGTGACTTATGTGTGAAATTATTAACACATTACCGCAAAATATCAAATATTATTATTTAGCTCATTCACGTAAGAGACTAGACGTATAAGATTTCATGGGATTTAGCGATTAGGAGTGACAGATTGTTTGGTAAACGTATAGCATGTTCTATATGTTATAGTTATTTGAATGACTCTTACCATAATATGTTACGTTAACATACCAGGCACGTTCTCAGTTGGTTATTTATGCGTCATATAACGTACACTTATTCAGCCTGTTCACTATTCTTTACTTATTTTAAATTGCCTTTCAAATGTCTATTCTTGGTGTTTGGTTGTATCAAATACATTTCCCCAAAAAATGCGACTTATACTCCAGTGCGACTTATATATGTTTTTTCCCTTCTTTATTGTGCATTTTCGGCAGGTGCGACTTATACTCCGAAAAATACGGTAGACATTTTATACAGAGCACGTTCATTTTTATAAGCTCAAACAAATGTTAGGTGTCACTAATATCTGGGTAAGTGGAATTATTGCACTAAAATCGTCTGAATCGAGAGTCAACTTTTGCATCAAAAACATTGGAAATCTTTTTTATATTGGAAGTTTTTGCATACACTCATGGCACTCAGCATCAAGGGTTGGAATTGGGGGTTAAATCACTAAAAATGATTCCCAGGCGCGGCCACCACTGCTGCTCACTGCTCCCCTCACCTCCCAGGGGGTGAACAAGGGGATGGGTCAAATGCAGAGAACAAATTTCAGCACACCTAGTGTGTGAGTGACAATCATTGGTACTTTAACTTAACTTAACTTTAATTTTAAAACATTTAAAACCTTTTTGTTAGGGCTGTCAAAAATAAGTAGTTAAATGGGAACTGCACTTTTTTGGGATTTTTTCCTATCGTTCACAATCATTATGAAAGACATGACGATGGATGTGTTTTTTTATGCATTCTAGATATTACATAAATGCGATCAAAAGTCTGCTTACAAGGGAGCTTATGTGAGCCGCTCTATTCTGCCTATAAAGCCCTTAACAAACATCCAAACAACTCCATTAAGATTTTGTATAAATTAATGAATGAAATTTGAATAAATGAATAAATGTATTTATTCCGGCAGACAGACATATACAGCAACACTTCATCATTCTTTGTAATTTGACAGACATGCAACAGCACCCACCGAAAAGGGATACGGGAAAAAAGCAAGAATGCTTATCCATGTCCCGCCCCTAATTTACAATCAACTTATTGGTTATATATGTTGGTTATATATGTTGGTTATATAGTCCAAGTTTCAACAGCAGATTCGATGGATACATGACAATTTCAGAACAAGTATAATAACATATGATAATGGAAGATAATAACAAGTCAGTATACATACACCAATGTGGATATAATAGCACTGAGTGACCATGAGATTAGCTCCATCTTGCCTGTGTATCTTTCGTCTTCTGAAGCCTTGTCTGGTGTGTTATGTCCCTTATTCCACAGTGAGTTATTTTGCACCTGTGTCCCACAGTTGAGATAGTCCAAACAACTGGTCATGTTTTTGATAGTTTCCCAACAACACATCTTTTACCGCAAGGTTGAACACTCTTAGGCTAGAAGACAGTTTAATTTCTCTGCTCATATTGTCCCACGGTTTCACCCCCAGCTATAGATAAAGTTTGAGCCTTGAATATGGAATTTACCATGTTATGTTTGAATTTCAGGACACCCCTGAGTTCATGTGGACCATCTCTGAGTGAAAACAGACTCTGTATATTTGCAGGTAGAGCCCTTTGTGAGGCCATAAACATAACTTGAAGGCTACTGTATTGGATTATATCATGTAGTTTAAGAAAATTACTCATTTTGAACAGATCATTGGTATGAGCTCTATATGGGGCATAATGTATCATTCTAATTGCCTTTTTCTGGAGCTTAAATAGCAGTTCAATAGTGTCCCTGCAGGTGTGCCCCCAAACTTCAGTGCAATACTGTAAATGCGGCAATAAAAGAGCAAAGTAAATCGTTTTAAGTGAATTTTGATTTGGTAATTTTTGCATTTTCCACAAAATGGAGACACCCTTAGCCAATTTAGACTGTACTGCTTTCACATGTGGTTTCGAAGTCAGTAGAGTAAAAGGGCGGTGCATTGAAATGCAGGAGCTTGAACACGCTCTTGGGAGTGTAGAGCGATTTGGCAAAAAACACCCGTCATTTCTGTCAATTTCATGGCTGGCTCAAAGCGTGAACACTCTGTGATCACATACGACCGACAGACAATTTTGGATGTGGATAGATGGGGTCGTTATAGACTGAAAGATGCATGTACGGTGGACCTCCTCGCTAGCATGGGAATACTTCGCGGGCTACATCGAGCGGCCTTTGTAGCAGCGGAGTCAAGTACTAGCGGGGACCGTCAATGGAGGAGACGTAAGCGGTGTGAGCGGAAGCAGAAGCGGGGATGCCGAGCGGGGCTAACAACAAAGGGAAAAGCTAATCCCCAAAGAAGCGTGGAGTGTCCGGGTAAGGAGTCATTTAAACTAGAACTAGCCGGCGCCAGGCTAGATAATCCCTGCACACATAGCAATTCTCTTAGAATAAAACACAACTCACATAATGTTTTTTCTTTTGTGACCGTGTCAGAGGCAGACATACATTGTACTGAGGTGGCTAACTATGATGCGTTCAGTTTATCGCAGCATCAAGCAAACAATCTGAAAATTCCCATCGTATCAATTCCTAGATATGGTCGAAACTATTTAAAGTGCACTACGCATAATAAACGCAACATTATTAATATTGCTACTTCGGATAATTTCAACAAACAATCCTCAAAACAGCCCACTACCTATAATATGGGCTTTTTAAACATAAGATCATTATCTTCCAAAACGTTACTAGTTAATGAGGTCATTAGAGACAACAAACTTGACGTCGTTGGTCTCCCCGAGACCTGGCTCAAACCAGACGATTTTTTTTGCGCTAAATGAGGCATCTCCTCCTAACTATACGAATGCACATGTTGCCCGTCCTCTTAAAAGGGGAGGGGGTGCCGCACTAATATACAATGAAAACTATAATTTTACACCTAACCTAAATAATAAATATAACTCGTTTGAGGTGCTCACTATGAGGTTTGTCACACCGCTACCTCTCGACCTGGCTGTTATCTACCGCCCCCCTGGGCCCTATTCGGACTTCATCAGTGAATTCTCAGAGTTTGTTGCTGATCTAGTGACGCACGCCGACAATATAATCATAATGGGGGACTTTAATATCCATATGAATACCCCATCGGACCCTCCATGCGTGGCGCTCCAGACTATAATTGATAGCTGTGGTCTTACACAAATAATAAATGAACCCACGCATCGCAACGGTAATACGATAGATCTAGTGCTTGTCAGGGGTGTCACCACCTCTAAAGTTACGATACTCCCGTACACTAAAGTAATGTCCGGTCATTACCTTATAAAATTCGAAGTTCTGACTCATTGTCAACAAACTAATAATAATAATAATAATAACTACTATAGCAGCCGCAACATTAATGCTGCCACAACGACGACTCTTACTGACCTACTGCCTTCGGTAATGGCACCATTCCCAAATTATGTGGGCTCTGACAATCATTGGTACTTTAACTTAACTTAACTTAACCTCACTAACAACTTTAACGACGCCCTGCGCGACACCATTGATAGTGTAGCACCGCTAAAGCTGAAAAGGGCCCCTAAAAGGCGTACCCCATGGTTTACAGAAGAAACTAAAGCCCAGAAATTATCATGTAGAAAGCTGGAACGCAAATGGCGTGCGACTAAACTTGAGGTTTTCCATCAAGCATGGAGTGATAGTTTAATAACTTATAAACGCATGCTTACCTCAGCTAAAGCTAAATATTACTCAAATCTCATCCACCTCAACAAAAATTATCCTAAATTTTTGTTTAGTACAGTAGCATCGCTAACCCAACAATGGACTCCTCCCAGTAGCTCCACCCACTCAGCAGATGACTTTATGAATTTCTTTAATAAGAAAATTGAAGTCATTAGAAAAGAGATTAAAGACAATGCATCTCAGCTACAACTGGGTTCTATTAACACAGATACGACTGTATATACGACGGACACTGCCCTCCAAAATAGTTTCTCTCTCTTTGATGAGATAACATTGGAGGAATTGTTAAAATGTGTAAATGGGACAAAACAAACAACATGTTTACTTGACCCAATTCCTGGGAAACTTATCAAGGAGCTTTTTGTATTATTAGGTCCATCAGTGTTAAATATTATAAACTTATCACTTTCCTCTGGCACTGTTCCCCTAGCATTCAAAAAAGCGGTTATTCATCCTCTACTCAAAAGACCTAACCTCGATCCTGATCTCTTGGTAAACTACCGGCAGGTGTCCCACCTTCCGTTTATCTCGAAAATCCTCGAAAAAATTGTCGCACAGCAGCTAAATGAACACTTAGCGTCTAACAATCTCTGTGAACCTTTTCAATCCGGTTTCAGGGCAAATCACTCTACGGAGACAGCCCTCGCAAAAATGACTAATGATCTATTGCTAACGATGGATTCTGATGCGTCATCTATGTTGCTGCTTCTTGATCTTAGCGCCGCTTTCGATACTGTTGATCATAATATTTTATTAGAGCGTATCAAAACGCGTATTGGGATGTCAGACTTAGCCTTGTCTTGGTTGAACTCTTATCTTACTGACAGGATGCAGTGTGTCTCCCATAACAATGTGACCTCGGACTATGTTAAGGTAACGTGCAGAGTTCCCCAGGGTTCGGTTCTTGGCCCTGCACTCTTTAGTATTTACATGCTGCCGCTAGGTGACATCATACGCAAATACGGTGTGAGCTTTCACTGTTATGCTGATGACACTCAACTCTACATGCCCCTAAAGCTGACCAACACGCCGGATTGTAGTCAGCTGGAGGCGTGTCTTAATGAAATTAAACAATGGATGTCCGCTAACTTTTTGCAACTCAACGCTAAGAAAACGGAAATGCTGATTATCGGTCCTGCTCAACACCGACATCTATTTAATAATACCACCTTAACATTTGACAACCAAACAATTAAACAAGGCGACTCGGTAAAGAATCTGGGTATTATCTCCGACCCAACTCTCTCGTTTGAGTCACACATTAAGAGTGTTACTAAAACGGCCTTCTTTCATCTCCGTAATATCGCTAAAATTCGTTCCATTTTGTCCACAAGCGATGCTGAGATCATTATCCATGCGTTCGTTACATCTCGTCTCGATTACTGTAACGTTTTATGTCTAGCATTAAAAGATTACAGTTGGTACAAAATGCGGCTGCTAGACTTTTGACAAAAACAAGAAAGTTTGATCATATTACGCCTATACTGGCTCACTTGCACTGGCTTCCTGTGCACCTAAGATGCGACTTTAAGGTTTTGCTACTTACGTATAAAATACTACACGGTCAAGCTCCAGCCTATCTTGCCGATTGTATTGTACCATATGTCCCGGCAAGAAATCTGCGTTCAAAGAACTCCGGCTTATTAGTGATTCCCAGAGCCCAAAAAAAGTCTGCGGGCTATAGAGCGTTTTCTATTCGGGCTCCAATACTATGGAATGCCCTCCCGGTAAAAGTTAGAGATGCTACCTCAGTAGAAGCATTTAAGTCTCATCTTAAAACTCATTTGTATACTCTAGCCTTTAAATAGACTCCCTTTTTAGACCAGTTGATCTGCCGTTTCTTTTCTTTTCTTTTCTACTCTGCTCCCAACCCGGGGTGGACCGCTAGCCTGTGCATCGGATGGGGACATCTCTACGCTGCTGACCCGTCTCCGCTCGGGATGGTTCCTGCTGGCCCCACTATGGACTGGACTTTCGCTGATGTGTTGGACTTTCACAATATTATGTCAGACCCACTCGACATCCATTGCTTTCGGTCTCCCCTAGAGGGGCGGGGGTTACCCACATATGCGGTCCTCTCCAAGGTTTCTCATAGTCATTCACATTGACGTCCCACTGGGGTGAGTTTTCCTTGCCCGTATGTGGGCTCTGTACCGAGGATGTCGTTGTGGCTTGTACAGCCCTTTGAGACACTTGTGATTTAGGGCTATATAAATAAACATTGATTGATTGATTGATTGATTGATTGATTGATTGAGTAGAGCTTCTATCTTAACCCCCAAGACCTTGTGTTCATTTACTCTATTTATAGACTTCCCGCTAACTTTTATGTGTATGTTTTTTTCCAGTCCCCTTCTCCCGAAGAGGATTTAGTTTGTTTTTGAGAGATTTAGTGATAGTTTATTTATTAAAAACCACGAATGAATTTTTGACAATTCACTGTTCACTGTGTTTACTAATTGAATTAAATCTTTTCCAGAACAGAGGATGTTGGTGTCGTCCGCGAACAACACTAATTTTAGGACGTCAGATACTTTGACTATATCATTGATATATAATGTGAAAAGTTTTGGTCCCAAGACTGACCCCTGTGGAACCCCACAAGTGATAACTCGGTTTTTAGATATGTTATTTCCCATCTGTACAAATTGTGTTCTGTTCGAGAGATAACTTTTTATCCATTTTAAAGACTCTAACTTTATATGTCTGCAGTTTGTCAATTAGAATACTGTGGTTTAATGTGTCAAAGGCTTTTTTTAGGTCAATAAAAATGCCAATAGCATAGAGTTTGTTGTCTAGTGCATCTTTGATCAATTCTACAGTGTCAGTTAAAGCCATTCCTGTGGAATCTGTTTTTTCCTAAAACCATATAGGCTATCACACAACAGTCTATGTTTATCAATTAATTTTTGTAATCTGGTCTGAAAAAGTGTCTCTGAGATTTTACAGCATTGGAGTAGTAATGAAATCGGACGGTAATTTGAAAACAAATGTTTATCACCGCTTTTGTACAGAGGAAGCTCTTTCGCCTTCTTCATTTTATCAAGAAAAACACCATTTGAAAATGATAAACTACAGACATATGTCAGTGCTGGCACTAAAGCCATGGAGATGTTTTTTAACAGTCTCATTGATTAACCATATCTATCAGTGGAGGCTTTTGGTGAGAACTCTCTAAATAGAGAAGCCACTTCATGCTGTGACACTAGTGTCAGGAGCATGTGCTCTGTCATTAAAGTTAAAGTTAAAGTGCCAATGATAGTGACACACAAACTAGGAGTGGTGAAATGTTGAAGTGTTGCTATATATGTCTGTCTGCCGGAATAAATAAATTAATTCATTCATTCATTCAAAATTAATTCATTAATTTATACAAAACCTTAATGGTGTTTGGATGTTTGTTAAGGGCTTTATAGGCAGAATAGAGCGGCTCACATAAGCTCCATTGTAAGCAGACTTTTTATCGCATTTATTATTATCTAGAATGCAAAAAAAAAACACATCCGTCGTCATGTCTTTCATAATGATTGTGAACGATAGGAAAAAATCCCAAAAAAGTGCAGTTCCCATTTAACTACTTATTTTTGACAGCCCTAACAAAAAGGTTTTAAATGTTCTAAAATTAAAGTTAAGTTAAGTTAAGTTAAGTTAAAGTACCAATGATTGTCACACACACACTTGACCCATCCCCTTGTTCACCCCCTGGGAGGTGAGGGGAGCAGTGGGCAGCAGCGGTGGCTGCGCCCGGGAATCATTTTTGGTGATTTAACCCCCAATTCCAACCCTTGATGTTGAGTGTCAAGCAGGGAGGTAATGGGTCCCATTTTTATAGTCTTTGGTATGACTCGGCCGAGGTTTGAACTCACAACCTACCCATCCCAGGGTGGACACTCTAACCACTAGGCCACTGAGTCATGACTGAGTCCTGTTGCTGTTATCACTCCTTCAGTCAAAATAATTCCAGTGCACATGCGAGGGAGCAATGTTTCTGGCCAGTGACGGGCCCACCTGCACAAAATAGTCATTACATTTCTCCAGAATCCGCTCCTAATTTTCCTTCTTCACTCCGTTTATCTCGAAGTGAGTTGGAAATGACTTTGTCGTGGCTCTCCCAGCAACCTTGTTTAAATTTTTCCACAGGCTCTTAGTATAATTCCGGTTATCCGTCAATAGCTTATCATAATAGTACTTTTTCTGTTTTCTGATTAAATAAGTCACTTTATTTCTGTGGTATTTGTATTTGTCATATGTTTGCTCATTTCTGGCCTTTGAAAAGTTTTTATATAATTTATTATTTTTCCTAAATGCATTACTCAATGTTTTTGTCATCCAAGGCTTTTTATCTTTGGTGTTTTTTACTTCTGCATGAAGTAGTTATTACCGGACAGTGCATGTCGTATGATTCAATTAATGTGTTAAGGAATATCTCATATGCGGAGTTGGTATCCGATTCACTGAATACACTATTCCATTCTTTGTTAATCATGTCACGTTCAAAGGTCATGATTCTCCTTTCATTACAGAGCCTTCTAATGGTTTTTGTTTCTGGCTTTTGAAGTGTGCAATAATCCAAACTACAGACTGTGAATACCGGAAGGTGATCGGATATATCAGTTACCATAAGACCGCTAGTTATTTCAGTGTCTAGTATGTTGGTAAAAATATTGTCAATTAGAGTGGCGCTCTGCTTCGTGATTCTACTATGGCGTGTGATAAGAGGTCGCAAGCCATAGGCATACATAGAGTTAACAAAGTCCTAATTCTGGTTGTTGTCATTGGGGTTTAACAGATCAATATTAAAGGCCTACTGAAACCCACTACTACCGACCACACAGTCTGATAGTTTATATATCAATGATGAAATCTTAACATTGAAACACATGCCAATACGGCCGGGTTAACTTATAAAGTGCAATTTTAAAATTCCCGCCACACTTCCGGTTGAAAAACTCCTTTGGATATGATTTATGCGCGTGACGTCACAAAATCCACGGAAGTGGTCGGACCCCATCGACCCGATACAAAAACCTCTTGTTTTCTTCGACAAAATTCCACAGTATTCTGGACATCTGTGTTGGTGAATCTTTTGCAATTTGTTTAATGAACAATGGAGGCTGCAAAGAAGAACGTTGTAGGTGGGATCGATCTGTGTATTAGCGGCTAAGTACAATACTTACAGCAACACAACAAGGACTACTTACTACGCCTAGCCGATGCTTGCCGCCAAACCCACGGATGAAGTCCTTCGTCGCGCCGTCGATCGCTGGAACGCAGGTGAGCACGGCTGTTGATGGGAAGATGAGGGCTGGCTGGCGTAGGTGGAGCGCTAATGTTTTCATCATAGTTCTGTGAGGTCCGGTTGCTAAGTTGCTAAATTAGCCTTAGCGTCGTTAGCAACAGCATTGTTAAGCCTTACCAGGCTGAGAATTTTTAACCGTGTAGTTACATGTACATGGTTTAATAGTATTGTTTATCTTCTGTCTATCCTTCCAGTCAGGGGTTTATTTCTTTTGTTTCTATCTTCATTTGAGAACGATGCTATCACGTTAGCTCAGTAGCTAAGTGTGTCACCGATGTATTGTCGTGGGGATAAAAGTCACTTTAAATGTTCATTTCGCGTGCTCGACTCTCATTTTCAAGAGGATATAGTATCCGAGGTGGTTTAAAATACAAATCCGTGATCCACAATAGAAAAAGGAGAGAGTGTGGAATCCAATGAGCCAGCTTGTACCTAAGTTACGGTCAGAGCGAAAAAAGATACGTCCATCACTGCCTCTCTAGTCCTTCACTGTAACGTTCCTCATCTACGAATCTTTCATCCTCGCTCAAATTAATGGGGTAATCGTCGCTTTGTCGCTCCGAATCTCTCTCGCTCCATTGTAAACAACGGGGAATAGTGAGGAATACTAGCTCCTGTGACGTCACACTACTTCCGGTACAGGCAAGGCTTTTTTTTATCAGCGAGCAAAAGTTGCGAACTTTATCTTCGATTTTCTCTACTAAATCCTTTTAGCAAAAATATGGCAATATCGCGAAATGATCAAGTATGACACATAGAATGGATCTGCTATTCCCGTTTAAATAAAAAAAAATCATTTCAGTAGGCCTTTAAATTACTGGCGTACACTTGGTGTGTGATTACCTGATCGGAACATCTGCTGCGCCATTAGTAGGTCGTTGAGGCTGCTGATGTTGTCCCAGCCGGGCAGGAAGACCAAGATTGCACCGTCCTGTTAGGAAACAAAAAAGGTGTGGTGGCACTAAGAAGTAGACACTGGGAACAAAGCAAAGCTTCAACAAGAAACAAAATACAGCAGAAGCACGGTAACTAAGGATTAGCATATTAAATCTGTCCCAACAGTTTACACTGTTTTTCACTCTTGCAATGCTGTTTGTACAGGTATTTATGTATTTATTTTTAACATTTTATTTATTGTTTTTCTTGTATTTTAACTGCACCTAACAGAGTAGCCACCCGTATATTTGTCATGCTCCCATGTTTGATGGCAATAGGGCATTCTATTCTATTTTAAGGATTAGGATTGTGACCAAAATAAGATGTGGTCCTCATGGAGTATAACCTGCCACATTCATTGGGACGCCATGTTCACCAGGTTGGAATTTGTGTTGGAACCATGTTGGAGCCGTGTTAGTGCTAAGTTAGAACTATGTTTGAATTGTGTTAAAGCCATGTTAGACTCCTGTTAGACTCATGCTAAAACGATGCTACAATCATGTTATAGCCATGTAAGAATCATGTTAGAAGCATGCTAAAATCATGTTCGAGCCATGTTAGAATCATGATAAAACCATGCTACAATCATGTTAGAGCCATAATAATAACATTGTCTGTGTTATTATTATTATTAGCTTTTATCTAGTTTGCACTTTGTCTGTATTATTACTATTATCATTATTATCGACTCATCTTTGCCTCATTCTTTTTATGTTCCTATTCTAATGATGTTGGATCTGCGTTGTTGTTGTTGGGGACAAGTGTTGTAAATTAGCTTTGGCTACAAACACTATGATGCATACATTGGATAAATGTTTCAGATATCTATGTTTCTGTATCTGTCCCTATTTCAAATAAACCTTTATGTAAGAATCATGTTTGAACCATGCTAAAATCATGTTCGAGCCATGTTAGAATCATGACAAAACCATGCTACAACCATGTTACAATCATGTTTGAGCCATCTTAGAGCCACGCTACAACCATGTTAGAGGTGAGAGTCAGTCTATTTTTATTTTATATTTTCTCTTATCGAAGTACAGCCATATTATGAAAGAAAAATCAGGATGATAATAAGCTGGTTGTGCTTTAAAAATAACTTTGCAATAAATCTCCTCAGGGGAAGCAGACATTAAAAAAATATACTCTTATCTGCCAGCACTGCGGGGCTTTAAATTATGTCTCATTATTATCACCAGTTATCTACCGTTATCACTCTGTGTGAGTGTTGTATTAACTACAATTTAAGTAAGTAAAACAGGAGCAAGTGTAGTGGTGACTCACAGGAATGTCTATGAATGCCTGCATGTCATTACCTTGGGTTTCTAATCATGAACCACAGCAATGTAATTAACCAACACAATCAAGACAGCTGAGTCACATCCTTCATTCAAGAGTCCGTCATGGACAATCAGTCGTTTCTCTTTTTGCTGTCTGACAATGCCACAGTGAATCAGCTGTTTCAATGGCTGATTGACAGATGTGCTTTATTATGAGAAGGGCTAATGACTTCGCTTTTCTGCGTTAATCACTTTCAGTATCACTTTCTTATTTCAATGACCTAACCGCTGTCATTAAAAAAAAGTTTGATGCGCAGGCTCAGCACGTCAATGTGCATCACAATAAACACGCAAGGGGCGGAGGGGTGAGCCAAAGAGGGAAAGAAAAGCTCTGTGCCTGTCAGGCACAAGGACAGCAAGCGGCGGTAACATAGCGTGAAAATAAAATATATACCGGTATAGTGGTACTGTCCCAAATACATATTGCTTTTTAAGATATACCGGTATGAAGTATAAAACCGGTATGTCACCCAGCCCTAATGCATATGCATTCATGATTTAGAAGGCAAACCTTAAATTACAACTACATACTGTATGTACGACTAAAGAAAAGAGGGACTCAACGAAAAGCTGGAGACAGGGGGGAAAAAGAAAATGAGGATGCAGTGGGAGAGCATTTGTGCATGTTTTCATTAGCACAGATCTGCTACCAAAGACATTTTTTCTGATCGTATGTCGCAATGTGCTTGGAAGCTGTTCTTCCAATCTGTCTTCCGACAAATGCACGGCATCTGACATCAGATTCAGCGCACACTTTATTATGTAAAAAATATTTATGTAAATATGGCAATAATAAATATACAGAACATGTGATACTTGTGATATTTGTGCAGCTGTACAGTACCTAATGAAGTGTCCGGTGAGTATGAAAGGGGCAAACTCACCCCTTCGTTTAGCACAATATGTCGGATAAGTGCCAAGATTAGCTCTAGGTCAATCTTGTCGTCAGCGTCCAGCATTTCAAGAGCAGTAATAGTGTTGTCAGAGTATCTGTGGGAAAACAGGATATACATTTTTCAGCTGAAATAAAAGGAAGCAAGGACAATATTATTATTATAGCAAAAGCCCTCTACTAACCTAGCTTGTAGAGTGCGAGCATAACAAGGCCAGCTCTCCTTGTATTCCGCCTCCTTCTCCTCCTTCTCAGGTCTTGAGTGATGCCCCTTCATGAAGCCTCTCTTCCACGCAGGGCGACAGTCTTTACTCTTTGGACGATATCTGGCAAAAATAAGTTATTCATTTTAAGATGGAACAGAGTCAAGCTAGGTGCAAGTTAATGCTCTTACCTTGTCATCTCCACCACGTCCTCCAAGAGGAACTCTTCCACTGGGAACGTCAAACCCGGGATGTGGATCATGGGGCAGTTGTCTAAAAAATTTGACAATGAGTGAGGAGCAAACTAATTACTTCACAAATTATTTATCTACAAAATACAACATGTCACACATCTTATACCAAAATATTTAGAGAATTTCTCCGCATTGAGCGTGGCGCTCATTAGGATGATCTTAAGGTCTTCTCGAAAGTTGAGCAGGTCCTTGACAATTGTGAGCAAGACGTCAGAGTGGAGACTTCTTTCGTGAATCTCATCCAAAACCAAGTGGCTGATACTCGATAAGCGCCTGAGTCAAATAAGAGACCAAGTTAGTTTTAATGGCTTCTTATAGTACATATACAGTACAATGACACAAAGTACATGGGATTCTAGTAACGAAATAATTATCAGTAATTTTTAACTTTTATAGCCCTTTAAATCTCCTCACTCTTTTCTCTCTAATGAGGAAAAAGTGTCAGCTTCCCAAGAAATATATTATTTGTTTTAATGCTTCAACCTGAAATATACACATGAAATATCTATTATACTTTGGGGGATTTGATTATACATATACATATCCATATCCATCCATCCATCTTCAACCGCTTATCCAGAATGGGGTCGCAGGGACAACAGCTCTAGCAGAGAACCCCAGACTTCCCTCAGAGAGGAGATGTAATCCCCCCATCTGGTCCTTGGCCTGCCGCGGGGTCTCCTCCCAGTGGGACGTGCAATGAGGACCTCCCTAGGGAGACGCTCGTGAGGCATCCGCACGAGATGCCCCAACCACCTAAGCTGGCTCCTTTCCAAGCGAAGGAGCAGTACATATACATACTGTACACACGCACACGCACGCACGCACGCACGCACGCATGCACACACGCATGCACGCGCGACTTGTCCAGGTTGTACCCCGCCTTCCACCCGAGTGCAGCTGGGAAGGCTCCAGCACGGGGTATTGTTTTTAACTTTGTAAAGCACTTTGCGTTGCATTTCTTTTAGGTATGAAAAGCACTTTATGAATAAAGTTGGATTTGATTTGATACATGTTTTTAAAAATAATTTCAATAAAATTACATTTCTGTATATAAATATACACATTTCTATATATGTATTTACTGATTATTATTAATATTATGCCATGGGATGCGTAAAAAAAAACTGGGAGCAACATTGATTTTCAGTTATTCTATTTCAAACAAACACAAAAAACTCACTCAAATAGGCATCTCCCTAAAATTAGCTGTAAATATAATAATTTTTATGGTATTGTAATTTAATTTGTGCTGAAAAATCATAGAAAAAGTGTAATCACATTAAAAACATTTGATTAACTGCAGTAAATTACTTGCGTGCATAATTTAAATTAACTTTAAAAAAAGATATATTTACACAAATGCAATTATATTGTCAGAATGAAGGAAGGAACATGTTAGAAATGTACATCATTGATTTGCTCAAACATTGTTAACTTATCTTAAGGGGGTTTATTTGAGGTGAAATGTTCCATTATTCATGTTTACATTATGGAGCTATTTGCTTCAATATGAAAACTTTTCTATTTACTAACCCTGTTGAAGAACCTGTTAAGTTCAATCATCGAGGTTCCGCTGTAGTCCTAAGAGAAAGCCTAGCATAAGAATTACTTTAGTTTTTATTAACGGATCAAAATTGTAATTAAATGGATTTCAATAAGACTAATGTTCATCATTAGAAACAAATGTAGGTGTTTGTGTAGCCTTACCATTTAAATCAGGTTTACATTTTTATGAATATCCTTTGGCAAATTCTACTTTTATATTTATTCTAAACAGCCAAAATTGCTTGATAAATTGGCTGGCATAAATTTGGATCTTTAAAGGGCTAAGAGGACATCACACCAACATTTTTACACAAATGATTATAAATATATACACTGTATTTTCCACACTATAGGCCGCACCAGTATATAAGCCGCACCCACTATTTTTTTTTTGTGAAATGAGATAATTACATAGAAAGATTTTGTAAATGTTTATTTAAATTCCTTTTTCCAAACGGTGCCTGTAACACGGTAGTAAAACGGCTGATTAAACAAAACAGAGAATTCATTGATGTCTTTATTCATCCTTTATAAGATGAACAAGATTCTTTATTGTATGATAAGGTTCAAGATCTTTATCAGGATTATGCTTCCTTGTACTTTATAAAATCTTTGAGTTTGAACAGTTTCCTAAAGTGGCTAATTCAAGCACATTGTTTGATTTATTTGCTTCATCCATTCCATCATTTAGCTGTAAGCAAAGAAAAATTCTTAGATTAGCCGCACGTTTGTATAAACCGCAGGGTTTAGAGCTTGGGAAAAAAGTAGCGGTTTATAGTCCGAAAAATACAGTAATAATGACTTCAAATGTTGAGTAGCTGGCTCATCTAGCATTTTGTACAAATGTAGCTCCCTCTGACATGTCAAGGATGTCAACTGCGATTTAAAATGATGCCATTTGTGTTTTGTACCTCTGTGCACTCATCTGTGTTTGTGCTCACTGGACTGAAATGTTTCTACCGTACAGAAAGAGACAAGTATACATGTACTGTACCAACCTCTCGGCCAGCTACTGTGTAAACATGATGCAACAAAAAATTGCAGCATTTTAACAGACTGCCCTATGGCAGTCTGTTAAAATGCTGCAATTTAAAATTCTGCAATTTAAAATGACTCACGATTGCTAAAGTCGTGCCTATTTCGGGATGAGTACAACTGAGACAACAATAAAAGTTGGCACCCTTGTTTCGATACTCGTAATGCAAAGACTAACGTGCGGGGATGAGTTAACAGTGTTTTGAGTCTGCCTCAAAGGATGGGGAGCCATAATAATGATTTTTTGCACTGACAGCCGAGTCAAGCACAATGCAGCAGAGTGACACAAAGGGAAGATCGGGCAGCCAAGAGCAGAAAGCGAAAAGTAAGAGAAGAAGATGTGATGAGGAAAACTCACGAGTCTGAGCGAAGCCACTGCAGGATAATGCCGGTGGTGCAGTACAGGACCGAACCTTGTTTTCGTGGTAACTGGCTGGGGAAAAAAGAGAAAAATAATTACATTTTCCAACAGACACAAAATATGTTTGATATAACAGGTTACAGATGCTTAGTCTAAAATATGTAAGTTTGTCACACGGCAGTAACATCTACAATTACAGGAGACAAGAACACCACAAAATTACTTTGGGGGAAAAATTGGAGGCCATTATTTTTCGACAGTCACAAATAATTATCTTCCAGCTGTGTTACTTATCCCGTATCATTCTGCCTTTATACAATGTACTAGTTGGCGCTTCCACAACTTGTATTTATGGAACTTTCATTTCCAACACTTAATATCAAGCCAGAATGTTAGTGACAGACAGCTGCATGATTTTAATGAAACCCAACTATTTTGGGTGATTCATATACTGTACATGGGGAAAATGTCTGTTTAATGCACTGCAAATTACAACCACAATAATAAAATCATTGTTAAATGAATACTTCCACAACATCAACCAAAATGCATAATCTCATTAGAGATGTGCGGCCAGAGGCTGATATTGTGTTATGCAATGATTATGCATGTGCTCTCAATTCTGACACTCACCTTTCCAAGCGAATTTGGTAACCACACGAATTTCCATTGCCAACACTTTCTGCCCTCTCTGCCGCCACACGCTGTGCTACCTATGTGGACGCAGACACGCCGAGTCTGTTTAACTGTTAGGGAATTCAATTTTCCGGGGACATCTCCAGGCGACGTACCGAAATGGCGCTGATGCGACGAGGCTGCGTGCAAACCACCCGACACATTGAACCCACGCCTCGGTTGATGTGGTCGTCTAGAATGAACTGGGTCACCTGAGTGGTCTTCCCGCATCCAGTCTCACCGCTCACAACCAGGACTTGGTTGGAGTTGATCAGCTGGACCAGCTCCTGGTGGGAGACAGACAAAACGAGGTAAGATTAAGGAGAAAGATTGGTGATTTTAGAATGTATACGTGAACAAAAAAACAAACCTCTTTTTTTCCATAGGATGGCAATTTTTCTCTAAATGTCTAATAAGAAAAGAGCAAAAGCATCTAAGCACGCATTTGACAGCACTGTGAGAAATGTCAGCCTCTCACTAATGCTCACCAGCATCTCCTTGTACACTGGGTGTGATTTTTTCCTCTGCAGATCTCTCCGCAACGACTCATCCAGTGAATGGTCTCTGGCTATTTTCTGAAGTAAAAACTCAAAATCTTTGTCATTTCTCTTTGGTTTCTCTTTCTCCTCCTCCCCTTGCTTCTGCTCCTCCTTGTCATCATCATCATCATCATCATCCCATGTGTCAGGAGTCTCATCTTCAACTGCCTGAGAGATGAAACTAATTGAAAGAAAATTATTGATTAGTGATTGGACCACTCACATTTCATCTTAAAAGAAATGAAACTCCCAAATACTTGAGAGTAGTCAGTGTACAGATTGCATAGCAGTGCAGATTTGCTGTTGCCTGAAAATGTGTTAACCTACAGCCATTATTGTCTAAATAGCTGGTAACACAAGTGAGCACCAAGATTATTGTGTCTTGCATGATTTAGATCAGTAATTCTCAAACTGTGGTAAGCAGGCATGTGATTTGAACTTAATGAAAAAGACTGAAAATAAGCCAGGGGTCTGGGGAACGCAGGTTTTGTGCCCTAGTGGGGGGACAAACAGTACAAACAATGTTTATTCTATTAGCTAACTTCCTTTGTCTGCCTGTGATTTATAGCATGAAATAACAAATATCTTGCAGTCATGTTGTTTATGTTTCAAAATGATTAAACTATTCAATGTCAAAATATAAACAGTAGAAACAATGAACAAAATGTCAGCTACTGTCTTGTTGTAAAACACCAATGTAAATGAAATGTAGTATTTAGACAGGCTGTACTGCAGTAAAAGTCATCACGTCTGCCACAATCATGTGTGTTCTTAAATGTGTGTTCCACGTCTTCCATGTCGAGAGCAGTTTTGATTTGGGCTTACATAGTAAACAACTAAAAGGAATGTGCTGGGCATTATTTTATCCAGACGCATACATTTGTACAAATGTGGCCAAGTAGACACATTGTGGGTTTCCTGGACGTGGTCTACATCGCTAAAAGAAGAATCTAAGGAAGAGAATCCCTTTGCCATCTTCCACTAGTTTTTCTAATATATAAATCGCCTGCTTGAATATTCCCTCTTCTATTCTCCGACTCTCTCCTCGTCATTTGGGATGTCTGTTGTGATTTCACTTCCTGGTTCCATGACCCGCTCTATATTGCCTCTGATTGGCCTGTCCCTAATGTTTTGCCCTAATCTTAACCAATCGTGACTCATCAAACCAACTTTTAAACTGTCGACAGATACTCTGGCCTGGATGATGTCATATCTATCTGGTCGGTCCAAACGTGTTGATAACACAACATCCAGTTTCACTGCTACTGATATTGGCCTGCCACAAGGCTCTGATATCGGCCCTCTTCTTTTCTCCATCTATATAAACCACCTGCCATCTGTATGTGAGGATGTAAATATCCAGATTTATGCAGATGACAGGGTTATTTATACTTGGGGAAAGGACGCTGAAACGGTTGCCAGAAAACTTCCAGCAGCCATGGAGAAGGTGGCAAGATGGCTACTGACTCTTGTCTTACATTAAACATTAAGAAAACGGCAACAACGTATTTTGTAAACAAATACAACATGTCATCCTTTCCAAATATAACTGTTAATAAGAAAAAAATTCATAATGTATCGTTACCTAGGTGTCATTTTAGAGCCAACACTAGGCTTTAAAGAACATGTCAAACAGATGTGCCAGAGTCTTAAATACAACATCAAAATGTTCAATTGTATCAGGAATTCATTAACACTGGAGGCAGGTCAAACTTATTTTAATGCAATGATTATGTCTCCTTTTTATTATTGTATAACATGTTGGTCCCAGGCAAGCAAAATTAGTTTGAGGCCATTGGAAACTTTGCACAAACAATCGCTTAAAATCCTTGAGCGAAAACCACAACACCACCTTCACTGTTTAGTTCTCCAAAAATATAGACTGTTAAATTTAGCTAACATTCAAAGATTAGCATCAATACGAATGGCCCATCGAATCCTAAATAACACTGCAACAGCGCCACTTAAGTATTTTGTCCAGTTTACATCTGCTGTGACAACTAGAAACACACGAACCTCCACCAGGGGGCAGTGTAGCGTACCAAGATGTAAAACATATTTTGCACAATCAGCCTTTTCATATAAAGCCATAAAGGAATGGAACGACCTCAAAACAAACTTGAAATGTCTAACAGATTACTCTTCATTCACAATTGAAGTTAAAAAGTGGCTTTGGAGCAATTAAAGTTGCTCACACAGTCACTAAGGTGGGCACTATGATTGACACATCAACTTAAAGGCCTACTGAAATGAAATGTTCTTATTTAAACGGGGATAGCAGGTCCATTCTATGTGTCGTACTTGATCATTTCGCGATACTGCCATATTTTTGCTGAAAGGATTTAGTAGAGAACATCGAAGATAAAGTTCACAACTTTTGGTCGCTGATAAAAAAGCCTTGCCTGTACCGGAAGTAGCGTGACGTCACAGGTTGTGGAGCACCTCACATCTGCACATTGTTTACAATCATGGCCAGCAGCAGCGAGAGTGATTTGGACCGAGAAAGCGACAATTACCCCATTAATTTGAGCGAGGATGAAAGATTAGTGGATGAGGAAAGTGAGAGTGAAAGACTAGAGGGCAGTGGAAGCGATTCAGATAGGGAAGATGCTGTGAGAGGCGGGTGGGACCTGATATTCAGCTGGGAATGACTAAAACAGTAAATAAACACAAGACATATCTATACTCTATTAGCCACAACACAACCAGGCTTATATTTAATATGCCACAAATTAATCCGCATAACAAACACCTCCCCCCTCCCGTCCATATAACCCACCAATACAAATCAAACACCCGCACAACACACTCAATCCCACAGCCCAAAGTACCAGTCACCTCCGTAAAGTTCATATAGCACATATATTTCCCCAAAGTTACGTAACTGACGTGCACATAGCGGCACGCACGGACGGGCAAGCGATCAAATGTTTGGAAGCCAAAGCTGTACTCACGGTAGCGCGTCTGCTATCCAACTCAAAGTCCTCCTGGTTGTGTTGCTGTAGCCAGCCGATAATACACCGATCCCACCTACAGCTTTCTTCTTTGCTGTCTTCATTGTTCATTAAACAAATTGCAAAAAGATTCACCAACACAGATGTCCAGAATACTGTGGAATTTTGCGATGAAAACAGACGACTTAATAGCTGGCCACAATGGTGTCCCAATATGTCCGCACAATCCGTGACGTCATGCGCAAACGTCATCATACGAGACGTTTTCAGCAGAATATTTCGCGGGAAATTTAAAATTGCACTTTACTAATCTAACCCGGCCGTATTAGCATGTGTTGCAATGTTAAGATTTCATCATTGATATATAAACTATCAGACTGCGTGGTCGGTAGTAGTGGCTTTCAGTAGGCCTTTAATGTGTATTATATTTATCCATGAGAGCATTTTGTTGTAAACTGTGAGGTGTGTGTGGTTGTTTTTACAAATGATGACAGATGTGAACAAGAGCATGTATTGTCTAGTTATGATGTAAAGGAGGGGTGGTTGTAATGTATATTAAGTACCGTATTTTCCGCACTATAAGGCGCACTTAAAAACCTCAAATTTTGTCAAAAGCTGACAGTGCGCCTTATAATCCGGTGCGCCTCATATATGGACCAATATTGAGCCTCCAACAGCTAAAAGTTTCAATCAATCAATCAATCGCAACTACAGTAAGCAGCCGCCGACTTCATTTTCCCCCGTAGAAGAAGAAGAAGCGCGCGGTGCATGCTGGGATATATGACTGCGCGAGGCGTGCCGTTTCATTTCCCCCGTCTTCATTTTCCCTCGTAGAAGAAGAAGAAGCGCGCGGTGCAAGCTGGGATGTATGACTGCGCGAGGCGTGCCGTTTCATTTCCATTTGTTTGTTTATGTTGTGTGACATTAACGTTTGAGCAAAGTTGAGTTATTGATATATTTTTATTGCTCTGCACTATTTCGAGTGTTACTATATTGTGATTGCACTAACATTTGATTTACCATAACAGTATCACTGTTTTTACGTGTTTATTGAATCAGGGAAAAGTTCCCCTCCACTGTGTGATATAAATGTTGCACTACATGTTACACCTTGCTGTTGTTAAAAGATAAACAAAACACCACGTCACTGACTTTACCTCGGGGAAAATAATAAAACATCTGTTTATTCATTTCGGGAGTAAACAGAGTTGTCAGAACGCTGGTTTGTAATCTATTAATAAAGTTTGACTGACCTATCTGACTGTTTTGTTGACATTCCCTTTAGCGCAGCTCCATCTAATGGATGCATAACGTAACCCCAGCCTCTACTGTAGCGTCTATTCTATGCGCTTATTAATGCGGTGCGCCTTATAATGCGGTGCGCCTTATATATGAACAAAGTTTTAAAATATGCCATTCATTGAAGGTGCGCCTTATAATCTGGTGCACCTTATAGTGCGGAAAATACGGTATGTGTCAATGAAGGGGCATTTTATGTCTTTTTTAATTTTATCACACGACGGAAAAATCACATGCTTGGGTAAGTGTGCCACAAGTGGTACACGGGCACCATCTAGTGGTACGCTAAATAATCACTTGATTTAAAGTACAGGTTTTTTTATTTATTTCCCTATATCTAAAACACAGTGTTATTGTTTAAACTGTGTGTAATGTTACCGAGGCCAAAAATACACTTGGTAAATAAAACCTTGGCCTTGTGTTTAATGAATACTTAGGCCTACTACGTAATTGTATTTTAATGTTGTTCAATATAGTGGTAATTGGAGAACCAAGTTTTTTCTGAGGTGGTACTTCGTGAACCACTGATCAAGATAATTAAGCCAAGCTTGTTGATAGTAGCATTGACTGCAGCCAGTACTGGGAAACTGCAGTAGTATATTGAGAGACATTAATAAAGTGAACTGCAGTAGTATATTGAGAGACATTAACTCCAATTTGTTCTGCAGCATCATGAGACAAATCCTGATTTCCTTCCTTGGGATACTGGGCCTCGTGGCAGTTTCCCAACATGGTAAGTCCAAACACAAAAAGTGTCTCGCTAGGGAAACAGGTCGTGATGGAATGACTAAGTATGGCTCGAGATTTGAACACAATTTAGTACTCTGGGGCATCCTCAAGCAGAACATCCACCAGCTGCACCGGTGATGGAGAAGTGGACGAGGATTCCACTAACTACCCTTGCAGATCTGATTAATTCCATGCCCAAAAATTGTATAGAAGCAGTGCTAGACAACAACGGTGCTTACATTAAATATTCACATTTTGTCTTACCCTTCCTCCTCGGATTTCATGTCAGCCTTCTGTTTAACTTGCTCGGGCATGTCTCCATCAAAGTAGCTGCATCAAATAAACATTGAAAGCCTCAACAACCTAGATTTTGAGTTTTCTCATCACATTATTGTATGTAGAAGTTCTCACCAATGACCACTTTTGTTAGAAGGTGTACGCCAGCTGTGGGAAGCAGAGGCTCTTGCATCTCTTGTTGGTCGTTGTGCACCCGACTGGTCGTTCTGGACAGAATCCAGCAGCTTGATGATGTTCTGCTCTCTGGCCTCATCCATCTGGACCACTGCCCGCTACATACATGCAGGGGGGGAAAGAGTTTGACAACAAATGCTTGTGAAAAGTACTAATTAGTCGACGACAGATGATGCTGATTAAACACAATAGTCTAATTAGAACAGAGCAAAACATACATACACTTAATTGCCAAAAGTATTTGGCCAACAATCCAAATGATCAGATTTAGGTGTCCCAATCACTTGGCCCGGCCACAGGTGTATAAAATGAAGCACTTAGGCATGGAGACTGTTTCTACAAACATTTGTAAAAGAATGGGCCGCTCTCAGTGATTTCCAGTGTGGAACTGTCATAGGATGCAACCTGTGCAACAAATCCAATCCTGAAATTTCCTCGCTCCTAAATATTCCAATGTCAATCGTCGGCTTTATTATAAGAAAATTGAAGAGTTTGAGAACAACAGCAACTCAGCCACCAAGTGGTAGGCCACGTAAACTGACAGAGGGGGGGTCAGTGGATGCTGAAGCGCATAGTGCAAAGACTTTCTGCACAGTCAGTTGCTACAGAGCTCCAAACTTCTTGTGACCTTCCGATTAGCCCGCATGTGGGGTTGTTTTTCAGGAGTTGGGCTTGGCCCCTTAGTTCCACTGAAAGGAACTTTGAATGCTCCAGGATACCAAAACATTTTGGACAATTCCATGCTCCCAACCTTGTGGGAACAGTTTGGAGCCGGTCCCTTCCTCTTCCAACATGACTGTGCACCAGTGCACAAAGCAAGGTCCATAAAGACATGGATGACAGAGTCTGGTGTGGACGAACTTGACTGGCCTGCACAGAGTCCTGACCTGAACCCGAAATAAACACCTTTAGGATTAATTAGAACAGAAACTGAGAGCCAGGCCTTCTCCACCAACATCAGTGTGTGTTCTTAATTTCCCTGTCAAATTGGTCCCAGCGAGTGGGAGGGGCTATGGGCTATTTAAATTGGAAAATGCCATTTTTCTGACAGTAGTCTGCTGTCTGTCACTGCCAGAGGAGGTTCTCTGTCCTGAGCAGAAGCTCAGGGGCCGTACTTATCAAGCTTCTTAGAGTGCCATTTTACACTTAAGTCCTGAGAATTTGCGAAATTTAGTCCTACTCTCAAACTTAAGAATAAAAGCTTTTTATCAACTTAAGTCTAAGAATCACTCCTACTCTCCACAATATTTAAGAGACCTTCAGAGGTGTCTTAAGTGGTTAGGAGTTGCCAGCAGGGGATGGCACTGAGGCGAGAGAGACGTGCGCGAACGTTCAGGGAACGGAACAATGTTTTGTTTTTTTTGATGACGAGCAGCTGATCAAACGGTATCGTTTAGACAGAGCGGATATTATTTTTGTCACAGATTTAATACTTTTCGATTCCTTATTGATTTCTGCATGTGTCTGCAGTGGGCTAGTATATATAGAGCCACCCACACCAGTTTCAAATTAGTTGCCTAATTAATGAATTGGAAAGAAAATGTTATGACAGTAGCGTATGTGTGTGGCCGTGAGGTGAGTGACGTCAGTGAGTGTGTGGGCGATAGAAGAGAGGGAGTGGTAGCGTGAGTGCGGGCGGGGACTAGTTTGTTTTGTATTATTTTGTAGTTTATTGTCAAAATATACACTCCCATTGTCCACTTAAATATTTCCAAGATATTTCTTTATTCTTAGACAACGGATTCCCTTCCGTGATTGGTCATTTCTATGGACACAGAAATGACGTCATCTAAAATTCCGTTTACGGCACATAGTAATGTCGTAATTCAGCTCTGAGTGTGACACTTAAGATTCAGTCCTACACTTCGCTGAAAGTGTGAGTAAGACGCTTGATAACTAACTTTTAAGTGCAGCTTTCAGCGAAGAATTTATTTACTCTTAAGTCAACTCTTAGCAGACTTCTTAGGAGTAATTCTAAGAAGCTTGATAAGTACGGCCCCAGGTCTCCATGCATCAAACATCTACTGAGGTGATTATTTTGATGATGAGAATATGTTGTGTTGTAACCGGTTAAATTAGTTTTGTTGATTGCTAATTGATTTAGCTAAATCTGTCTTGATTACTTAATACTTTAATTTGACATATTAAATTATTGACCTTTGATTGTGAATACATGTATGTTGTTATAATGGATGATTTACCTTTTGGATTATTTGATTATTTTTAATATGGACAATGGACAATCCTGCCCACCCACTCCACCTGACAATTGAGGGACAGCGGAGTTCATACTCCAACAGGCTCCTTCAACTTCCTTCCCGCACTGTGCGATTCAAGAACTCCTTCATTCCACACTCCATCCAGCTATATAATCACTCGCCATACAGCAATAGATGACATCTGCCTATTACCTGACACCTGACATGTTAGCTACTTCTCTTTGTTTATAATGTTTATAATGTCTATTTTCTATTTCCTGCTGGACCTACTCTCTATTTTATGCTGCTGCTGTCACATGTACTGTATATACTGTAATATTGTACATGGTCATTGGTATATATTGTATATATGTTATAGACATAATATAATATATCTGTAGATATATTATTCTGTACACATATTATGTATATATTTGTATATATGTTAGATTTTTTATCGCTATATTAGTCTATTTATACCTGCATTGTCCTTTCACTTTCCATCATTGTAACTGAGCTACTGTGTTGAACAATTTCCTTTTTGGATCATTAAAGTTTGTCTAAGTCTAAGTCTAATATGCTTATTTTGATGAATTATTTAGGCCTATTTAACGCATGCGACTTTGAAATTGATTTAGAATATAAATGTACTATACATAATATACTATACTAATATTGCCTCTCTTTATTACTGTTGCAGATGTTGGGCGCTTTGTTTCCTCTTGTTGTTGTTCACCTTTTGACACTTTGGGTTTTAAATACATGTTTATAAACTGTTACCAACTGCATGCCTTGCCATCCTTGGTTTGAAAGTCTGGTTTGCAAAGATGACATTACCTTCACCCGAGGCGGGGCGTGACAGTGTGACCTCACCAATGCGCTTTTAGAAGAATAGTGGAACATTACTTTTTTTTTTTTTTTTTTTTTATAATGTCCTGCACAGCTTCTTGGGCAAATCATATAGCATATGTAGATGCCCATATCAGCTGTTCAGATTTACTTTACAAAAGAGAAGTGTAGGATACTTCTCTTGTTGCCTTATTTGTATTTTGACTTTATTAAATGTATTTATATTATCATTTGGTGCAGCCGGGCAGGAGGGGATAGAAAAGAGAAAAAAAGGAAGACAGAGGGGGGAATTGTGGGGACAAGAGGGGGATTAAACGGAGAGACAAAAACAACAACAACAACAACAACAACAACAACAACAGAGCAACATCAGCAAATACGACATGTACAAATATGATGGTAAAAGTAATAGCAAATAAGCAGTTAGCGAAAATAAAAAATAATACAGAAATGACAATGAGCATTATTACACTAAAAATGGAGCAATATGAATACCAATAGAAATAGTGCCATTGATAATAAACAATACCAATACTTTACCTTTATTATCAACAATACAATTGTTCAAATGCAACAATACAAGAATGCAGAAAAATGGAGGGGAAGAAAGAGAAGCAACCTACATCAACCTTGTAGATTGTTATAGTAGCAATAGGTTAAGCTTTGTCAGTGTGCCATGTGTTATACCCAGTTTACCCTAGGGCAACAACGCTAATATATGTTTGATGAAACGTGATTATGTGCATGAGTGTATGTGTGCATATGTACTTGTATATGTACATTATGTGTATATGTGTGCTTGTACAGTGAATGTATATGTACAGTATGTGTATATGTGTGTTTGTACAGTGAATGTATATGTATAGAATGTGTATGTGTGTGTTTGTACAGCGAATGTATATGTACAGTATGTGTATACAGTATGTGTGTTGTACAGTCCCTAAATGGTCTGGCCTCACAATACTTGACCGAGCTGCTGCATCACCATACCTCATCTAGAGCCTTGAGGTCAGCTGACCAAATGCTTTTGGCGGTCCCCAGATCCAGGCTAAAGACCAGAGGGGACAGAGCCTTTTCCGTTGCCGCCCCTAAGCTCTGGAACAGCCTTCCCCTCCACATTAGGTCAGCCCAGAGCCTGGGGGTCTTCAAAACCCTCCTTAAGACCTACCTCTTCTCGCTGGCCTTTGAACCGAGCTGAGTCCGCCCACTAGGCCACCATAACTTTTTATAGCTAGGCGGTATAGCTCGGTTGGTAGAGCGGCCGTGCCAGCAACTTGAGGGTTGCAGGTTCGATCCCCGCTACCGCCATCCTAGTCATTGCCGTTGTGTCCTTGGGCAAGACACTTTACCCACCTGCTCCCAGTGCCACCCACACTGGTTTAAATGTAACTTAGATATTGGGTTTCACAATGTAAAGCGCTTTGAGTCACTTGAGAAAAAGCGCTATATAAATGTAATTCACTTCACTTCACTTTATTCGACCCCTTTTACCACATTGCATTTGCACTATCTTGTTTAGCACATTCATTGTTTATGTTCTTTGTTTGTTTTTTGTTTTGCTTAGTTTTTTGTTTTTTGTTTGCTCCATGCTTTTTTAACCTTTAAAGCACTTTGGTTCAATCTAAAAAGTTGTTGAAAATGTGCTATATAAATAAAGTTGACTTGACTTGACTACAGTGAATGTATATGTACAGTATGTGTATATGTGTGTTTGTACAGTGAATGTATATGTACAGTATATGTATGTGTGTGTTTGTACAGTGAATGTATATGTGTAGTATGTGTACGTGTGTGTTTGTACAGTGAGTGTATATGTACAGTATGTGTATATGTATGTTTTTACAGTGAATGTATATGTACAGTATGTGTATACAGTATGTTTGTATAATGAATGTGCGCGTGGATGTACGAACTTTGAGTGTGTAAATATGTACTGTATTTGTATATGTATGTGGGAGCGTAGGTACCTATGTATGTGTGTCTGTATGTGTGTGAGTATATGTGAATTTGCATGTACAATACATTTGACTCCCAGTGTGTGTGCGGGAGCCAGAGTACGGCCCCAGCCTCCCCGAGAGCCCATCCCACAAACAGTAGGTGCGGTGCACAGGGAACCAGGGACCACCGCCCCCACGCAGCCAAGCCGGACAGCGACAGGAACCCCAGAGCCTGGCCCACCGCGCCGCCCACAAGGGCCAGCAGCAGGCCGCAGACAGACGCACCCGGCAGAGGACAAGGCACGAGAAAAACAGGGGGCAGCCAGACCCCAAGCCAGCGAGAGACCACACCCCACACGGACAGAAAGGCGGGACGCCCCGCCCGAGGGGCCCGGAGACCCCCCGCAACCAGACGGGAAGACCGCCCCCGCCCCACCGCCAACCGTGCCCCCACGAGCCCCCACCCCACCCCCGGAGAGCGCGGCGAGGCCAGCCCACGGCCACCCCACCCAAGCCGGCCGCCACAGGACCACCCAGCACGGGGCCACGGGAACCACCCACCACACCCGCAGGGACCCCAACGATGGAGATGGAACAACCAGCAACCGCCCCGCCGAGTCCCCCCCTGAGGTAGGGGTAAATAAATAAATAAAATAAATAAATAAATAATAATAATATTAATAAAATATATTTAAAAAATAAGAATAGATAAATAATTAAATCTATTTAAAAAAAAAAAAAAAGAATTAAAAGAAGATCACAGACATGCTGACACACAAGGTCGCTACCCCAACAACTGGCCGACTCGCAGCACCTCGGAATACCCTGCAGCACCAAGCTATCACAGTAGACACAGGGACTAGACCCAGCAGGCCCCAACCAAGACGGGCACCCGGAAGGGATGGACGGTGGGACCCAGGAGCTCCAGACACGCAGTCCGGATGCAGTAGCCTGAGGCGCCGACCCCCACCCGACAGGCAGGCCCAGAACGTACTCCCAGAAATATACATACATATATATATACATACACATAAACATACACATGTACACATACACACACATACACATATATATACATACATACATACATACATACATACATACATACATACATACATACATACATACATACACACACACACACACACACACACACACACACATACACATACATATACACAGTTTGTCAGCCCCGACAACCACCACGCGCGCGCGCTGCCACCAGTCACAACATCAGCCACCCCCTGCACCAGACCCAGCAGCCACGGGCGCCCACACCACAAACAAACGGCAGCAGAAACAGCAGCCACAACACCCCCAGACAGCCAGCACCACCCAATCAAATCAAAGCGATCAAAAAAAAAAACGCGACCGGCAACCACACGCCAACAGGATCACAGAGACCAGCCAGCGCCAGCCCGCCAGCAAGCCCAAACGCCAACACGCAAACAAGAGACACCAACACCCCCCCCCCCCCCCCACCAAAAGACCCCACCACCCCAACCCAAACCCGCACAAACACACCAGCGCCCAAACAACCGAGACACAGCATCCAGACCAGACACAGGCGCCGCGCCGCCACCACATCAAGTCGCCAACAGAGACCCCACAGCGCAAGGTCGGGCCACACGGGCACGGACCCCACCCAACAGGAAGTGAGACCCGCGCGACGCCACACACAAATAAATAATAAGATTAAACAAAAATAATAATAATAATTAAAAAAAAAAATAATAATAATAATAAAATAAAATACAAATTAAATAAAATTAAAAATAGCAAATACAAATAAATAAATAAATAAAATAAAGTAAGTAAATAATAAAAATTATTTTAAAAAAAAATATATATATTAAAAATAATAATAATAATAATAATAATAATAATAATAATAATAATAATAATAAATTAATAAAAGCCTGGCAGGCCACCAGAACGCAGTCCCCGGAATCCGCGCCGGCCGACGAGGCAATGAGGGGTGCGCCGAACCCCAACCCCCCCACATGCATGTGTACAAGGCCCCCAGAGTGTCTACTGTGTAGTTAAAATTAGGAGGTCAGCCATTACAGCCGACCTCCAGTCCCTATTGATGCGTGTACTGTAGCGTGAGTGAGATATGTATGCTTGTGGGAACTAATAATGCGATTAAAATTGGGGGACATCAAGGTCTTGGTGGGTCCCAACCAAGCCGAGCCCTCCAAATCCTAAGTGTCTAATATGCAGCTAAGATTGAGGGATGGACGAGCAGGGGACAAGACAGGAGGACTGGAGCCCCATAGGAGGCATCCTCAACCCCCCGCCACGCCTCCCCGCAGGCCATCCCCCAAAGTCCTATATTTGTGTGACTGTGTGTGCTATAAGTAGGAGGAGTAGAGGGCCCGGACATCCCCCCCAGTCCATGCGGCTGACAACCAGGAACTACGGCCAGGAAGCCGCCGCCCCCCACCCCCCACCCCCCACGGCCCGTGACCCACACCAGACCACTTTAGCGTGACGCCACGCGAGCCCACCCCCGCCAAACAAAGCCAGCCCCCGCCCGCCCCAACCCAACCCCGCAGAGCCCATACCAGCAACCAAACGCAGAAAAACTGCACAGCCCCATGCCCAATGCAAACACCGCAACCCGGCCATCCACACAGCAACGTACCCATACGAGTTCCAGCCAGGGGATGGCGCCCCCCAACGGGGGAAGAAGTCAATGCACCCCGTCCGCACGCCATCCCCCAAACCAGCCGGCAAGCCAACGCTAGCCAGCCCCCACAACCCCACAAGCGCACAGATACCAGCCACAGTCCCCCAACCACTTCAACCCAACACAGCGACGCCAACCGCCGGCAGTACCACAGCAACCATCACCACCACCGCCCGTCCGCAGTACAAACACCCGCGGCCGCCGAAACCGAAACAAAAAAAAAAAGCGACCTACCCCGTAAACCACAACAACGCACACCCCCAGCTACCACAGAGGCCACCAACCCACCTACCCCAACTCATCCACATACAGGCCAATCGATCCACCGGACATCCACACCCATACACACACCTACACATACATACACACATACATACACACATACACATATACATACATATATGTATATACACGTACATACACATACACATACACACATGCATGCATATACATATACACACAGATATATACACCTACATACATATACATATGCACACATATACACACACATACATACACCAAAACAAAACAAAAAAAATAAAAATAATAATAATAATAATAATAAATAAAATAAAATAAACCCTTTAAATAAAATACAATAAATAAAAATAAACATGAGGCCTGGTTGCCAACAGTGTCCAGCGCCACCAAACCCCGCAGCCCTTCCCGCACGTCCAGGCCCCCCCGCCCACCACCCACCAGGCACCCCATCCGGCAAAAAGCCATAAGGGCCCAGCCCCGCGCCCACAGCCGGCATGCCATGGCATCTCTGCAGGCCTGGTGCCGTGATCAGCAATGCACACCGGGGCAGCGACACACACACACATGTACCTACATACATACACACAGATTCCACCATACATACATACAAACGTACACACACACACACACACACACACACACACACACACACACACACACACACACACACACACACACACACACACACACACACACACACGCACGCACCCATATATTCACATATATAATTTAACAGAATAAATAAAATGTATTAAATAGATCATTTAAAAAATATATATAAGAATATATATAAATAAAATTAATAAATAAATAAGGGCGGACTAAAACACAGGAGGGAGACCCCCGCAGGGCAGTCGGGCAGCACCGCCGGGGCCCCAACAAGGGAGGCAAGCAGCCCCCCCAACCGGGCACCAGGCGGGCCCGCACAGCCGCAGCGTAGGGCGACCCCGGGCAGACCCCGCCCCGCACCCCAGGGGAAGGAGGAAGCCCACGGACACCCGAAGCCAGAGGGGCACGAGCCGACCCCCGCCCGACAGCGGCAAGGCCCCGGCCCCACGGGCGCAACCCCCCGCCCAACCACCCACGAGAGGGGCATCCCCCTGCCCAACCCAAGGCGGCCGCCCCCAACAGCCCCACCCGTACCCCAACCCCCGCCCAGGTACCCCCATCCACCCCCACACACACACCCCAGGCCCACCCGACCCCGCGGCACACGGCCCCCCGGCACCCACGACCCCCCACCCACGGAGCAAGACCCCGGGACAGAGCCCCATCCCCAGCCCCCATGCGAGTCAGGTCAGGAAATCAATTAGCGGTGCCCAAAGAGATCTGAATTCTGTCAGTTGTTGTTTTGATTTAGCAGACATTCTTTCCATAACTACATAATCTAATAAAATGTTTTTGTAAAGGTTTATACATAAATTATTTTTTGATTTCCAATTCATGAGAATAGTTTTCTTGGCGATGCCTATTGCATTTATAAGGAGGTATGTTTTGGTTATATCAAAGTCAGTTGCGGAGAGATCACCCAACAGGCAGAGTGCGGGGGAGATGGGAATAGGAATCTCTAACGCTAATGATAGGTTCTCGCACACTCCAAGCCAAAAGTTACTCACAGGAGCACAGGACCACATTGAGTGTAAGTAGTTATCTACCTTATTATCTGAGCAGTGTACACAAATGTTAGAGTCAGCTAAACCCATTTTATACATTCTTAGACCGGTGTAATGTATTCTGTAAAGTATTTTGAGCTGAATCAGTCGTAAATTCGGATTCTTAATCGAACGAGAAGTATTGAGGCATATTTGTTTCCAGAATTCTGGGTCAAGGCTTGTGGATACGTCTGAGTGCCATTTGGAAGTTGGAATACTTATTGTGTTATCTATTTTTGATAAGAGAGCATATAATTTGGATAAAGCTTTGGGGGCAGATGTTTTGAAGAATTTAACGGTCGTAGGATTACTTTCCCATGTTTTGTTGAATCTTGCGCTAATTACAGATTCGATTTGTATATATTCTAGGAATTTATTAGGATTGATTGCATATTGTGTTATTAAACTTTTAAAAGAGATAAAACTGTTTGCATTGATGATATCCCCAAGACATCTGACTCCTTTATCATACCATGTTGGAAAGTTCAATGGCTTCTTGTTTAAAAGAAAATCAGGATTATTCCAAATAGGCGTAAATTGACAGGGAGTGAGCGGGGATCCAGTTATTTTCAAAAACTCCCACCAAGCAGTTGTGTTTTTGGAGAATTTGGCTAATAAAGGGCTAGTTAGAAATTGGGATCTCTTGGCTAAGTGATTGTTCAATCTCTAACCATAAACTATCTAATAAAGTGGGATTGGTCCATTTTAATATATATTGTAGTTTATTTGCAAGGAAGTAATAGGAAAAGTTTGGGAGTTCTAGACCCCCGTATTTGTTGGGTTTTTGTAAAGTTTTAAGGCTGATTCGTGCTGGTTTACTCTTCCAAAGAAACTGATTGATGTGTGAGTCTAGTGATTTAAACCAGATTTGAGAAAGTTTGGTTGGAATAATTGAAAATAAATAATTAACCCTAGGCAAGACCATCATTTTCACGGTAGAAACCCTTCCCATAAGTGAGATTGGCAGTGCTTTCCAACGCGCCAGGTCATCCTCAATCAATTTTAAGATTGGGGAGTAATTCAAGCGATTCAGATCTGACAATGTGGAGGAAATATTGATTCCCAGGTATTTAATGTTCCCTTTATGCAGTGGAATCGATGAGGTGCTCTGAAAGTCAAAATTAATTGGTAACACAGTAGATTTGGACCAGTTGATTGAGTAATCTGAAATAGAACTGAATTTATTGATAAGTGAGATTGTATCTTGAAGAGAAGAATGTGGGTTTTGTAAGAAAAGTAATACATCATCAGCATAAAGGCTTATTTTATGATGAACGGTTGCGGTATGTTATAGTGTATGCATAGTGGAACATTCCTATAAACACACTCTGCAACCTTGTGGACAGCCTTCCCAGAAGATAAAAACACACTCTGCAACCTTGTGGACAGCCTTCCCAGAAGATATAAACACACTCCGCAACCTTGTGGACAGCCTTCCCAAAAGATATAAACACACTCAGCAACCTTGTGGGCAGCCTTCCCAGAAGATATAAACACACTCCGCAACCTTGTGGACAGCCTTCCCAGAAGATATAAACACACTCCGCAACCTTGTGGACAGCCTTCCCAGAAGATATAAACACACTCTGCAACCTTGTGGACAGCCTTCCCAGAAGATATAAACACACTCCGCAACCTTGTGGACAGCCTTCCCAGAAGATATAAACACACTCCGCAACCTTGTGGACAGCCTTCCCAGAAGATATAAACACACTCCGCAACCTTGTGGACAGCCTTCCCAGAAGATATAAACACACTCCGCAACCTTGTGGACAGCCTTCCCAGATAATATAAACACACTCCGCAACCTTGTGGACAGCCTTCCCAGAAGATATAAACACACTCCGCAACCTTGTGGACAGCCTTCCCAGAAGAGTTGAAGCTGTAATAGCTGCAAAAGGTCATATTGAAACCTATGGGTTAGGAATGGGATGGCACTTCAACTTCATATGTGAGTCAAGGCAGGTGGCAATATAGTGTTTTTCAACCTGCATTATACAATAATGTTGTGACAATCGTTGGTACTTTAACTTTAACTTAACATACCGATCTCCGCTCAGCATGTTTCTTCTTCACGGCTCCGTATCTTGCGTACCACAAACCGATCTCCCGTCCTTTCAGGTGTGATGGATGGCGGTTAGCAGCCTGGTCCTCGTCAACGTTGTTTGAGCTCCCGCTGGACCCGCGTCCTCTGTCGGCTCTTTCCCTGCTGCCGTCTCGATAGCCTCCTCGCCTGCTCCTTCCACCTCCTTCACCGCCATGTCTACAACTCATACCTCTAATGACGAGGAGCCAATTAGCTTCACACACTTAGCATTCACTCCCTTTACGTTGTTGTGGCGGCACAGGACGGGATGTTTCGCGGAGACTTGAACCTACAATGTAATTCCACTAACTAAAACATGATGATTTATTACATGTGCACCTTCAATAGAAAGCTATTCCAAGCGTTTGTTTCTATCCGGCATGTCGCACTGTGGTGACGTCAGTTTTGTCTCTTGAAAAATTACGTAGTTGACTGTGATTGGTTTACACCTTCCAGGGGTGGGACTACGACTATAAGTAGACGCAGCATTGGCTGCTGTGACGCGAGAAATTGGGCCGCCATCTTGAAGTGGTGATGAGGAGCCTGCGAGCAGCTTAAACTGACAGTTGACAGGTAGAAAACAAAGATGGTAAACTGACAGTTGACAGGTAGAAAACAAAGATGCTAAACTGACAGTTGACAGGTAGAAAACAAAGATGCTAACCTGACAGTTGACAGGTAGTAAACAAAGATGCTAAACTGACAGTTGACAGGTAGAAAACAAAGATGGTGTTCAGCGTTTTCCTGCTCAAATGAGCGGACTTTGAAAATAAGAATGTGGGGATTACTTTTCACAAGTAAGATTTAACATTAACGTACTATTGGTTGTATTTTGTGAAAAGAATATTACCACAGAGTTGAGAAGGAGCAAAGATCTTCAATAGTACTGAAATCGTAGCCACTAGCAAACAAGAGTATGACCATAATAGAATTGCTTGTCAACGAAATTAATTACATTTAAAAATGTCATACTTGAATAACATAAAGTTGAAATAAATGATGAAGATAAAGATTGTAAAAGCCAACAGGGGTAAAAGTTAGGACCACAGTCCAGATTGTGTGTGTGTGCGGGGGGGAGGCATTCACGCACAGCATAAAACGTTTGGTGGACAAAATTAGAAAGGAGTGGCATAAAACACGTCTTTCTGTGGCAGCATCGGAGAAAGTTGTACGTGTAAACAAACTACAATGAGTTCAAGGATCGCTGAAAGTAGGACAAAACGGTGCTTGCCAAATACTCTCATCAGTGAAGCATGTTTAATATAAACAGTGGGATTTCTAATAATTAGGAAGGTTTGTATCATGTTTGCTCTCCTACAGAAAATATATTAAAACAAAAAAAATATATATATACATATATATATATATATAATTTTTTTTCTTCATCTTTTTCCATTTTCACACATCTCTGAAAGAGGTCCAGGAAGCCACTAGGGCGGCGCTAAAGAGCGGCATGCGGCTCTTGAGCCGCGGGTTGCTGAACCCGTTCTAAACCTAATTCTAAGATTATAGTTTTAACAAATAATTTCCAACAGATTTGGTCATTTTTTCCATGTTTGACAAAGCGATGTGTAAAAAGTAATATACTGTAGATTTAAAGTACAAATTATCACCTGAGGGTAAAAACAATGAACCACTTTTGACCAATCCAACTCCCTGTTTTTTTCATAATATTGAATAGTATAATTTAGATTAAATGTATTTATTCTAAGACTATAGTTTTTGTTTAATATTTTTTTGGAAAAGGGATATTTGAAATATATGTATGGGTATACATCCAATTGTACCATGTACCCTATTATGGTCCCCTTTGGGCAGTTTATCTCTCTATTACCCAAATTAGGTAATACAAGTACTTTATTTTAAACATACTATTAAATTCAAATGACAGTAGTTCATGTTTCCCAGTGGATTTCTATTATATTATTCCCACAGTCAGGTAGGGTGGAGGCTACGCAAATGGTGTGAATGAGTGACAAAAAGCAAAGTAACAACGCTCACAGCACAGTGATGTATTCTGAATGACCTTTTGTCTCTGCTTTAAAGTTCACGACTGAATGACAAAGATGTACCGTACTAAAAACTCTATTAAGCAAGGCTTCGACTCCTAATAAACAACCCAGAACAAAGTCTGTGCAGTCCAGAAATTGCCTCTGAAATTGGAACAAATGCTCACCTCCCTCAGACATAAAATACAAAAAATCGTTTGACCTCATTACAATTGTTATTTTTCCCATCATCATTCCAGAATAGTGTTGCTATACTGAACACAATTTTTTACTTTTCATGTTACACTCACTTTATTTATTGACAGTAATTTGATGGCTCTCAAGACTCTCTTGGGTTTAAATAGGTGGAATATGGTCTTGGTTATGGTATTAGGTTTGTTTTTATTAAGATGTATAGAGTTACAATGTGGACACGTTGTTTCACTTTTCAACATGCCAGAAAAGGAGTAGGAAGAAACAAAGCTTAAATATTAAAAATAGAATATAAAAACCCTGAAAGGGACAAGCGGTAGAAAATGGATGTATACAAATTTTAAATTTTCGGAAATCTTGGTTGTTGCATTTCCAGTGTTGGGCAGTAGCTCGTTACATGTAGCGAAGCTACACTATATTGCCAAAAGTATTTGGCCACCTGCCTTGACTCACATATGAAGTTGAAGTGCCATCCCATTCCTAACCCATAGGGTTCAATATAACCTTTTGCAGCTATTACAGCTTCAACTCTTCTGGGAAGACTGTCCACAAGGTTGCGCAGTGTGTTTATAGGAATTTTCCACCATTATTCCAAAAGCGCATTGGTGAGGTCACACACTGATGTTGGTGGAGAAGGCCTAGCTCTCAGTCTCCGTTCTAATTCATCCCAAAGGTGTTCTATCGAGTTCAGGTCAGGACTCTGTGCAGGCCAGTCAAGTTCATCCACTCCAGACTCTGTCATCCATGTCTTTATGGACCTTGTCATGTTGGAAGAGGAAGGGGCCCGCTCCAAACTGTGCCCACAAGGTTGGGAGCATGGAATTGTCCAAAATGTTTTGGTATCCTGGAGCATTCAAAGTTCCTTTCACTTTAACTAAGTGAAGTGAAGTGAAGTGAATTATATTTATATAGCGCTTTTTCCTCTAGTGACTCAAAGCACTTTACATAGTGAAACCCAATATCTAAGTTACATTTAAACCAGCTTGGGTGGCACTGGGAGCAGGTGGGTAAAGTGTCTTGCCCAAGAACACAACGGCAGTGACTAGGATGGCGGAAGCGGGGATGAAACCTGGAACCCTCAAGTTGCTGGCACGGCCACTCTACCAACTGTGCTATGCCCCCCCGAGAGGCCAAGCCAAACTCCTGAAAAACAACCCCACACCACAATTCTGATCATTTGGATGGGTGGCCAAATACTTTTGGCAATAAAGTGTATGTAGCTTAACTACATTTCTCACTCGCTACTTTTTAAAAGAGTAGCGATTTCCATAGCTTAGCTATTTTTAGACTCATGTAGCGGGTGGCTTTGCTACAAAGCTGCAGGCTACACAAGAAGAGGGAGAAGAAAAAGAGAAAAGAAAGAGATACATGGACTAGTCCAACTCCACGGGCAGGAGACCGAAATAATCCATGATAAATGACGATTGGTTAAGATTAGGGCAAAAATATTAGGGACAGGCCAATCAGAGGCAAGATAGGGCGGGTCATGGAACCAGGAAGTGAAATCACAACAGACATCCCAAATGACGAGGAGAGAGTCGGAGAAGAGAAGAGGGAATATTCAAGATTTATATATTAGAAGAAAAACTAGTGGAAGACGGCAGAGGGATTCTCTTCCTTAGATTGTTCTTTTAGCGATGTAGACCACGTCCAGAAAACCCACAATGCGTCTACTTGGCCACATTTGGGCAAATGTATGCGTCTGGATAAAACAATGCCCAACACATTAATTTTAGTTGTTTACCATGTAAGCACAAATCAAAACTGCTCTCGACATGGAAGAGGTGGAACACACATTTAAGAACACACATTACGGTGAGTTGAGTTCAAAGTTTTACTGCACACAAGAACACTCTATGAACGGGCCAACATCAGAACAGAAGAACAAGTTAGATAAAAAGAAGAGAAACACATCAAAAATGCACTCAAAAATTGCCAATACCCAACCTGGGCCATCAAAAAAGTTAAAAACAAGGAAAAGAGAACAAAGAAGAAACCCAAAGAAAAAACTGACATGAAGAACAAAGAGGTCATAACCTTACCATACATTAGAGGAATAACTGAACCAATGGACCAGTTCCAAGTTGGCTTCTGCGCATGTCCAATTTGTCGAGGTCAAAGTTCGGGAGGGATAAACAAAGCCAAGCAACTCCATACTTTTTTAGTAAACTTTGTCAGTTCTTGGTTTGTTTTTACTCTTTAGCGTGAATAGTAGTAGATATATTTTTGGATTATTGTTTATTCCGCGTCGTGTATATTTTTCAATATGTGGAAGACAATTTGTGCAGTTGTGGGATGTTCTAGCACACATCACCTCACTAACTATGTGTGACATTGATGAGTGTTATTTGGACTCAGGAAGATGTGTATGTCATCCACCATTCAAACAGTAACCCTTTCCAAAAGATCCAGACATGAAAATAAGATGGATTATGGCCGTTAATAGGAAGTGTAACAACGCTAATAACAAGTGGGTGGACTGGAAGCCTACAAAAGACTCACACATCTGCAGTAAACATTTCTTGCATGGTAAACCAACGGATGACCACCTTTGCCTTTGTTAGAAATGGGCTATACATCAGCAGCGTGAAAAGAAGAAGGCTGGTGCGGCATGGACCTACACAAACAATAACTCCTGCTGCTGCTTCCATGGATGAAGTTATCCCACAGACTGGCCAAGTAGAGGATAGTTTTGAATCCACCACACCAGGTATGACAAAACATGACATGGACAGTAGTTGATATAAACATTGTTGAAACATATTGCTACATTATACAATAATGTTGTGTACAAATATTCATAAAATGTACACTACATAATTGTTATCCTCTAATCAGAAATGTTCTAAGTGTCATGGATTATCTACTAATAGGTTCTATCAATTGACAGTTTTTTTTTTTACTAAAAAGTACCAATTAACAGTTATATTACTCAGCAAGGGATTTTCAATTACACATTATTATTATTTTTTCAGTCCCCAAAACTCAACACTGCAGTGGAATCTGTGGAACATGATCATCATCAAAAAATAATACAAATGTCTAGAGTCACAAAAATCATTGTAATTTATGCAATACCTGGAGATGGCAAGAGGTTTAAAAACTTTAAAATCATCCTAAATGTTGAACTTTTACACAAACAGAATAAATATTACATGCATTGCCTTTTGGGTTCAAACTTAAGTACTACACAAGTTAAACATTTAATATGAATTTTATTATTCAGATTGGGTTTTCTATGACCCAGCAAAACAGGTACAATATGACTATTGACTTCTTCTCAATAGCAAGCTACAGCTTATGGGGAGCACAGTGAAAATTCATGGAAGGCATACACTCGGCCTTAAGGAGACAATACTGCCTTTCATTGCTGATAGGATTGTAGAACAATTCCTTCATCCAACCTGCATGAATAGTCATACATTTAGTATAATGGTGTGTAATGGGTTCAACGTCATAAGTAGGGGTAAATGTCATTCTGTTTAAAGTGAAATACTTGTGAAATTAATGAATTAAATATTTCATAGATTGCATTTACCAATAAGTACTAAGCAGTCTGTTGAAAATAAAACAAAACTATTGCAACTGTAATTATGTTTAGCTATCGCATCAAAATGAATGATGTACCAAGTATTTTAAATACATGCACAATTGTGTCGGAATCTTATTATACCAAATATTGCTAAATATAATTACCAGGTAATATGACTGCTAGATATTGGTGAGAGAAAAAAAAGTTAATGTAGCTCAAATATGGTGACCTCACCATATGGTATCATTAAAATACAAACAAAGGAAATCTGACCTGTTGTAAAATAACTGTAACCCTTGCCTTCTTTATAAATTTGAAGCATTCTTGCGTCCACGTGTGTAACACCAAGGTACATGCCTATGTACATGTGTGTAACACCAAGGTACATGCCTAAGTACATGTTTGTAACACTAAGAGACAACTGGAAGGTTTACAAGAAGCCTAAAACAAAAAGCCAAACAGGAAATCTTAAAATCAGCCATATCAGATCATTGCAAAATAAATAACCACATCATGGACCGGGACAGCGGCAAAATCATCGGCACAGAAAGTAACAAATTCAAACGATGGATTAAGGAGGCTATCAAACTAAGGAAGCGGCCAAAGGAAACCATCAATCGGGATGAGTGAGCATACCTGGGACTCCCTCCTCCATTAACCATCAAGCAGGTAGACTTGACAGGTCTGCCTGGTCGGCCACGCCTATAAGAACAGCCGATAGGCAACACATCACAGTGGTCAGGTCACCCTTCTGAAGAAGATTGCAGATGACAGTCCAAACATGTCAGGTAAAGATTCCATCTAATATACCTAAAATATGCTCTGATTACAAGAACATTTGCAAAAGTATAATAACTATTATCAACTGTTCCCAAACAACACACAAGTCTTGTTTTTATGTCAAGCTGTTTTTATTTACTGTAAACAGAGAAAATGAATAGCATTATTGGGGTGGGCCAAAGAAAAGTCTACATACATACAGTGGGGTGTGGGGACCCCCAGAGGGAGTTGTTGTTAAAACGTGGACTATGGATTGTTCGTTTTCCCGAGATGCAAGTAAAGTTGGACCGGACATGGCTTGAAGGTAGAGACATTTATTTTAACACTAACAAAAGAAACAAACGAAAAGCGCGCACAAGGGCAAAAGTACAAACTTGGCTAAGGAAAACAAAAGACTATCAAAAAGGTAAAAACTATGAACATGAAATATACAACACTTACGTTGGCATGAAAAAACATGCATGGAGCAATGGCTTGGAATGAAAGGTAGCAGAGTGAATGTCGCCAGGCTGACTTCCTGGCAACTATCGGCTTAAATAATACAGACATGATTGACAACAGGTGCGCGAGTGCAAAACAGGTGAAACTAATGGTCGTCATGGTGACAAGGCAAGGGAGTGGAAACCGGAACTAAAAAGTGTCCAAAAACCAAGCAAAACATAACTAAACAAAACATGATCACAGACATGACAGAGCCCCTCCCTTAAGGACAGATACTAGATGTCCAAAAAAAAACAAAAAACGATCAATAGTCATGGGAGGGCGGGAGGGGGACTTGGCGGTGGGTCGCCAGACCAAGTGTCCCCGTATCCACCGGGGCAGAGTCAGGTGGTGGCGACGCGTAGAACACCGCTGCACCTGACGAGGTGGGCGACCCGAGAACGGCCACATTCGTGGCCGACTAGGAGGTCGGCGCACTTGGTGTGGCGGACCACCAGGGAATGGCAAGGAGGTGGGCGCGTCGTCGTCGTCGTGGCAGGCGTGGAAGCTGCGCGTGTCATCGTCGTGGCAGGCGTGGAAGCAGCAGATGAAGCAGGCGCGGGTGCAGCAGACGAAGCAGGCATGGAAGCAGCAGACGAAGCAGTCGCGGGTCTTGGCTTGGTGGCGTGTCTTGGCTTGGTGGCGCGTCTTGGCTTGGTGGCGCTTGGCGGCGTGGAGCTGCTACGGGCGGCGCTTGGCGGCGTGGAGCAGCTACTGGCGGCACTTGGCGACGTGGAGCAGCTACTGGCGGCACTTGGCGACGTGGAGCAGCTACTGGCGCTAGCCGTGGTGCTAGCCGTGGTGCAGGCCGTTGTGCTAGTGCTAGCCTTGGAGCAGGGCGTGGAGCTAGCCGTGGCGTGGGTGCTAGCCTTGGAACTGGTGCTAGCCATGGTGCAGCTACTAGCACCCCGCGGTCTGGAACCGTTTCTTGGGGTGGGTGGAGGGAGGTCAGGAGGGGGGCAGAATCCTGCCCACTGAATTGTCCCAAAATTATTTCTCTATCCCCCACCTGTGGTTTTGTGGGTGAAAAAAAGGAAGAGTCCTGTGACGTGGGTGTGGCTAGTGTCTTGGGGGACGGGGCATGGAATTGGGATGACCTGGATTGACATGCTCTAATTTCTAAAAACATGTTTTGATAATGTTTTATCATAGACATGGAATTAGAGTCTTTTTCTAGAGGCGGGTGATCAATAAAAAAAGCATTGAAAAAAAAAAAATCCTGGTCTGTGACGTCATCAGGGCGAAGCCGAGCTGTCTGCTGCTTGCTTCCGCTTACGGGACAGGAGCGACGCGCCGATCGGCACCAGCTTGCCTCTATTTCCCCACATCATCCCTCTGCGCTCCCTGGGGGAAAAGCGAAGCGTCTCCGCCTCCATGGTGCGCAGCACCTCCCAAGTTCCCTCGTCCAACTCGTCCAACTCGTCCAACTTTCTGGCAGAAAAACATCTTTGCTGGCGACATTCTGTCAAAGCGTGGACTTTGGGATGGTTTGTTTTCCCAGAATGCAAAGGAAAGTTGGAGCGGGCAAGGCGTGAAGGTAAGAACATATTTATTTCAACACTAAAAAAAGAAACAAACAAAAAGCGCGCTCAAGGGCGGAAGTACAAACTTGGCTAATAAAAACAAAAGACTATCACAAAGGCAAAAACTATGAACATGAAATATACAACACTTACTGTGGCATGAAAAAACGTGCATGGAGCAATGGCTTGGAATGAAAGGTAGCAGAGTGAATGTCGCCAGGCTGACTTCCTGGCAACTATCGGCTGAAATAATACAGACATGATTGACAACAGGTGCGCGAGTGCAAAACGTGAAACAGGTGAAACTAATGGTCGTCATGGTGACAAGGCAAGGGAGTGAAAAAAGGAACTAAAAAGTGTCCAAAAACCAAGCAGAACATAACTAAACAAAACATGATCACAGACATGACAGTTGTAGGGTGTCCCCTGCTAAATGACAGTTATTGGGTCTTCCATGTGTACACTCTGAGTTACATTAACATTATTACCTCCATAAGAACTTCAAATGTCGAAGTTGGGGAGGAATTTCATTTTGTATGAATCTGTTCTACAGTCAAAAAATATGCTTACTTTAAATATGTTCACTTAGTTAAAGGGGAATTTTGCCTATCGTTCACAATCATTATGAAAGACATGACAACAGATTTTTTTTAATGCATTCTAAATATTAAATAAATGCGATCAAAAGTCCACTTACAATGGAGCCTAAGGGAGCAGCACTATTCTGCCTATAAAGCCCGTAAAAAAACCATCTAAACACCTCCATTAAGGTTTTATATATATATATGATGTAATGTAATATAGTAACAGGCATATGTATAATAAGATGTATTATTTACATATTTGATCATTTTAAATAAAACAAAACAGCCTTTCTTACAAGTAACATTATCACAGGAGGACTAGAGGACAAATAATAAGTTAGAGTTAGAGCTCTTTATTGTAAACAAAGGTGTGCGGATCGATACAAATATCAACAGTAATCATACTAAGTACAGTATTGGTATATGGCCGATACTACAGTGATTAGATCGATATTTTTTTAGAATCAAAAAATATTTTTTGTTTGAAATAAGAGCCCATACCGTAGTAGTTATTTTGCACGACTGATTTTATCATACATTTTGTATGTAATAAAAGGGAACAATGAAATAATTAGAAAACGTATTGATAATGTTACACGGCTATCCTGTTTTTTTGTCAAATTACATTTGCGAACAAAAATGTTATGATTTAATGATCCCAAAAAGTATGACAACTGGTACCGCGCATACGTGCGAGGCTAAATTAGGAGCCTTTGTAACCCACTTTCAAATGGTTCTTATAATATCATTTATATGCCAAATCATAAATCCTGATATATATTGAAGTGAATTAATTAACTCATATTATGTTCTACATATGGTGAATGTTTGTACTCAACTTGGAGAAAGCGAACCACCAGGTTTAAGTAAAAAATGGTTGATCCCATAATAAATTAAGGAGCCTTAGACCGGAATTAGCTCTCTCACGAGAAGAGGCAATGAATTCAGACTTCAGAATGCAAAAGTGATAGCTCTATCCTGGAGGAGAGACTCCATGTTTATCTTAAACATCAACCTACAAGTTTTGGTATAAATCTGTTGTCTTCCCAGTCACTTACACACAAACATCTCCTTACTTGGTCAGGTTGTACTCTCCTGAATTAATACACACCCAGACAGTGGCTCGGCTCTTCCAAGTTGGGAGTGCTTCATTTTTTTGACCTGACCACCTCTGGGTCGACATCTATTTCATAAGTATCATCTCTTAAGACTGACAGACAATATTTATCAAAATGCTTGTTTAACCTATCAAGTCATCCACAGGCTGAATCTTAGGCTCTGTAGCTTGGTTCCTATCTAGCATCCCCAGCATGCCCACAACACTCGTAACTTAGATCTGATATCAGGTAAACATCATCTACTGGCTTGTACCGATCGAAGTGTTGTATGCAGGGGACCTAAGATTTGGAACCAGCTTAATGAGAGCCTCAAGATGCTGTATCCATTCTCCAACTTCAAAAAGAAACTGAAAACTTACCTATTAACCACCTATCTCTAATGCCTCATGTGGGGTTGACTACTGTTGGGTTTGCATGGTCGAATGAATGTATGTGTGTATGTGTATGCTTGCTTTAGTACTATTATCTTGTGTTTATCATATAGCGTTGTTGTTGTTTTTTTGTTTTTTGTTGTTGTTGTTGTTGTTGTTGTTGTTGTGCTTGCTACCATTTTTCATCATTCAATATATACTGTCCTTTGGACCCCCTGTCAAAAGCTTCTTCTAGCTTATTTGGGGGACCCTTTCACTTACCAATATCTTTAAATGATATTCACTACTATTGAAATTGTTCTATGGTATTGTGAATAAAACTTGAATACTTGAATACATGGGTACTGCAGTCCTGTATAATGACGATTGCTTGTAATATAGCAACTTTTTGTTCAGCAAAGCGTCTCTTTTGATCCAACCACACTGCCGTGTCGCCCTTCTGCCCGGAGCGGGTGATAAGACCAGAAATACACATTTTGCACCAGACAATTATTTATGTATCTGTTCAGCTGTATAAATAAAAAAAATCAATGGGTTATACTTGTATAGCGCTTTTCTACCTTCAAGGTACTCAAAGCGCTTTGACAGTATTTCCACATTCACCCATTCACACACACATTCACACACTGATGGCGGGAGCTGCCATGCAAGGCGCTAACCAGCAGCCATCAGGAGCAAGGGTGAAGTGTCTTGCCCAAGGACACAACGGACGTGACTAGGAAGGTAGAAGGTGGGGATTGAACCCCAGTAACCAGCAACCGTCCGATTGCTGGCACGGCCACTCTACCAACTTCGCCACGCCGTATGATAGATTAGCCCAGTGTTTTTCAACCTTTTTTGAGCCAAGGCACATTTTTTGCGTTGAAAAAATGCGGAGGCACACCACCAGCAGAAATCATTAAAAAACCAAACGCAGTTGACAGTAAAAAGTTGTTGTCGCAATTGTTGGATATGACTTTAAAGCATAACCAAGCATGCATCACTATAGCTCTTGTCTCAAAGTAGGTGTACTGTCACCACCTGTCACATCAAACCCTGACTTATTTGGACTTTTTTACTGTTTTCCTGTGTGTAGTGTTTTACTTCTTGTCTTGCGCTCCTATTTTTGTGGCTTTTTCTCTTTTTTTGGTATTTTCCTGTAGCAGTTTCATGTCTTCCTTTGAGCGATATTTCCTGCATCTACTTTGTTTTAGCAATCAAGAATATTTCAGTTGTTTTTATCCTTCTTTGTGGGGACATTGTTGATTGTCATGTCATGTTCGGATGTACATTGTGGACGCCGTCTTTGCTCCTCAGTAAGTCTTTGCTGTCGTCCAGCATTCTGTTTTTGTTTACTTTTTAGCCAGTTTAGTTTTTGTTTTGTTTTGCATAGCCTTTCCTAAGCTTCAATGTATTTGCAGACTATAATTACTGGTTTGCAAAAAATATTTTTAACCCAAATAGGTGAAATTAGATAATCTCCCACGGCACACCAGACTGTATCTCACGGTACACCAGTGTGTCGTGGCACAGTGGTTGAAAAACACTGGATTAGCCTATATTAAACTGCATTGCAATTGATATTTTCTCAAAGCGAGTGTGGATATTATGAGTATTGGTAACGCCTGGAGCACTTTGATTCTCCAAGCGTGCAACCCAGCAGCTACAAGGATAAGGTGAGGGACGGATCCAGAATGAGAGCGTGGGCAGGTAGTGGGAGAGAACTGACCAAAGAGCTTTCAGAATTGCACATTTTGTGATGGATGAGAGACTGTGAGAGCTATGCACTCTCCACTCTCTCCCCTTCTATTCCACTGTTGATGGTTTCTCTGCACACCTTGTTTTGGTAGCCTTGAGGCGACCAATGATGCATACAAATAATCCTTCAGCCCACTGAATCATTCATTTTTGGAAAACCTCAGTTGAAAATGTTCATTGACGTAAACATTAAAGGCCTACTGAAAGCCACTACTACCGACCACGCAGTCTGATAGTTTATATATCAATGATGAAATCTTAACATTGCAACACATGCCAATACGGCCAGGTTAACTTATAAAGTGACATTTAAAACTTCCCGGGAAATATCCGGCTGAAACATCGCGGTATGATGACGTATGCGCGTGACGAAGTCCGAGTAACGGAAGTTATGGTACCCCGTAGAATCCTATACAAAAAGCTCTGTTTTCATTTCATAATTCCACAGTATTCTGGACATCTTTTGCAATTTTTTTAATGAACAATGAAGGCTGCAAAGAAGACAGTTGTAGGTGGGATCAGTGTATTAGCAGCGGACTACAGCAACACAACCAGGAGGACTTTGTTGGAGCGCTAGCCGCGCTAGCCGCGCTAGCCGCGCTAGCCGCGCTAGCCGCCGACCTCACCTTGACCTTCTACGTCTCCGGGCCGCCAAACGCATCGGGTGAAGTCCTTCGTCCTTCTGCCGATCGCTGGAACGCAGGTGAGCACGGGTGTTGATGAGCAAATGAGGGCTGGCTGGTGTAGGTGGAGAGCTAATGTTTTTAGCATAGCTCTGTGCAGTCCGGTTGCTAAGTTAGCTTCAATGGCGTTGTTAGCACAGCATTGTTAACCTTCGCCAGCCTGGAAAGCATTAACCGTGTATTTACATGTCCACGGTTTAATAGTATTGTTGATTTTCTATCTATCCTTCCAGTCAGGGGTTTATTTCTTTTGTTTCTATATGCAGTTAAAGCAAGATGCTATCACGTTAGCTCGTAGCTAAAGCATTTCGCCGATGTATTGTCGTGGAGATAAAAGGCACTGAATGTCCATTTCGCGTTCTCGACTCTCATTTTCAAGAGGATATAGTATCCGAGGTGGTTTAAAATACAAATCTGTGATCTACAATAGAAAAAGGAGAGTGTGGAATCCAATGAGCCAGCTTGTACCTAAGTTACGGTCAGAGCGAAAAAAGATACGTCCATCGCTGCCTCTCAAGTCATTCACTGTAACGTTCCTCATCTACGAATATTTCATCTTCGCTCAAATTAATGGGGTAATCATCACTTTCTCGGTCCGAATCTCTCTCGCTCCATTGTAAACAACGGGGAATTGTGAGGAATCCTAGCTCCTGTGACGTCACGCTACTTCCGGTACAGGCAAGGCTTTTTTTTATCAGCGAGCAAAAGTTGCGAACTTTATCGTCGATTTTCTCTACTAAATCCTTTCAGCAAAAATATGGCAATATCGCGAAATGATCAAGTATGACACATAGAATGGATCTGCTATTCCCATTTAAATAAAAAAAATCATTTCAGTAGGCCTTTAAGCGATGCATGGTGGAATAAATAAAGAAATTCAGATCCCAAAGTTATGTATCTTTCTGATTATGCCTTACTGAGCTTGGAGGTTGTGAGTGGGATGTGAAAGTCCTTGGATGAGACAAAGATGGAAAAGGCCTTGTAGAGCATTGAATTCAATCATGCAGTGGCATCGTCTCCTTCTCTCAGCAAACTTTGCTCTTAGGATGTTACAGCTCCACTCACACACACACTTAAAATGCTGAAATAACATACATGCAATCAAAGCTAAAAACAATGTTAGCATTACAATAATAAAGTTGTGAATCATACCGAGGTGTATTACGTTCAAAAACTGGATTTAAACCTGAAGTTTGAGAGTTGATTTACCTTAAGATAGGAAATTGAGTGTCGGGTTCCAGAACAGCTGATTTGAATTAGTTCAATATATTCTGAGTACCGTATTTTTCGGACTATACGGCGCACTTAAAATCCTTTAATTGTCTCAAAAATCGACTGTGCGCCTTATAACCCGGTGCGCCTAATGTACGGCATGATTCTGGTTGTGCTTACCGACCTCGAAGCAAATTTTTTTTGGCACATGGTGTAATGATAACTGTGACCAGTAGATGGCAGTCACACATAAGAGATGCATGTAAACTGCAAGATGACTAAAGTAAACAACACCAAAGCTTGAAATGTTCCATTGAAAATATAGAACATTACACACAGTGCTCAAAAATCTGTCAAAATGTTTTTAGTAGGACTTTGGTAAGCTAAGAAGCCACACCGCTTGATGGATTGTACTGTGCTTCAACATATGAGTATTATTATGGTGTGTGTATAAGGTAAGACATACTACCCGGCGTTTTGTTTTGCAAAAGCAACTTTTCTTACCTTCTGGTACCTGCTGATGTCTATTTGAGATCTGCATAAGTCCTGAAAATGTGCGTACCTACGCCATTGTAGTCTGTGCCGACACCGTAGTCGATAAGCTTCTTTTTCTTTATCTTCTTATGTGACATTCATCCTCCACTGTTGCCATTTCTAATATAAAGTAGTGTAAAGTTCTTACTTATATCTGTCAGTAAACTCGCCATGAAAGCACTAAAACAGTGAGTTTACATTATTCACCCAAGGAACTTTAGTTATTAGATTTCCGGTCACGGGACACATTTCGGGCGTTGTTGTTGCACTAGTGAGCCACGGATGAGGAGATGCTGCTCCGTTATTGATTGAAGTAAAGTGTGAATGTCATTAAAAAAGTTAGCTCCATCTTTTGACACTTCTTCCACCCCCATCCTTGCACGCTACACTGCTACAACAAAGATTACGGGGAGAAGACACTGTCCAAGTGGAGGCACGTAAATAAGACCGCCCACAAAACGGCGCATCCTGAAGAGACTGTCAGAAAGTGACTTGTGCAACATTTTGAGCAAATAACCACCATTACATGTTATGTAGACCACAAGGAAGTATTTTACATTTAGAAAATAATCATAATAATATGACTCCTTTAATGCGCTTTATAATCCGGTGCGCCTTTTGTATGAAAATAGACCCGAATATACCCGCTCATCGGCAGTGCGCCTTATAATCCGGTGCGCTCTATGGTCCGGAAAATACGGTGTGTTGACTCAGAGTTACGACCACAATAAAAAGACATGATCAAAGGAGCGCTGATCCTAGGAATTACCATAGCAACCAGAGGCAGAAAAGGCTGTCTTTTTTTCCTCAGCTGCAACTAAAAATGATAATGTGTATTCATGGTGAATATGAACACTTTTCTGTTAAAAGGAAAAGTAATACCGCAAAATAATATTCGACTGAAGTGACAGACAATTACTGCAAGAGTCAATGCAGTACTTTATTGATTTAACCTTTAATCACATTTCTGATGGATGAATGATAAAATAACATTTGACTTTACTGCCTTGTGTACGAATTGTGCTCTATAAATAAAATTCATGTAATTAATACTGTATTCGTTATATTTACAATGATGAAATACCATAACCTCTACTTTTTCAGAACAATAAAAAAATAAAAATAATAATTGCGACTAAGACAGATTAAATATTTTAAATCAAGGTGAAAAAAAAGTCTTTGTTTTTGTTGACAGGATAGCTACCATAATACAGCACTGTTTTAGTTATGTTGACAAAAATGAATCCCAAATCCACAAAAAAATATATATTTTCAAATTGACTAACAGCTTAGCAGCCTTTTATAATGATCTCTAACGACCTCTCCTGACATAAATCTTCAATAATTAATTCAGTTTTGAAATCTACTGGTTACAAAGTAACACATCTGGTCTGATAGCTGGCTTCACGTTTTTTAGGAGGGAGGATACATAAAAAAGCTAGAGTTTGTTCAAGAAAACCTGGTTACAGAGGCAGTTACCATGGTAACTGAATATATATATTTATTATTAATTCATACATGTTAAAAGTGACAATTAATTTATTGGAAAAATAAATGAATAAATATATTTGCAAACAGAAAATGTGTTGTTTATTTCAACTATTTTGTCAGAAATTTGCATTGAGGCTATAAATGTAGGTTTTATCCAATTACTCGACTAATCGAACAAAATAATCAATAGATAACTCAAATACTTAAATGCTCCATAGTTGCAGCCTGAAAGCAAAGCATACAAAACTAACTTAATCTACTTCGACCGGTATTTGATCCTATAAAGTCTTTTGAGACAAGCACAAAGTGTGCGCCATGGGAGGGTGGGGAATCATGTCACTTTATTGAATAGAATAGAATAGAATAGAAAGTACTTTATTGATCCCTGGGGGAAATTCAGCGCCACAGTTCGCTCACAATAGACAATAAAACTAATAAATAATATAATATATTATGTATATAATATATAATATATGAATAATATACAAACTCCGTTTCCATATGAGTTGGGAAGTTATGTTGGATGTAAATATAAACAGAATACAATGATTTGCAAATCCTTTTCAACCCATATTCAATTGAATGCACTACAAAGACAAAATATTTCATGTTCAAACTCATAAACTTTATTTTTTTTTGCAAATAATAATTAACTTAGAACTTCATGGCTGCAACACGTGCCAAAGTAGTTGGGAAAGGGCATGTTCACCACTGTGTTACATGGCCTTTCCTTTTAACAACACTCAGTAAACGTTTGGGAACTGAGGAGACACATTTTTTAAGCTTCTCAGGTGGAATTCTTTCCCATTCTTGCTTGATGTACAGCTTAAGTTGTTCAACAGTCCGGGGGTCTCCGTTGTGCTATTTTAGGCTTCATAATGCGCCACACATTTTCAATGGGAGACAGGTCTGGACTACAGGCAGGCCAGTCTAGTACCCACACTCTTTTACTATGAAGCCACGTTGATGTAACACGTGGCTTGGCATTGTCTTGCTGAAATAAGCAGGGGCGTCCATGGTAACGTTGCTTGGATGGCAACATATGTTGCTCCAAAACCTGTATGTACCTTTCAGCATTAATGGCGCCTTCACAGATGTGTAAGTTACCCATGTCTTGGGCACTAATACACCCCCATACCATCACAGATGCTGGCTTTTCAACTTTCCGCCTATAACAATCCGGATGGTTATTTTCCTCTTTGGTCCGGAGGACACGACGTCCACAGTTTCCAAAAACAATTTGAAATGTGGACTCGTCAGACCACAGAACACTTTTCCACTTTCTATCAGTCCATCTTAGATGAGCTCAGGCCCAGCGAAGCCGACAGCGTTTCTGGGTGTTGTTGATAAATGGTTTTCGCCTTGCATAGGAGAGTTTTAACTTGCACTTACAGATGTAGCGACCAACTGTAGTTACTGACAGTGGGTTTCTGAGGTGTTCCTGAGCTTATGTGGTGATATCCTTTACACACTGATGTCGCTTGTTGATGCAGTACAGCCTGAGGGATCGAAGGTCACGGGCTTAGCTGCTTACGTGCAGTGATTTCTCCAGATTCTCTGAACCTTTTGATGATATTACGGACCGTAGATGGTGAAATCCCTAAATTCCTTGCAATAGCTGGTTGAGAAAGGTTTTTCTTAAACTGTTCAACAATTTGCTCACACATTCGCCCCATCCTTGTTTGTGAATGACTGAGCATTTCATGGAATCTACTTTTATACCCAATCATGGCACCCACCTGTTCCCAATTTGCCTGTTGACCTGTGGGATGTTCCAAATAAGTGTTTGATGAGCATTCCTCAACTTTATCAGTATTTATTGCCACCTTTACCAACTTCTTTGTCACGTGTTGCTGGCATGAAATTCTAAAGTTAATGATTATTTGCAAAAAAAAAATGTTTATCAGTTTGAACATCAAATATGTTGTCTTTGTAGCATAATCAACTGAATATGGGTTGAAAATGATTTGCAAATCTTTGTATTCCGTTTATATTTACATCTAACACAATTTCCCAACTCATATGGAAACAGGGTTTGTAATTTGATGACCATAGTAACTAATTAGATGACCATAGTAACTCATTAGATGACCATAGTAACTAGTATATCATGCAGATTCCAAGCATTGAAAGACTTAGTATAGTTGAAGACTTACGGTCATTAGAAAACATGACTGCACATCATAATGGCAGCGCTTTACATCTTAAACATCTAAATAAATGATTTGGGAATGTCCGGCGGGCCAGATTGAAAAGCTTAACGGGTGGCATGTGGCCCCCGGGCCTTAACTAGCCCAGGTCTGCAGTAGACACTCTATGGGCCTTATACACTCCCACATGACATGCATGGGTGGGTTGGGGTTCAGGAGTACGGCGTGCCTCTCATTACCTCCTCGGCTGGCGCGAACTGCAGGGACTGCGACTGGTGGCCTGCCGTTCCCGGGCAGAGACCTCGCTGAAGGTGCAAGGTTTTTATTTATTTATTTTTTTTGTGTGGCATGGCGCGGGTGCCACTTCCTGGTGGGCGGGGTGCGTGCCCGTGTGGTCCGGCCTTGCGCTGTGGGGTCTGTCAGTGACTTGATGTGGTGGCAGCGAAGCCCTCTTGTCTGGTGCGGGTGCTTTGTCTCGGTTTTTTGGCCGGTGGTGTGTTTGTGCAGGTTTGGGTTGGGGGGCGGAGTCTTTTGGTGGGGGAGGTGTTGATGTCTCTTGTATGCAAGTTGGCGTTTGGGCTAACTGGCAAGCTGGTGCTGGCTGGTCTTCATGATCCTGTTGGTGTGTGGTTGTCGGCCGGGGTTTCTCGATCGCTTTGATTTGATCGAGTGGTGCTGGTTGTCTGGGGGTATATTGCAGCCACTGTTTCTGCACCCGTTTGTTTGTGTTGTGGCCGCCCGTGGCTGCTGGGTCCGGCGCGGGGGTGGCCGCTGTTGTGACTTGTGGCAGCGCATGCACGTGGTGGTTGTCGGGGCTGGCGAACTTGACGGCTTCGTTCTCGTTTATTGCCGTGTTGGTTGGCTTGTCAGGAGTCGGCCTTGGCATGCCCTTGCGCTCTGCCGCGTCGTCCTTCATGCCCGGTGTCGTGCCGTCGTCTGGGAGCAGGCTTGTTGGGGGTTGTCGCACCTGTGTGTGTGTGTGTGTGGTGGGGGTTGAGATCCCCCTCTTGTCCCCGCAATTTCTCCCTCTGTCTTTATTTTTTCTCTTTCTATTCCCTCCGGCTGCACCAAATAATAATATAAATCCATTTAATAAAGTCAAGTACAAATAAGGCAACAAGAGAAAAAAGTACCAATGATTGTCACACACACACTAGGTGTGGCGAAATTATTCTCTGCATTTGACCCATCACCCTTGATCACCCCCTGGGAGGTGAGGGGAGCAGTGGGCAGCAGCGGTGGCCACGCCCGGGAATAATTTTTGGTGATTCAACCCCCAATTCCAACCCTTGATGCTGAGTGTCAAACAGGGAGGTAATGGGTCCCATTTTTATAGTCTTTGGTATGACTCGGCTGGGGTTTGAACTCACAACCTACCAAAGTATCCTTTTGTAAATTAAATGTGTACAGCCGATATATTGGCATCTACATCAACTATATGATTTGCCTGAGAAGCTGGACAGGACAAAAAAATTAAGAAATAAATACGATGAAATAAAATAAAATAAAAAGTAAAATAAAATAATTAATAAACACAAAAAACAAGACTAAAGAAATAAGAAAATAATAAGTAGGAATATATTTAAATAAAAAGTATAAATACAACTAAAATAAAAATGAGGACATAATAAAAAATTTAAAAAAAACCTAATAAAAACAATACAGCATAACATGTGCAAATAAGTAAGAATCAAATGTAAATGTAATGTATATAATAAGTATAAATACAACTAGAATAAATATTAGGACATGATTAAAATGTGAAAAAAAATTGTACTACCCTATCTGGTGTGTATACTTGAACTACTTTACATATCCACAACAGAACAATCCACCAGAAAAGTGAATCTAAAAGCTGCGTTTACTTAAAAGACACGTTCCAAAGACTCGATTGATTCGCAAACCTAACATGGACCTGGGAATTGATACGATTTTTCCGGTTGCGAATCCACTTTCGATTCTGCTTAACTTGGAAAAAAAAGGTGGATTAGCCTCAATTGTGTTTAGTTCAGAGGTAACATGACCTTAGAAAGCCTGCAGAGATGTCACATACTCAGCATGGAAGACAAAAAGTACTTTAAAAAATATAAATGTAATAAATAAATATTCTACTGTAGAATTTAACAAAATAAATCATGTGGAAATTACACAAAAATCTAACATTTAGTGACATGTGATATTCATTTATTTCCTGCAAAGTAAGATACGCCAAGCCTTTATTTGATATCATTTGGATGATTATGACTTAGAGTTTATGAAAAACTTCAATTGAAAATCTGGGGTTTTAAAAAGTGTAAGCTCAGATCGTAAAAATGCTAACAACGGCTTGACATTCCTCACTGTTGTATTTAGATGACATGCTGCTGCCTATGATGAGATCGGAGCAGTTCAAAAACGCGACTTTCATTTATGATTATCGCATGCTGTGTGTTCAAATGTTTCAGCATAATGCTCCTATGTCCTCCTCTTGACGAAATAGCAGCCTTATAATTATTACAAGTAGCGCTATTGCAATCTTTTCTCGTAAAATGTTAGTGTTTGTTTCGACCAGGCATCGCCATTTTGAGATGTGACGTCACTGCGCAGTACGCACATTGCGCAACGACGTCATCCCCACCCAGAAGCATCCATAAGAGACTCGTTTGACAAAATGTCAAGCGATTCCAAGGAATTGATACACTGGGAACCGGTTTTTGATTCCAAACCCTATCTACTCATTAACAAAAACCACAATTATATGGACCTTTTGTGTAGCGTATTTTTCGGACTATAAGGCGCACATAAAATCCTTTCATTTTCTCAAAACCCGACAGTGCGCCTTTATAACCCGGTGCGCCTAATGTACAAAATAATTCTGGTTGTGCTTACCGACCTCGAAGCAATTTTATTTGGTACATGGTGAAATGATAAGTGTGACCGGTAGATGGCAGCCACACAAAAGAGATATGTGTAGACTGCATTATGACTCAAGTAAACAACACCAACATGTTATATGTTCCATTGAAAATATAGAACATTACGCACGGCGCTCAAAAATCTATCAAAATGTTTTAGTAGGACTTTGGTAAGCTATGAAGCCACACCACTTGATGGATTGTACTGTGCTTCAACATAGGAGTATTATTATGGTGTGTATATAAGGTAAGACATATTGTCTGGCGTTTTGTTTCGCAATATTATGCAAAAGCAACTTTTCTTACCTTCTGGTACCTGCTGTTCTGTATTTGGGATCTGCATAGGCCCTGACAATTTGCGTGCGTCTGCCTTTGTCGACGCCATAGTCAATAAGCTTCTTTTCCTCTCTCTTCTTGTTATGTGACATTCATCCTCCGCTGTTGCCATTTCTAATTAAAGTAGTGTAAAGTTCTTACTTTTATCTGTCAGTAAACTCACCATGAAAGCACTAAAACAGTGAGTTTACATTATTCACCCAAGGAACTTTAGTTATTAGAGAGTTCCGGTCACGGGACACATTTCGGGCGTTGTTGTTGCACTAGTGAGCCACGGATGAGGAGATGCTCCTCCGTTATTGATTGAAGTAAAGTGTGAATGTCATTGAAACTTTTGACACTTCTTCCACCCCCGTCCTTGCACGCTACACCGCTACAACAAAGATGATGGGGAGAAGACGCTGTCCAAGTGGAGGCACGTAAACAAGACCGCCCACAAAACGGTGCATCCTGAAGAGACTGTCAGAAAGTGACTTGAAGATGATGTGTAAAACATCATCTATGCAACATTTTGAGCAAAGAACCACCATTACACATTATGTAGACCACAAGGAAGTCTATTACATTTAGAAAATAATCAAAATAATATGACTCCTTTAATGCGCCTCATAATCTTTTGTATGAAAATAGACCTGACTAGACCCGCTCATCGGCAATGCGCCTGGAAAATAGGGTAGAAGATTTTTACACTTTATTCACTATAATAAGGAAGCCCGTGTGTGTTTGGTACAGGCCCAGATGGCTGACATGAAGGTATATAAACACGCGCACCTGCTGATGTGCAAACTAGATAAGGAAAATGACAATTTATTGATCAACAAAGAACAATTTGACGCAAAGATGAATACTGTCTAAAAGTTACTTCCGCTGTGTAGAGACGAAGACGCCTCAACGATCCACTCAGAGCCTTTGGGACCATTAAGGGCTGCAAGGTTTGCCTTTAGAGAGCAGGGTATTGAAATCCACTTTACATTCATAACGCCTGCTGAGGTTCTACTGTAATTCTTGTGTTTCCTCAGCAGTTCTGCAGTCTAGTCGCAGGCAGTTTCCTCTAATGAATCTTTAACGACTACATTCTTCAGGGGGATGGAACATGTTGTCCTTGATGAAGAGCAATCGCTAAAGGACCACGTCTTTTTTCAAATAATCTAACTAAAAGGACACCATCAAAACATTTTATTTATTGACAAGGTTTTAAAAATGGATTTGTCAAAACGATTTTGCTGCTCACACACACACACACACACACACACACACACACACACACACACACACACACACACACACACACACACACACACACGCACACACATACAGTGGTGGTCAAAAGTTTACATACACTTGTAAAGAACATAATGTCATGGCTGTCTTGAGTTTCCAATCATTTCTACAACTCTTGTTTTTTTGTGATAGAGTGATTGGAGCACATACTTGTTGGTCACAAAAAACATTTATGAAGTTTGCTTCTTTTATGAATTTATTATGGGTCTACTGAAAATGTGAGCAAATCTGCTGGGTCAAAAGTATACATACAGCAATGTTAATATTTTTTTTCTCCTCTCTGAGCTGCTACCTTACCGTGGTAGAGGAGTTTGTGTGTCCCAATGATCCTAGGAGCTATGTTGTCCGGGGGCTTCCATGCCCCCTGATAGGGTCTCCCAAGACAAACAGGTCCTAGGTGAGGGATCAGACAAAGAGCAGCTCGAAGACTTCTATGGGAATGCATCAACAAGGACTCAGATTTCCATCGCCCGGACGCGGGTCACCGGGGCCCCACTCTGGAGCCAGGCCCGGAGTTGGGGCACGATGGCGAGCGCCTGGTGGCCGGGCCTGTCCCCATGGAGCCCGGCCGGGCACAGCCCGAAGAGGCAACGTGGGTCCCCCCTCCAAAGGGCTCACCACTCATGGGAGGGGCCATAGAGGTCGGGTGCAATGTGAGCTGGGCGGCAGCCGAAGGCAGGGCACTTGGCGGTCTGATCCTTGGCTACATAAGCTAGCTCTTGGGACGTGGAACGTCACCTCGCTGGGGGGGAAGGAGCCCGAGCTAGTGCGCGAGGTAGAGAAGTTCCGGCTGGATATTGTCGGACTCACCTCGACGCACAGCAAGGGCTCTGGAACCAGTTCTCTCGAGAGGGGCTGGACTCTCTTCCACACTGGCGTTGCACGCAATGAGAGGCGACGAGCTGGGGTAGCAAGCTGGGGTAGCAATTGTTGTTGCCCCCCGGCTCAAAGCCTGCACGTTGGAGTTCAACCCAGTGGACGAGATGTTAGCCTCCCTCCGCCGTCGGGTGGACGGACGGGTACTGACTGTTGTTTGTGCTTACGTACCTAACAGCAGTTCAGAGTACCCACCCTTTTTGGATGCACTCGAGGGAGTACTGGAAGGTGCTCCCCTGGGTGATTCCCTTGTCCTACTGGGGGACTTCAACGCTCATGTTGGCAACGACAGTGAAACCTGGAGAGGCGTGATTGGGAAGTATAGCTAGCCGGATTTGAACCCGAGTGATGTTTTGTTATTGGACTTTTGTGCTCGTCACAGATTGTCCATAACAGACACCATGTTCAAACATAAGGGTGTCCATATGTGCACTTGGCACCAGGACACCCTGGGCCGCAGTTCCATGATCGACTTTGTAGTTGTTTCATCGGATTTGCGGCCTCATGTTCTTGACACTCGGGTAAAGAGAGGGGCGGAGCTTTCTACTGATCACCACCTGGTGGTGAGTTGGCTGCAATGGTGGGGGAGGATGCCGGACAGACCTGGCAGGCCCAAACGCATTGTGAGTGTCTGCTGGGAACGTCTGGCAGAGTCTCCTGTCAGAGAGAGTTTCAATTCCCACCTCCGGAAGAACTTTGAACATGTCACGAGGGAGGTGGTGGACATTGAGTCAGAGTGGACCATGTTCCGCACCTCTATTGTCGAGGCGGCTGATTGGAGCTGTGGCCGCAAGGTAGTTGGTGCCTGTCGTGGCGGTAATCCTAGAACCCGTTGGTGGACACCGGCGGTGAGGGATGCCGTCAAGCTGAAGAAGGAGTCCTATCGGGTTCTTTTGGCTCATAGGACTCCAGAGGCAGCGGACAGGTACCGACAGGCCAAGCGGTATGCGGCTTCAGCGGTCGCAGAGGCAAAAACTCGGACATGAGAGGAGTTCGGGGAAGCCATGGAAAACGACTTCCGGGCGGCTTCGAAGCGATTCTGGACCACCATCCGCCGCCTTTAGGAGGGTGAAGTGGTGCACTGTCAACACCGTGCATGGTGCGGATGGTGTTCTCTGACCTCAACTGCGGATGTTGTGGATCGGTGGAGGGAATACTTCGAAGACCTCCTCAATCCCACCAACACGTCTTCCTATGAGGAAGCAGTGCCTGGGGCATCTGTGGTGGGCTCTTCCATTTCTGGGGCTGAGGTTGCTGAGGTAGTTAAAAAGCTCCTCGGTGGCAAGGCCCCGGGGGAGGATGAGATCCGCCCGGAGTTCCTTAAGGCTCTGGATGCCGTGGGGCTGTCTTGGTTGACAAGACTCTGCAGCATCGCGTGGACATCGGGGGCGGTACCTCTGGATTGGCAGACCGGGGTGGTGGTTCCTCTCTTTAAGAAGGGGAACCGGAGGATGTGTTCCAACTATCGTGGGATCACACTCCTCAGCCTTCCCGGTAAGGTATATTCGGGTATACTGGAGAGGAAGCTATGCCGGATAGTCGAACCTCGGATTCAGGAGGAACAGTGTGGTTTTCGTCCTGGTCCTGGAACTGTGGACCAGCTCTATACTCTCGGCAGGGTCCTTGAGGGTGCATGGGAATTTGCCCAAGCAGTCTACATGTGCTTTGTGGACTCGGAGAAGGCATTCGACCGTGTCCCTCGGAAAGTCCTGTGGAGAGTGCTCAGAGAGTATGGGGTATCGGACTGTCTGATTGTGGCGGTCCTCTCCCTGTACGATCAGTGTCAGAGCTTGGTCCGCATTTCCGGCAGTAAGTCGGACACGTTTCCAGTGAGGGTTGGACTCCGCCAATGCTGCCCTTTGTCACCGATTCTGTTCATAACTTTTATGGACAGAATTTCTAGGCGCAGTCAAGGCGTTGAGGGGATCCGGTTTGGTGGCTGCAGGATTATATATCTGCTTTTTGCAGATGATGTGGTCCTGATGGCTTCATCTGGCCAGGATCTTCAGCTCTCACTGGATCGGTTCGCAGCCGAGTGTGAAGCGACTGGGATGAGAATCAGCACCTCCAAGTCCGAGTCCATGGTTCTCGCCCGGAAAAGGGTGGAATGCCATCTCCGGGTTGGGGAGGAGACCCTGCCCCAAGTGGAGGAGTTCAAGTACCTAGGAGTCTTGTTCACGAGTGAGGGAAGAGTGGATCGTGAGATCTACAGGCGGATCGGTGCAGCTTCTTCAGTAATGCGGACGCTGTATCGATCCGTTGTGGTGAAGAAGGAGCTGAGCCGGAAGGCAAAGCTCTCAATTTACCGGTCGATCTACGTTCCCATCCTCACCTATGGTCATGAGCTTTGGGTTATGACCGAAAGGACAAGATCACGGGTACAAGCGGCCAAAATGAGTTTCTTCCGCCGGGTGGCGGGGCTCTCCCTTAGAGATAGGGTGAGAAGCTCTGCCATCCGGGGGGAGCTCAAAGTAAAGCCACTGCTCCTCCACATCGAGAGGAGCCAGATGAGGTGGTTCAGGCATCTGGTCAGGATGCCACCCGAACGCCTCCCTAGGGGGGTGTTTAGGGCACGTCCAACCGGTAGGAGGCCACGGGGAAGACCCAAGACACGTTGGGAAGACTATGTCTCCCGGCTGGCCTGGGAACGCCTCGGGATCCCCCGGGAGGAGCTGGACGAAGTGGCTGGGGAGAGGAAAGTCTGGGCTTCCCTGCTAAGGCTGCTGCCCCCGCGACCCGACCTCGGATAAGCGGAAGAAGATGGATGGATGGATGGAATGTTAATATTTGCTTACATGTCCCTTGGCAAGTTATAGTGCAATAAGGCGCTTTTGGTAGCCATCCACAAGCTTCTGCTTGAATTTTTGACCACAAAATTGGTGCAGTTCAGTGAAATGCGTTGCTTTTCTGACATGGACTTGTTTCTTTAGCATTGTCCACACGTTTAAGTCAGGACTTTGGAAAGGCCATTCTAAAACCTTCATTCTAGCCCGATTTAGCCATTCCTTTACCACTTTTGAGGTGTGCTTGGGGTCATTGTCCTGTTGGAACACCCAATTGCGCCCAACACCTAACCTCCGGGATGATGATTTTAGCTTGTCCTGAAGAATTTAAAGCTAATCCTCCTTTTTCATTGTCCCATTTAAAGCACCAGTTCCATTGGCAGCAAAACAGGCCCAGAGCATAATACTACCAACACCATGCTTGACGGTAGGGTGGTGTTCCTGGGATTAAAGGCTGCCCTTTTCTCCTCCAAACATATTGCTGGGTATTGTGGCCAAACAGCTCCATTTTTGTTTCATCTGACCACAGAACTTTCCTCCAGAAGGTCTTATCTTTGTCCATGTGATGTCAGATGTCAAGAGGAGTGGTCAAAAATTCAAGCAGAAGCTTGTGGATGGCTACCAAATGCGCCTTATTGCAGTGAAACTTGCCAAGGGACATGTAAGCAAATATTAACATTGCTGTATGTATACTTATGACCCAGCAGATTTGCTCACATTTTCAGTAGACCCATAATAAATTCATAAAACAAGCAAACTTCATGAATGTTTTTTGTGACCAACAAGTATGTGCTCTAATCACTCTATCAGAAAAAATAAGAGTTGTAGAAATGATTGGAAACTCAAGAAAGCCATGACATTATGTTCTTTACAAGTGTATGTAAACTTTTGACCACGACTGTATGTCAAGATATATCATCACCATAGAGAAAATGAAGGGCGATTTGGTTCTGATAGATGCTCAGAGTCAATTGAAATTGTGCCACTTGTGCATTAATGCATGTGTGCATGCGGCACTCAGGGTCTCACTGATTGGTAAGGAAGTGAAAGGAGTGAGCCACAAATTGGTCCCACGATTGGAAGGAACATTCTTTCACTGCCCACACCGTGCAGTGAACGTGCATAAAAACCCATCTTCAGTTCCACAAGTCTCTTCTTTGTTCACTTGAATCTCCTTTTCCAGCTGCAGAGTCTCTCTCTCTCATTTGATAGAAACCACTCTGACCGTGTAATACATAATGGATGTAAGGAAAAGCATGGTATACCATTGAAATAAATCACGGTAGTAGGTAGATTACATCAAAGAAAAATGGAGTATGAATACGTGCAGCAGCAACATCCCAAACCATTACGATTATTTAAAGTTTACACCCTCAATGGCGACTTTTGAAAGAAAGACACACAAAATAAACTGCACACAGGGATGAGTCAGATTCTCTGCCCCACCCCATCAGACATGTGACCACATCATCACCCTCAACCATGTCCTCATCAATTCATCTCTGGCTGCATCCGTGTCACCGTGACATAGCGTGAACCTTCTCGCGTTGCGCGAAAAAGCGCATGAAAATAGTCCATATAAGAATGACAGAGCGCTTTATGAAATATTAGAATAATTAAACATTTAAAAGCATGTTGTTTCAACGTTATGTTTGTGTTGTACAATATTGGTTGGAAAATGACCACATTTCAATGTCAAATCAACGTCACAACCCGACATTGATTAAACGTTGTCAAAAAGCATGTTGTTTCAACGTTGTATTTGTGTTGTAGAATATTGGTTGAGCTATGACCAAATTTCAATGTCAAATCAACATCAAAACCCAACATTGATTTAATAGAATAGAATAGAGTAGAAAGTACTTCATTGATCCCTGGGGGAAATTCAGCACCACAGTTCGCTCACAATAGACAATAATAAATATAAATAAATAAATAATATAATATAATATACATAATATATATATAATATATAAATAACATAAATATATTCTACATATACTCTACATTTAAGTGCAGTCAAGGAACATATAAATAAATAAATGATAAATGGGTTATACTTGTATAGCGCTTTTCTACCTTCAAAGGTACTCAAAGCGCTTTGACAGTATTTCCACATTCACCCATTCACACACACATTCACACACTGATGGCGGGAGCTGCCATGCAAGGCGCTAACCAGCACCCATCAGGAGCAAGGGTGAAGTGTCTTGCCCAAGGACACAACGGACGTGACTAGGATGGTAGAAGGTGGGGATTGAACCCCAGTAACCAGCAACCCTCCGATTTCTGGCACGGCCACTCTACCAACTTTGCCACGCCGTGCATTATACAGTCTGATGGCTGTCGGTATGAAGGACCTCCTGTGTCGTCCCGTGTTGCATTTTGGGAGTCTGAGCCTTCCACTGAACGTGCTCATTCTCTCTGCAAGGTCCGAGTGTAGTGGGTGGGAGGTGTTGTCCATAATGGCTAGGAGTTTTGCTAGACTTCTCCTCTCTGACACCACCGCCAGAGAGTCTAGCTCCACTCCCACCACGTTACTGGCCTTCTCTACCAACTTGTCCAGTCTGTTTACGTCCCTCGTTCTCCGCCCGCTGCCCCAGCAGGCCACGGCGTACAAGAAGGCGCCTGCCACCACCGACTCGTAGAACATCTTCAACATCTATGTGCAGACGCTGAAGAATCCTAGTCTCCTGAGGAAGTAGAGGCGGCTCTGTTCCTTCTTGTAGAGTGCCTCAGTGTGTTTTGACTCATTCAGCTTGTTGTCCATGTGTACACCGAGGTATTTATAATCCTCAACCATGTCCACATCGACCCCCCTGATGGAAACAGGGGTCGCCGGAGTACTCCTCCTTCTTCCCAGGTCCACAACCGGCTCCTTGGTCTTCGTCACATTAAGCTGGAGATGGTTCTTTCCACACCATGTGACAAAGTCCTCCACCAGTGCCCTGTATTTCTCATCATCACCATCCTCAATACACCCCACTATCGCAGAGTCATCAGAAAACTTCTGAAGGTGGCAGGACTCTGAGTGATAATGGAAATCGGTGGTGTAGATGGTGAAGAGGAAGGGGGAGAGGACTGTGCCCTGCGGGGCCCCGGTGTTGCTGACCAGCCTGTCAGACACACAGTCCTGCAGTCGCACATACTGTGGTCTGTCAGTCAGGTAATCAACAACCCAGGACACCAAGGGGGCCTCCACCTGCATCGTCTCCAACTTCACACCCAGTAGTCCAGGCCGTATGGTATTAAAAGCACTGGAGAAGTCAAAAAACATGACCCTCACACTGCTCGCAAGCTTGTCTAGGTGGGTGTGGGCTCGGTTCAGCAGGTAGATGACTGCGTCCTCCACTCCCAGTCGGGGCTGGTAGGCGAATTGGAGTGGGTCCAGGTGGGGCTTGACTGTAGGGCGGAGTTGTTCCAGGACCAACCTCTCCATGGTCTTCATGATATGGGAGGTTAGAGCCACCGGCCTGTAGTCCTTTGACGTGCTGGGTCGCGTGCACTTGGGGATGGGGACCACGCATGAGGTTTTCCACAGTGTGGGGACTTTCTGCAGCCTAAGGCTCATGTTGAAGATGTGCTGTAGCACACCACACAGCTGTGGGGCGCAGGCTTTGAGCACCCTGGGGCTCACACCGTCAGGACCCGCGGCCTTGCCTGTTTGTAGCTTATTTAGCTGTGCATTCACCTGTTCTGCAGACAGACACACTGGGGGGGTGTCTCAGGTTGTTGGGGGAGGGGGGGGGGGGGTCATCAAGCTGAGGGTGAGGTGTTAAGTGGGGGGAGGTAGTCATTGGAGGTGGGGGGCTGTGAGGAGGGGAGGGGGGAATGGATTGGTTCGCTGAAGTTGTTAGGGGGCCGGCTGGCATGTCTTGGGGGGGGTGGCAGGAGCTTGTCGGAGCCACTGTGTCAAACCTGTTGAAGAACTGGTTTAGTGTTATAGGCCCTCTCTTTGTCTCCGTCCACCTCTCTAACCCCCGACGGTTTGAGGCCGGTGATGGTCTGCATACCTCTCCAAACCGCCTTCATGTTGTTGTCCTTCAGCTTCCCTTCCAGCTTCCTCCTGTAGTTCTCCTTGGCCTCCCTGAGTTTGGTCTTCAGCAGCCCCTGAACTCTTTTCACCTCCTCCCTGTTACCAGCATTGAATGCCCTCTTCTTCTCATTCAGTAGGGCTTTGATGTCCTTGGTCACCCACGGCTTGTTGTTTGGGTAGCAGGTGACCGTCCTTGATGGGACATTTGAGTCAACACAGAAGTTGATATAGTCTGTGATGCACTCTGTGAGCCCGTCAATGTCCTCTCCATGAGGCTCCATGAGCACCTGCCAGTCGGTTACCTCAAAACAGCCCTGTAGTGTCTCTTGGACTCCTTCTGACCACCTTCTCACTGTTTTTTTATGTCACAAGCTGTCTTTTGATCAGAGGCACATAACAGGGGTTGAGGTAAACAAGGTTGTGGTCTGACCGGCCCAGCTCTGGTAGGGGAATGGAGCTATACGCATCCTTGATGTTTGCGTACAGCAGGTCCAGGATCTTATTTCCTCTGGTGTGGCAGCTGACATACTGAGTGAAGTTGGGTAGTGATTTGTCCATATTAACATGGTTAAAATCTCCCGAGATGAGGATGAGAGCTTTCGGGTGCTTGGTTTTTAGTCTGGCTATTGAGCTGTGGATGACGTCACTGGCAGCTGCGGCGTTAGCAGAGGGTGGATGTATACTGCCATCACGATAACATGCGGAATATCCCTGGGCAAATAATATGGTCTGAGTCCCACAGCGAACATCTCTATATTCGGGTCACAGTGGCGCTCTTTTATTGTGATATGACCGGGATGACAATATTTCTTGTTAATAAACAAAGCAAGCCCCCCTCCTTTCCGCTTGCCGTTGGTTCGGTCCCGGTTTATAGAGACGTTACTATCAGGAACATCGTCGTGCAGCCACGTCTCAGTAAAACACATTAGGCTACACTCACGATATTCTTTCTGACTAGCGGCAAGCACCGACAACTCATCCATTTTATTTGCCAGAGACCGCACGTTACCCATGACGACGGAAGGAAGATATCGTTTATATCTCCTTCTCTCCCTCCTCGCTTCAGCCCTCTTCTGTCTCGAGCGTCTCCCTTTCCCTCGACAGCCACATGCACCTCCATTAGTCCTTTTTAGCTCCTCCGGGATCTGGTTAGTTAGCGCCGGGTCCGTTAGCTGGATGCTAATAACTGGTGCCGCTAACAACTGTTCCCTGGTGTAGATGAAAGAGCCTCTCCCCTCTTGTTGTCCGTTTGAGCTCTTTAGTAGCGTCCCCACCGTCAGTAGGACGAACAAAACACTTCTAAACTGCATTTTTAGAAGGGCACGACTTGATAAAAAGTAAACGTAGACTAAATGTAAAAGTATAAAAAAGTACAAAACGAACAAAGAACAAAGACAAAAGACAAGGACGGAGCGAACTGCAGCAGCGGCCGTCTAGATCGACGCATGCGCACTAACCTAAGAAGCATGTTGTTTCAACGTTGTGTTTGTGTTGTAGAATATTGGTTGGAAAATGACCACATTTCAATGGTCAAATCAACGTCACAACCTAACATTGATGAAACATCAAAAAGCATGTTGTTTCAACGTTACGTTTGTGTTGTAGAAAATTAGTTGGAAAATTACCAAATTTCAATGGTCAAATCAACGTCAGAACCCAACATTGATTAAACGTTGTCAAAAATCATGTAGTTTCAACGTTGTATTTGTGTTGTAGAATATTGGTTGAGAAATGACCAAATTTCAATGTCAAATCAACATCAAAACACAACATTGATTTAAGAAGCATGTTGTTTCAACGTTGTGTTTGTGCTGTAGAATATTGGTTGGAAAATGACCAAATTCCAATGGTCAAATCAACGTCACAACCTAACATTGATGAAACATTGAAAAGCATGTTGTTTCAACGTTGTATTTGTATTGTAGAAAATTGGTTGGAAAATGACCAAATTTCAATGTCAAATCAACGTCACAACCTGAGATTGAATAAACGCCGTCAAAAAGCATGTTGTTTCAACGTTGTATTTGTGTTGTAGAATATTGGTTACAAAATGACCAAACTTCAATGTCAAATCAACGTCAAAAAACCTGAGATTGACGTCATCAAAAAGCACGTTGTTTCAACGTTGTATTTGTGTTGTAGAATATTGGTTGGAAAATGACCAAATTTCAATATCAAATCAACGTCACAACTTGACATTGACTAAACGTCATCAAAAAGCATGTTGTTTCAACGTTGCATTTGTGTTTTAGAATATTGGTTGAGAAATGGCCAAATTTCAATATCAAATCAACGTCAGAACCCAACATTGAATAAACGTCGTCAAAAAGCATGTTGTTTCAACGTTGTATTTGTGTTGTAGAATATTGGTTGGAAAATGACCAAATTTCAATGTCAAATCAACGTCAAAACCCAACATTGAATAAACGTCATCAAATAGCATGTTGTTTCAATGTCGTGTTTGTGTTGTTGAATATTGGTTGAGAAATTACCACATTTCAATGTCAAATCAACGTCATAACCTAACATTGAATAAGCATGTTAACGTGTTGCCAGTTATTAGACAATAAAGGCATGTTGACACAATTTCAGTGGACAGTAAATCCATCCTACCAGCTGTACACGGACTAGTTGTGAGTAAATCCAACTTCACGTTCGAACTTCAATGAAAAGACGTACAGTAAAAGAAATGGTTGCAGAAATATGAGTGGTGTTTGTTCGGGTCTTACTCTCAAACAGGATCATTTTTAGGATGTGGCCATGAAAAATGTGTGCGTCTCTTTCTGCTTAACTCTTTGTGTAAAAGTACTTATCACCTGTAAAAGTACGTATCACCTGTAAAAGTACTTATCACCCATCACTCCTGGTCTCCAGCTTGTTTCTTGTAGGCATCATTGAGCAGCTGTATTTCCTCACGATAGCCTGAGCTTCCCTGCGTCTGTCTACGACTGTTCTGCCGATGAGCCTCCACCGTGTCAGGGATGGTGATGTTGATGGCCTCCACCTCGGGGTTGCCGGTGGTGGGAATGAGCAGCGAGTAGGACGCCGTCTCGTCCAGGTCGCAGGAGACGAAGCGGTTTTCTTTTCGTGAATAACGCAGCGAGGGCGAGCGGGTGTGTGTAGAGGACTGGCTGATGTTGGAGACAATGTAGACGCTGTCCATGGCCTCCTTGTTGTCGCAGATCTCCAGGACCTCCAGGTGGATTTTCACATTGGTGTCTCCCACATTGGCGCCGATGCCCACTCCGAAGTCCAGGCCCATGTCGCCTTCCTGACCTGCTTTGTCATCTGCACTGGGCTCATGGCCTACTGATTTGGAGCGGTATACTTCCACCTGCAGGCCATCAGGGGATGAACAGAGGAAAACACACTATTATTATTTACATTTCAGAACAATTGCAAAATAGTTTAAGTTTAAAACTTAGGAGCAACTAACACATGTGTAGCAGAACAGCCTATGATGTCATATACAAGTTTCACAGTGTCTTGGCTGAATGAGCAGGTATCAGACACCTCGGTCTCCTTGGACGCATCGTCGCTCATCCATGCGAACTGGACACTGAATGTCCTTTATGTTATTTGATGTTTCCCCTCTTACACACGTTTATGTGTGCTATGGCTATGAGTTTTTTTGTTTTTTTTGGCCTCAGTCTGGACCCCCTCTCCAGGGGCCAAGGCTTAGACCAGGGGTGTCCAAAGTGTGGCCCGGGGGCCATTTGCGGCCCGCAGCGCGATTTTTATTGGCCCGCGACACATTCTATAGACCAGGGGTGGGCAATTAATTTTTACCGGGGGCCGCATGAGCTACCCGAGCACTGCTGGAGGGCCACATCGACAATATTTCAATTAAATTTTGCTCAATATTATTTTTGATATATACCGTAAGATAAATAATAATAATAATAATAAGAATAGTAATACTTCAACATAGTGTGTGTAACAGTATTCCATGACTAATATATATAAATTAACATTAATAATAAATGACAGTAAAATAACCACACGTATGACTGAGGAGTCATAGTGTAACTTTGTGTGGTGTTTGAGTTGTCCGACTTTTTGTGTGGCCTTAAACGCACCAGTGGTTTAGTGCTATGCGGGTTGGTGACAGATGACAAGTTGGTTTTGGCCTGGTTTGTACGGCAGAAAATGACTAGTTTTTCGAGATAGAATTGTTTTACTCATGTTTTTGGTGTGGTTATGTCCGAATATAAACAGTTTTGTTCAATAAAGTGATCGATATAATTCCTGTCCTCGAAGCATCTCGATAGACGTTACAATAATTGAACGGTGTTCAATTGAACGGTGTTGTAAACGGTGTTGACGAACACCATTAGGGCCGCTTGTTGTCACTGTCACTCAAAGTTGCATTGCAAAATTCCATAGAATAAATATGTTTATTTTGTTTATAATTCAGATGGGATTTGATTTGGTGCGCGGCATATACTTGCTGCGCGCAGCGGACGCTTGAGCAGTGCGCAATTGCGCAGGCACGCACCTTAGGTGAGGGGACGTTGCTTTGCAGTTCATGTGTTGTTGAAAACACGGCATTCCTCATCAACTTTTCTCTTTTTGGCGTCTCGGGTGTAAACCGTGCATCACTTGTCGCTGCATGTGCACCTTCACTCGCAGGTTACACACGGACACACGCCCATAAATAATACTTTTCAAAATAAAAGCAGCACAGTTGTATTGCGCGCAGGACATAGATGTTTTTTCAACTTTATTTTGTAATTGCAGTTGTTCACATTCACTCACAATCACGCACACGTCCACACGGAAGTAATACAAATAACGATTTTCAAAACAAAAGCAGCACCGTTGTATTGCACACTCGACATAGATACTTTTTAAAATTTATTTTGTAATTTATAATTGGCCTCACGCGGGCCGGACAGGGACGCACAAAGGGCCGGATGCGGCCCACGGGCCGCAGAATGCCCAGGTCTGCTATAGACAAACTAAACAGGTCCCAAATTACAACAAAAAACTCAATCAATCAAATTAAAACAAAAAATATGAACTATTAAACGGGACCAAATTCCCCACAAATGGGACCTGAAAACCAAAATGGCCGACAACCTGAGCGTCTTACTGTATGAGGTCATTGATGATTTCCAAGTGTCATGTCATGATGACAAAGTGTACAAACTTCTTGTGAGACATGATATGTTTTTGAGTGTACTAAAGCCCTCAAAAACGTTTCAGTTGACGGCATAATGACAATATTAGTAAATAAAAGCTTACTTTAGAGCACAGTTAACATAAATGCAAATAAAATCATTATTAAAATAATCATGAATGATTTTTATGCTTTGTTATCTATAACACAAAGCTAAGATGTAGAAATGTTTTTCAAATGTTAGCATATGTTCACCTACGTTGTTATAATTTGAGTATTTTTCATATAGAAAATGTATAAAAGTGGCCCTCGCATCCTTAAATTTTTCTCTATGTGGCCCTCGCTGGAAAATGTTTGGACACCTCTGGCTTAGACTGAAAAAAATTTTCTCACCCGCCCCCTCCCCAGCGTTTACCTGTTTCTCACCTTTTTTGTGAGGGGCGCCGGAAGTTAGCAGACCTGTTAGCGATCCTGTTCTGTCTCCATGTAATGTTTGATCCTGTTCTGTCTCCCTGTAATATTTGATCCTGTTCTGTCTCCCTAAAATGTGTGATCCTGTGCTGTCTCCCTGTAAGGTTTGATCCTGTTCTGTCTCCCTGTAGTGTTTGATCCTGGTTTGTCTCCCTATAATGTTTGATCCTGTTCTGTCTCCCTGTAATGTTTGATCCTGTTCTGTCTCCCTGTAATGTTTGTCTGATTGTGATTGTGATTGTGCTGAAAATCTTGATTTCCCCTCTGGAATAATAAAGTATTTCTGATTCCTGATTCCTGATTCTGAGGATGTTGGGCTTTTTTGCAGTAGGTCTTTTAAAAAGCAGCAGAGTACTCCTGTCATATAGAGGATCTTTATATATTTGATGTGTTTTAGCTTTTGATCAGCCATTTAACGATATGTCAGAGCATTACACTGACATTATGTACAAAATAAGAATAGGAAAACACTTGAAGTGACACACAAAAAAAGACACAGATTTTCTTCACCCAGACGCGGATCACCGGGGCCCCCTCTGGATCCAGGCTTTGAGGGGATAGATGGCAACCCCTTGTGGCCAGGCCTGTCCTCATGGGGCAACATGGGTCCCCCCTCCAATGGGCTCACCGTTCATAGAGCTCAGGTGCACTGGGAGCTGGACACCTTGGCAGTCCGTTACTCAGCTACAGAAGCTAACTCTTGAGACCTGGATCGTCACATTGCTGCCGGGGTAAGGAGCCTGAGCTGGTGTGTGACGTGGAGAAGTTCCGGTTAGAACAAGTCGGACTCACTTTGACAGACAGTAAGGACTCTGTAAATAGTCCTCTCAAGAGGTGATGGACTCTCTTCCAGTCTGGCGTTGCAAGCAGTGAGAGGCGATTAGCGGCGTTGGTAACCCTCCCGGTTTTACCGGGAGACTCCCGGTATTCAGCGCCTCTCCCGATAACCTCCCGGCAGAAATTTTCTCCCGACAAACTCCCGGAATTCAGCCGGAGCTGGAGGCCACGCCCTCCTCCAGCTCAATGCGGACCTGAGTGGGGACAGCCTGTTCTCACGTCCGCTTTCCCACAATATAAACAGCTTGCCTGCCCAATGACGTCATAACATCACGGCTTTTAGGGAGTAGAGTGCACAACTGCGCACACAACAAGGAGACGAAGCAGAAGAACGAGGAAATTACAGACATGGCAACGCCGTCGACGAGCAAGATGAAGAAATACGCTTGCAAGTTCCAAAAACGAATTGAAACAAGAATTTCAGTTCATCCAGGACAGTTCGAAGGGGAAGGGGTATGTTGCCTGTACATTTTGTAGAACAGACTTCTCCATTGAACACGGTGGCCGAAATCGAAATGATATACTCATTCATGAACGTAGAGTGAAGCACATGGCGGCGGCAGCGCAGCACCGTTCACAGCCCAGTATTATGGGCCACCTCGCAAAATGGAGACCCGATGGTGTAACATATGCCGAGACAAAGATGGCTATGCTGAAGTACAACAATGAGTAGATGAGTGTTGTGTGTGTGTATATGTGTAAATAAATGAACACTAAAATTCAAGTATTTCTTTTATTTATATATATATAATAAAATAAATATATATAAATATATATATATATATATATATATATATATATATATATATATATATATATATATATATATATATATATATATATATATATATATATATATATATATATATATATATATATATATATATAGCTAGAATTCACTGAAAGTCAAGTATTTTATACATTATATATATATATATATATATATATATATATATATATATATATATATATATATATATATATATATATATATATATATATATATATACATATATATATATATATATATATATATATACATATATATATATATATATATATATGAAATACTTGAGTTGGTGAATTGTAGCTGTAAATATACTCCCCTCTTAACCACGGCCTTAACCACGCCCCCAACCACGCCCCCGCCCCACCTCCCGGTATCGGAGGTCTCAAGGTTGGCAAGTATGCAGTAGACGAGCGGGTAGCTTAACTCCAGGTGGTGGGACGAGTCCTGACTGTTGTTTGCGCTTACACGCCAAAAACTAGTTCAGAGTACCTGCCCCTTTTTGGATTCGCTAATGGGGAGTACTGGAGAGTGCACTGTCAGGGGATTCCCTTGTTCTGCTGGGTGACTTGACATTGGCAACAAAGGTGGAACCTGCAGAGGTGTGACCGGTGGCAACGGCTGCCTGGATCTGAACCTGAGTGGTGTTTTGTTATTGGACTTTTGTGTTCCTCACAGATTGTTCATAACGAACACCATGTTCAAACATAAGGGTGTCCATATATGTGCACCTGGTACCAGGACACCGTAGGCCACTGTTCCATGATATATTTTTCGGTTGTCATCAGATTTTCAGTCTTATGGTTTGGACACTTTGGTGAAGAGAGGGGCTGAGCTTTCAACCGATCACCATCTGGTGTTGAGTTGGCTCCGACGGTGGGGGAAATTGCTGGTCATATTGGCAGGCCCAAACGCATTGTGACAGTCTGCTGGGAAGGTCTGGCAGTCTACCGTCAGAGAGGAACAGAGAGGAAGTCAATATCCACCACCGGAAGGACTTTGAAAATGTTCTGTGCCACAATTTTAGAGGCAGCCGATTGGAGCTGTGGCTGAAAGGTGGTTGGTGCCTGTCGTGGCGGTAAGTGCACTGGCAACACCATGTATGGTGGGATGGTGTGCTGCTGACCTTGACTTGGGATGTTGTGGATCGGTGGAGGGAATACTATACATCTTCCTATGAGAAACTAGTGTTTGGGGACTCTCTTGTGGTAGGCCCTATTTCTAAGGCTAAGGTTCTAAGGCTAGGGCTAAGGTTGCCGAGGAAGTTAAAAAGCTCCTCACGGACAGGGCCCCGGGGGGATTTTGCCTATCGTTCACAATCCTTATGAGAGACAGGAAGACAAATGTTTTATTTTTTTTCTTGGTGGTTAGCAATGCAGCTAATGGGAGCAATCAATTCCACCACTAAAACACTTTAAAAATGCGTTCAAAAACCATCAACAATACTTCATTTACGTTCCGTAACCTCTATAACAACCAAACTGTAGATACATTGTTATTTTAAGAGCAAACACTGAGGAACTATTTTTTAGCATAGTAACACATCGGCGTAATACGGTACTAGCCGTAGAAGCTAACTACGGCAAGAGAGAAGCTCGCTTCTACATCAGCACGAAACGCGTTTGAGTTTGTACTGCACAACAAAATGCGATAAGACACCAATCTGTACTGACTGAAAAACATGAACAATCATATTAAAGTATCTGTAAAGTGTTAGCCCACATTTCATGTTTTATTTAAGGATTAAATTACAATAATAAACATATGTTTAATGTACCGTAAGATTTTTTGTTAAAATAAAGACAATAATGCCATTTTTTATGGTCCCCTTTATTTAGAAAAGTATCGAAAAGTATCGAAATACATTTTGGTACCAGTACCAAAATATCGGTATCAGGACAACCCTACTTTGCACTTATTATTAAAATATCATTGTACCTGCCCACCGTCTGCTGTCTCTGCATCCTGTGGTTACGCCAACAACGCCAAATGAGTTTGTGACAACATAAGACACCAATTGTGCTACATGTGTTCAAATGTATCTACTCAGCATTTCTATTCATGTTGATGTGCACGTCAACACAACAATATTGTTAAATCAATACATGCATGATACAACATCATGTGTACAATACAGCCTCTTCACTCTTTAGAAGATGTCAACTTTGGATAGCATGAAGTGGATAGCATGAAATATACCTACAAGCCTAAATAGCTTTACCTTCTTGGCATTGTTGGGAGAGATTGTAAGTCCATCGCTGCTGACCTCGTAGGTGGACAGAGAGAGGGTCTTCCCTGTGGGGGCTTGCAGAGATACTGTTCCTTGGAAGGCGCACAGTGGGATGGACAGACCAGCTGATGACCTCTGCATTAATTAAAACAAAAAAGAAAATGCTTTGGTTTCATAGTGGGGTTGACAACGATTACAACTTTGCCTCATCACTTTTGTCATCCAATGTAGTATATCAACAAAATATTATTGATACTGTTGTTCGACATCCATTGCTTTCGGTCTCCCCTAGAGGGGGGGGGGGAGTTACCCACATATGCGGTCCTCTCCAAGGTTTCTCATAGTCATTCACCGACGTCCCACTGGGGTGAGTTTTTCTTTGCCCGTATGTGGGCTCTGTACCGAGGATGTCGTTGTGGCTTGTGCAGCCCTTTGAGACACTTGTGATTTAGGGCTATATAAATAAACATTGATTGATTGATTGATATGATTCATTTGTATTACACCAAAAATACCTTTTACATCAGAATCAGAAATACTTTATTAATCCCTGAGGGGAAATGAAGATTTTTAGCACAATTCCATTCAAGAGCAGAGATACATTACAGGGAGACAGAACAGGATCAAACATTACAGGGAGACAGAAGAGGATCGCTGACGGGTCTGCCAACTTCCGGCGGCCCTTACAAAAAAGGTGAGAAACAGGTAAACGCAGCCAATAATATACATTGCGCACACACGATTGCACCATGCATAGACAAGCAACCAAACAAAGACATAATATCAACACCCACACAGGTGGCCTCTGCGGTGTTCCACGCCATCGTCTGCTGGCGTGGCCAGAGACAGGAGCAGACCCAACAAAGCAACCAAGAGAGCCGACTCCACCCTCGGCCACCCACCGACTCTCGGCCAGTGTCCAGTCCGCATATATGAGCGAGGATGTGTCGAAGGAGACCGAGGTGTCCGATACCTGCTCATTCAGCCAAGACACTGTGAATCCCGTCCGTCCCGGCGCTCAGCACCAGCTCCACAGCCCTGTCTCTTCATCCACATCTCCTCCAGTCTCTCCAAACGGACTCTGGTGTGGCAGAGACCCAGCAGCTGGTTTCCATGGCCAAAAGGCTCCCGGGAGGCAGATCCAGAAGCCCACAAAAAAGCACCGCAGAAGTCAGAAAAGTGCCACCCCTTGTCGCACAGTCCCAAAGGGTCCCAACCCAAAAGGCAAAAAATAAAAAATAAAAATACATGAAAACAAGACGGAAACACCAGGAACACAAAAGGATGACACAAGAACACAGAGCTCCTGCCACCAGCAGCCACTACAGTGGCGCCATCTTGGAAAAAAAAGTATTGTTTCTTCTATTTTAGTGATTGTATTTTGAAAAGGCATGGTTTTTCACTTGATATCACGTATATCTTCTCACAGTAGCAAAATGTTAAAAATGTGTTCTTCTGTGTTAAATAAAAAAATATATACTTTAGAAGTGTAAATCATATTACTTAACTAAGGACATGCACAGCTGAGTCAATCACACAACCAGGTCCATTTTGCCAAATGACTAGAAAATGTCCAACTACATTTTTTAGCTGCCCAATCACAGCTTGAACGCAAACGTTGTTGGCCCGCCCCTCCAGAGCGATCATTTGTAAATTGTGCTGTTTGCACTTCTTGTTCAGCAATGCGGCAGCACTTTGTAGCATATAGGCCTAATATTAATTTCACTATTAATCATTTCTTAACCTATTATGTAGTCATCCGAAAATATTGCCAATGCATAGTTGTTTGTTTTCATCAATTATGCACGTGGATAAAGACACTTCAATCAATCAATCAATCAATGTTTATTTATATAGCCCTAAATCACAAGTGTCTCAAAGGGCTGTACAAGCCACAACGACATCCTCGGTACAGAGCCCACATACGGGCAAGGAAAAACTCACCCCAGTGGGACGTCGGTGAATGACTATGAGAAACCTTGGAGAGGACCGCATATGTGGGTAACCCCCCCCCTCTAGGGGAGACCGAAAGCAACGGATGTCGAGTGGGTCTGACCACTTGTTACATTTTGGATTAGCAGGCGTATGAGCGCTGTCTGTTGCTGTATCGTTCACCTTCACGTGATGCATTTTTGCCATCGTTGCTTGTGTTAGCCCAGGGGTTGGCAAACCAACAAGTTGAAAGAGCCATATTGGACCAAAATTACAAAAAACAAATCTGTCTGTAGCCGCAAAAAATTTAAAGTCTTATATAAGTGTTATAATGAAGGCAACACATGACGTAAGTGACTATATTAGCTATATCAGCCTACTATCAAAATGACTTTAAAAGACTTATATACGTGTTATAATGAAGACAACACATGATGTAAGTGTCTATATTAGTTATATTAGCCTACTATCAAAATGACTTTAAAAGTCTTATATAAGTGTTATAATGAAGACAACACATGATGTAAGTGTCTCTATTAGCTATATTAGCCTACTATCAAAATGACTATGTTTCGCAGGCTGACACAAATCTTTGTTGACAGAAATGTAATATGTATTCTACACATTTTTACAACATTGGAAAAATATTAGTAAAACGGAGGCTTCTCAGAGTGTGAGATAACTCCTGGAAATTACTGCCGTGTGTCCAAGATAAAGGAAACGGCAGGCTATCTTCTTCTAATGGATTTATTACAATCTTTGCAAGCTGGGTAAAGTTTTACACAAAATAACTATCAGACATACAGCCAATATTACATACAGATAATGTGTCATGAGACACACAAACATAAATTAAATACACTGAGGACATAAATAAAGCATATTAAAATGAACTGAAATATACCTACAAGCCTAAATAGCATGTTAGCATAGAATAGCTTGCAGTCATGCAGTGACCAAATATGCCTGATTAGCACTCCAACAAGTCAATAACATCAACAAAGCTCAAGTTAGTGCATTCACACACAGCATAAAACGTTTGGTGGACAAAATGAGACAAAGAAGGAGTGGCATTAAACACGTCTTTAGAAAGTCGGAGAAAGTTGTACATGTAAACAAAGTACGGTGACAAGGATCGCCAAAATTAGTAGGACAAAACGGCACTTGCCAAATAGTCTCTAATCACTGAAGCATGTTTAATATAAACAGTGGGATTTCTAACAATTAGGGAAGTTAGTGTCATGTTTGTCCTCCAACAGAAACCATATTACAACAAAAAAAAATGTTTTTTTCCAATTTTTTTTCCATTTTTCATACATTTTTAAAAAAGCTCCAGAGAGCCACTAGGCCAGCGCTAAAGAGGGTTGCCGACCACTGGGCTAAACTATTGTGTTGAAGAAAAGTCAGTTAAAACTACTTTTATATCGAACAGGCTTTTGCTGTAAATCATAACTGATTTTATTTTTAAAAATTAGAACAGAAGTCATAAAAATCGATTAATTAATTGATGAATTATTGAGCTGTAGTTATTTCATTTGTAAAAACATACGCCTCCTGTAACGAGGGAGCAAGTGTCATTAGGCCTTCTACATGTATTGAGAGTGAAGATGGCTGACGTCATATAAACAAAAGGGGATGTGGAGTTCTTGTTCTGTTTGACTTTATTACCTCCACAGTGGGGGTCTTTGCATGAGTGGGAAAGAAGAGTTGGAGGGAAGGAGACCTGAATGCTGAGAGCACATTGTCAACTACATCCTAAAATGCTTGGAAGCCATCAGTGTGATGGAAGTGAGCATGTTGTGGGAAAATAAATCTGTTTAGAGAAGATTCATTGGCCAAAAGTGATGGTTATGAATAATTGCATTTGAGGGTTGAAGGTTATGGTGCATCGCCAATAAATGACTGAAGGTCCGTGTCGTATCGGGTGTATTAACATACCAGACTGGATATTTCATTAGGGACACAATCCAGTAGCAGGCTTTTTTGACACACTCAGGCGGGGGTCAGCCACCTGCGGCTCTTTAGTGCCGCCCTAGTGGCCCCCCGTGAGTATTTTTAAAAAAGGATTGAGAATGGAAAAAGATGGGGGAAAATATTTTTTTTGTTTTAGTATGTTTTTTATTTTGAGGACAAACATGACACAAACCTTCCCAATTGTTAGAAAGCGTACTGTTGAATATGTTTAATATGAGTATTTGGTGAACATCGTTTTGTCCTACTAATTTTGGCTGTTCTTGAACCCACCATAGTGTGGACTGTAACGCAACAGTTTGTTTATATGTCAAATCTTCCACTCCTTCTTTGTCTCATTTTGTCCACCAAAAGTTTTATGCTGTGCGTGAATGCACAAAGGTGAGCTTTGTTGATGTTATTGACTTGTTGGAGTGCTAATCAGGCTATTTAGGCTAGCTGTATGTACATATTGCATCATTATGCCTCATTTGTAGCTATATTTGAGCTAATTTACTTTTATTCTCTGTGGCGAGGCGGGGCTGGCAGTCCGATGGCGAGGCAGGGCACACCAGAGCCCACCCCAAGATGGCGGCGAGGAGGCGTGGACGGCGAGCAAGCAGCGAGGCGGGGCGCGCCGGGAAAGAGACGCCGCAATCATTATAAGGTGCGTGGATCGCGCAGCTTGGGACAATGTAATTATCCTCTCCCACCGTATAAAAGGCCGGCAGACGTAAACGTTGGGGAGAGAGACGGGGAGAGAAAGCCGAGCCAACAGGAAGCTGATGCGGAGCAAGAGCGACGAAGAGCACGCGAACGACGGCAACGCACGCAGCTGGAAAGCTGGAGCGGAGGAGCGAGAGCGAAAGAGACTGAGAGCGCAAGGGAGACGACGACACTGTGACGCTGAAAAGCTCCAGGCACCTTTTCTTCGAACTGTTGTGACCAAGTGCAACAGCTGTTTATGACCACCTCCCCTTAAGAGCAGCAGCGTAATGTAATGTAATGCTATGTAATTAGAAAAAGCCCAAATAAAAGAGGATGCGTGGAACTCCCTCATCAGAGCGGTGTGGTGACGCTGTACGAGGGTGCAGTCACACAGGCGCTCTCCTCATGAGCTAAATTGAATCCAGTCTCTGTTTGTTTTTTTTGCTTCTTGTCTTGTCTAATAGATGTCATCGGTGTTTGAACCTGACAATTGGCTGCATTTCTGATAATTGTTTGTGTGCCATGTTGTTCCAGACCACAGCAAACATTACCTAGCTTGCCAAAGATTGTAATAAATCCATTAGAAGAAGACAGCCTGCCGTTTCCTTTAACTTGGACACACACATCTATATCTTTGGCCATTAAAAGCCTGTCATTTCCAGGAGTTATCTCACCCTTCTAGAAGCCTCTGATTTACTAATGGTTTCTAATGTTGTAAAAATATGTAGAATAAATATTATATTTCAACATTTCTGTCAACCAAGATTTGTGTCAGCCTGCGACACATAGTAATTTTGATAGTAGGCTAATATAGCTCATATAGACACGTAAGTCATGTGTTGCCTTCATTATAACACTTATATATGGCTTTTCATTTTTTGCGGCTCCAGACAGATTATTTTTTTGTATTTGTGGTCCAATATGTATTTTTCAATGTTTTGGGTTGCCGACCCTGCATGAAAGCATCGATGTGAGCACTTCCTGAAGCTGTATTAATTTTGTAATGTCTTGCCATATTCAACGTGACCTTCACGTGTTTACCATACCGGTGGGACAGCAGATATTTATAAACATGAATGGACGTGTTGGCAAAAGGAAAAAAAAGAAAAGGGATGTCAATTTGCTACACGTCTGAATGCACACTACAGCCCTCACCGTACACCCTCACCCTCACCCCCGCGGGAGTGGGATGGCCAACATGCCTCCCGGCTCTGTGCTCGCGAAGCGAGTCTGAAGTCAAAGAGAGGGTAAAGATGTCTTTAAGCTTTAATTCCCACCTCTCTCTGCGGGGCCACAGGGGCTGACAGTAAGGAGGAGAGACGATGGATAATGGATAATGACATCTGGCCTGCTAATGAGCAATAAAACACAGCATAAATAACAGACTTTGTGTGTCTGTACATCTTGTGTGTGGGGATAAATAACATGCTTTAAAGAACCAAGCTCCTGCTAAGTCAAGCAATATTTGTGCTGACTTGTAATTCTTCATATAGTAGTGTCGTCATATTCGTTTCATCTGGAGCCAGAAGATGTTTAACACGATGCAAAAACTTAAAATCAGAAGTATTTATTCCCTATTGGATACAATTCTAACACAATTTGTCTGAGCGCTATCTATTCCACACTGTGACTTACACAGGGTGCTCTTACAATATATATCACAATGTATGAATATGCAATGAGGTGTCTGCTTCCAGGCGTGGAATCTTCCTCTGCCTTCTCCTTCCTGGACTCCGACTCCAAGGCATTTGTTTACTCAACTGCAGAACGTACAAGGTGCCAATTATAGCAGTAAGACGTTCGCTTAGGAGTGTTTTTAAATAGTCGTCCCTCGCCAATTCGCACTTCAAAGATTGCGGCTCAACTATATTGCAGATTTTTTTTTCCAGAATATTTAACGTATTCCTGGCTGACTGAACTAAAAAAATAAATACTAAGAATTAAATGAAGCAAATACTTCTGCTTGAATAGAACACGTGTGTTTACAAACATGTAGCATTGCACATTGCAAGCAAATAAACAATCTCCAACATTGGGCTCAATAAAGTGCAAACTTCAAACCTTTGTCTTGAATACCATACCGTATTTTCCGCACTATAAGGCTCACCTAAAAACCTCAAATTTTCTCAAAAGCTGTCAGTGCGTCTTATAATCCGGCGCGCCTTCTATATGGACCAATATTGAGCCACAACAAACCTAAAATTCATTTTCATAAAGTTTAGGTCCCGCAACTATGGTAAACAGCCGCCAACTTATTTTTCCCCCGTAGAAGAAGAAGTTCTTCTTCTATGGTAAGCAGCCGCCCCCATAGAAGAAGAAGAAGCGCGCGGTGCATGCTGGGATATATGACGTTTCATTTCTTCTTCTTCTATGGTAAGCAGCCGCCCCCGTAGAAGAAGAAGAAGCGCGCGGTGCATGCTGGGATATATGACGTTTCATTTCTTCTTCTTCTATGGTAAGCAGCCGCCCCCGTAGAAGAAGAAGAATCGTGCGGTGCATGCTGGGATATATGACGTTTCATTTCCATTTGTGTGTTTATGTAAGACCCCAAAATGGCTCCAATTAAGAGACACGCTTACGACGTAGTTTAAACTCAAGGCGATCAGTCACGCAGTAGAACACGGGTGACAGAAGGTGAACACACGTTCACCAAGACAGGGAGACAGCGACAAACGCCACTTTCTGCCAGTGGATCGTAAATGCCTGGGCTGATATATCAGTCTCAACTGTGGTCCGAGCTTTCAGGAAGGCAGGAATTGTCACTGAACTGCTGGACAACAGCAGCGACACTGACTAGATTAATGACGACTTCGGCGAGACGGAGCCGGGCATTTTGGATGCCGTATTCGCCCAACTGTTTAATTCGGACACTGAAGAAGAAGAATTTGAGGGATACGTGGATGAGGAATAACTTCATAAAGTGAGCTTTACATGTTTATTTTGTGTGTTGTGTTGTGTGACATTAACGTTGAGTTATTGATATATTGTTATTGCTCTGCACTATTTCGAGTGTTACTATATTGTGATTGCACTAACGTTTGATTTACCTTAACACGAGTAAATCAGCTGTTTATTCATTTTGGGAGTGAACAGAGTTGTCAGAACGCTGGTTTGTAATCTATTAATAAAGTTTGACTGACCTATCTGACTGTTTTGTTGACATTCCCTTTAGCGCAGCTCCATCTAATGCAGACCTGGGCATTCTGCGGCCCGCGGGCCGCATCCGGCCCTTTGTGCGTCCCTGTCCGGCCCGCGTGAGGCCAATTATAAATTACAAAATAAATTTTAAAAAGTATCTATGTCGAGTGTGCAATACAACGGTGCTGCTTTTGTTTTGAAAATCGTTATTTGTATTACTTCCGTGTGGACGTGTGCGTGATTGTGAGTGAATGTGAACAACTGCAATTACAAAATAAAGTTGAAAAAACATCTATGTCCTGCGCGCAATACAACTGTGCTGCTTTTATTTTGAAAAGTATTATTTATGGGCGTGTGTCCGTGTGTAACCTGCGAGTGAAGGTGCACATGCAGCGACAACTGATGCACGGTTTACACCCGAGACGCCAAAAAGAGAAAAGTTGATGAGGAATGCCGTGTTTTCAACAACACATGAACTGCAAAGCAACGTCCCCTCACCTAAGGTGCGTGCCTGCGCAATTGCGCACTGCTCAAGCGTCCGCTGCGCGCAGCAAGTATATGCCGCGCACCAAATCAAATCCCATCTGAATTCTAAACAAAATAAACATATTTATTCTATGGAATTTTGCAATGCAACTTTGAGTGACAGTGACAACAAGCGGCCCTAATGGTGTTCGTCAACACCGTTCAATTGAACACCGTTCAATTATTGTAACGTCTATCGAGATGCTTCGAGGACAGGAATTATATCGATCACTTTATTGAACAAAACTGTTTATATTCGGACATAACCACACCAAAAACATGAGTAAAACAATTCTATCTCGAAAAACTAGTAATTTTCTGCCGTACAAACCAGGCCAAAACCAACTTGTCATCTGTCACCAACACGCATAGCACTAAACCACTGGTGCGTTTAAGGCCACACAAAAAGTCGGACAACTCAAACACCACACAAAGTTACACTATGACTCCTCAGTCATACGTATGCTTATTTTACTGTCATTTATTATTAATGTAAATTTATATATATTAGTCATGGAATGCTGTTACACACACTATGTTGAAGTATTACTATTATTATTATTATTATTATTATTATTTATCTTACGGTATATATCAAAAATAATATTGAGCAAAATTTAATTGAAATATTGTCGATGTGGCCCTCCAGCAGTGCTCGGGTAGCTCATGCGGCCCCCGGTAAAAATTAATTGCCCACCCCTGATCTAATGGATGCATAGGTGCACCTTATAATCCGGTGCGCCTTATATATGAACAAAGTTTTAAAATATGCCATTCATTGAAGGTGCGCTTTATTATCCGGTGCGCCTTATAGTGCGGAAAATACGGTACTTCTGCAAAAAAAAAAAAAGTCTGATTATACATTGTATCCAAATAAATAATGAAGTAAAATATTGAGAGGACTTGGATTTGTTTCAGTAAGTACATAAAGTAAACACAACATTTTTCATTCACACATCTTGGCGGTGTGCAGAGCAACTGTTTTAGTGATCGCTCAACATCGTGCTTACTTCTCACCATACATGCTATCATCATACACCTTGTGTCCAAAAGCCAAAAGCAGTGAAGTTGTCACGTTGTGTAAATGGTAAATAAAAAGAGAATACAGTGATTTGCAAATCCTTTTCAACTTATATTCAATTGAATAGACTGCAAAGACAAGATATGTCATGTTCACACTGAGAAACGTTGTTATTTTTTGCAAATATTAGCTCATTTGGAATTTGATGCCTGCAACATGTTTCAGAAAAGCTGGCACAAGTGGCAAAAAAGAGTGACAAAGTTGAGGAATGCTCATCAAATACTTATTTGGAACATCCCACAGGTGAACAGGCTAATTGGGAACAGGTGGGTGCCATGATTGGGTATAAAAGCAGCTGCCATGAAATGGTCAGTCATTCACAAACAAGGACGGGGCGAGGGTCACCACTTTGTCAACAAATGCCTGAGCAAATTGTTTAAGAACAACATTTCTCAACCAGCTTTGCAAGGAATTTGGGGATTTCACCATCTACGCTCCGTAATATCATCAAAAGGTTCAGAGAATCTGGAGAAATGACTGCACATAAGCGGCAAGTCCGCAAACCAACATTGAATGCCCGTGACCTTGGATCACTCAGGCGGTACTGCATCAAAAAGCCACATTAGTGTGTAAAGGATATCACCACATAAGCTCAGGAACGCTTCAGAAAACCACTGTCAGTAACTACAGTTGGTCGCTACATCTGTAAGTGCAAGTTAAAACTCTACTATGCAAAGCCAAAGCCATTTATCAACAACACCCAGAAACGCCGCCGGCTTCTCTGGGCCCGAGCTCATCTAAGATGGACTGATGCAAAGTGGAAAAGTGTTCTGTGGTCTGACGAGTCCACATTAAAAACATTTTGGGGAAACTCTGGACGTCGTGTCCTCTGGACCAAAGAGGAAAAGAACCATCCGGACTGTTCTAGGGTCAAAGTGGAAAAGCCAACATCTGTGATGGTATGGGGGTGTATTAGTGGCCAAGGCATGGGTAACTTACACATCTGTGCAGGCACCATTAATGCTGAAAGGTACATACAGGTTTTGGAGCAACATATGTTGCCATGCAAGCAACGTTATCATGGACGCCGCTGCTTATTTCAGCAAGACAATGCCAAGCCACGTGTTACAACAGCGTGGCTTCATAGTAAAAGAGTGTGGGTAGTAGACTGGCCTGCCTGTAGTCCAGACATTGAAAATGTGTGGTGCAATATGAAGGCTAAAATATCAGAAGGGAGACTGTTAAACAACTTAAGCTGTACATCAAGCAAGAATGGGAAATAATTCCACTTCAAAAAGGTGTCTCCTCAGTTCCCAAACCTTTACTGAGTGTTGTTAAAAGGAAAGGCCATGTAACACAGTGGTAAAAATGCCTTTTTTGCAATGTGCTGCTGCCATTAAATTCTAAATTAATGATTATTTGCAAAAAATAACAACATTTCTCAGTGTAAACATGAAATATCTTGTCTTTGCAGTCTATTCAATTGAATATAAGTTGAAAAGATTTGCAAATCATTGTATTCTCTTTTTATTTACCATTTACACAACGTGACAACTTCACTGCTTTTGGCTTTTGTAAGTATACAATGTAATTTCATAAACAAAAATAAATATAGAATATTGTTGTTTTCTATTGTTCTTTTTGGACACCACTTGGTTGAGCAGATAGTCGATCATTTTAGTAGATTTTCTTGCTGCAGAATGCTATTCCCTTATTCCGCAGCGTTGCAGATACCATGTTTGCTCCAGAGGTGGTGTATGTGGTGGTATCAGTACAAGTACATGGAATTATTCAACATCAATTTTTGGAGTCTTGAATTGTGGTGTGTGTGTGTGTGTGTGTGTGTGTGTGTGTGTGTGTGTGTGTGTGTGTGTGTGTGTGTGTGTGTGTGTGTGTGTGTGTGTGTGTGTGTGTGTGTGTGTGTGTGTGTGTGTTGTATTTCTAGCCTTCTTGAGATATGAAGAAGGAAAAGTATCTTCCATATGAGGAGGTGTGAACAAGTGAGGACATAAATCATGGTCCCACTAATGTCTCATTTGCACCCCTGCTGGTCATTTTGACCAGCAGGGGACAAAAAGGAGGGATTTTTCAAATTGACTGTGTGTCGCTTTTAAAAGTGCTCCCCCTCTGGTCAACATATGAAATACCAAGTTTCTGTAAAAATTTTAAGTGCTCCCCTTCTGGCTAACATATAAAATAACAAGTATGTGTAAGAAATTGAAATGTGCCCCCTTTGGCCAAAATGTATTAAAAAAATAAAATAAATATGTACAGTATATAGAGAAATACTGTAATAACTTGAAGTAAATAATGAAGATTAAAAACAAATTACAAACAAAAAATTAAAACAAATTAAAAATGAACTAATAGCAGTCTTTTTCTCAAAATGTGTCGACTTTTTTTTATAAAATTGGGAACAATTTGTCATATTATTTCTGTTTCTGTAATATTGCAATATTTTCTCGTAAAATTATTACTTTTTTATGTAAAAGTATTACTTTTTAATGCAAAATGGTGACATTTGTCATATAAAGTTCTGACTTTTAACACAATATTGCCAATCTTTTTGTTGTACTTGTAAAATAGTGAATTTTTTTTGCCAAGTAAAATGTGACCTGTGCTGGCAAAATTAGTCACAATGAGGACATTTTAAAAACTGAGTTATTGTTATTTACACATTCCCCATCTAAAGACCTTCAAAATGATATATGGTTTGTTGGAATCGGACAGAAAATGACCGAGTTACATCCGATTGAAGTCGACCAAGTTTGAGGGTCCGTTTTGAGAAAAAACAGCTTAAAGTTTACTGTTCCAGAACAGAATGTTCCAAAACAAAACTCCATAGCAACCATACCTTAAAAGTCCTTGTAGCAACACCAAAATTGGTACAATTAAAGTCAAATCCCATGTCTAAAGGAAAAATATATATTCAACTCTATTGAAAACGGTTATGTACAAAAATTTCAACACTGTTATGTCACAGTTTTTTTGTTTACTGGTCAGTTTGTCAGCTGGTCAGCTGTCCGTAATATTCCTGACCAGCAGCACTAAGAAGATTCGCTGACTGCAGTGAATTTAGCGCACTTGCAACCGCCTGTGTACCCTCTCCACCTTTTAAATCCATTACGGAATGTAAAACAGTCTAACTTATCCACAAAAATAATAATTAAATGTTCGAAAATCACCTTTTTTCACCAAATATTCCGCTCAAATTACTGTGTGTTGTTTTTCATCAGGGCGCTGCCATGATACCACAATGCACCGCGCGGGGTGATTCAACCAATGAGGGTACGCCTCACAGCGACCGGTTAGCAACAAGCCGGATTTGTTTACGTCGGGACAGGTTTAAAAACTCGAATTCAATTGGTTCAGAATGCCGTCATCGGGATTTGCATGCTCATTTTTAGAATGTACGTAAACTTGGCGTCACAATGATACCAAATATGGCTAGGGCAGACCTGGGCATTCTGCGGCCCGCGGGCCGCATCCGGCCCTTTGTGCGTCCCTGTCCGGCCCGCGTGAGGCCAATTATAAATTACAAAATAAATGTAAAAAAGTATCTATGTCGAGTGTGAAATACAATGGTGCTGCTTTTGTTTTGAAAATCGTTATTTGTATTACTTCTGTGTGGACGTATACGTGTGCGTGATTGTGAGTGAATGTGAACAGCTGCAATCATTAATTACAAAATAAAGTTGAAAAAACATCTATGTCGTGCGCGCAATACAACTGTGCTGCTTTTATTTTGAAAAGTATTATTTATGGGCGTGTGTCCGTGTGTAACCTGCGAGTGAAAGTGCACATGCAGCGACAAGTGATGCACGGTTTACACCCGAGACGCTAAAAAGAGAAAAGTTGATGAAGAATGGCGTGTTTCCAACAAGACATGGACTGCCATGCAACGTTCCCTCGAAGGTGCGTGCCTGCGCAATTGCGCACTGCTCAAGCGTCTGCTGCGCGCAGCAAATATATGCCGCGCACCAAATCAAATCCCATCTGAATTCTAAACAAAATAAACATATTTATTCTATGTAATTTTGCAATGCAACTCTGAGTGACAGTGACAACAAGCGGCCCTAACGGTGTTCGTCAACACCGTTCAATTGAACACCGTTCAATTATTGTAACGTCTATCGAGATGCTTCGAGGACAGGAATTATATCGATCACTTTATTGAGCAAAACTGTTTATATTCGGACATAACCACACCAAAAACATGAGTAAAACACTTCTATCTCGAAAAACTAGTCATTTTCTGCCGTACAAACCAGGCCAAAACCAACTTGTCATCTGTCACCAACACGCATAGCACTAAACCACTGGTGCGTTTATGTCAACACAAAAAGTCGAACAACTCAAACACCACACAAAGTTACACTATGACTCCTCAGTCATACGTGTGCTTATTTTACTGTCATTTATTATTAATGTTAATTTATTTATAATAGTCATGGAATGCTGTTACACACACTATGTTGAAGTATTACTATTATTATTAATTATTATTATTATTATTATTTATCTTACGTTATATATAAAAAAAAATATTGAGCAAAATGTAATTGAAATATTGTCGATGTGGCCCTCCAGCAGTGCTCGGGTTTCTCATGCGGCCCCCGGTAAAAATTAATTGCCCACCCCTGGGCTAGGGGGATTCCCCCTTATTGCCGCGAGTGAGTGTTGAAAACACTTGATTTTCTCAAGGAATTTTAACACAAAGGACTAATTTCTGAAGACATACCTTAAAGTTAAAGTTAAAGTTAAAGTACCACACACACTAGGTGTGGTGAAATTTGTCCTCTGCATTTGACCCATCCCCTTGTTCACCCCCTGGAAGGTGAGGGGAGCAGTGGGCAGCAGCGGTGCCGCGCCCGGGAATCATTTCGGTGATTTAACCCCCAATTCCAACCCTTGATGCTGAGTGCCAAGCAGGGAGGTAATGGGTCCCATTTTTTTATAGTCTTTGGTATGACTCGGCCGGGGTTTGAACTCACAACCTACCGATCTCAGGGCGGACACTCTAACCACTAGGCCACTGAGTAGGTGGCCTAGTTTTGTACCTCGTACAAAACCTTCAAATAAAGGTGATTGAAGATGTTTTCTTGCTATTTCGATGATTGGAATTGCTATATTGTGGCTTTATGGACTCATTTTTGTGAAAATCTCAATTTCAACCAAGATACATTTTTTTTCACTTATTTGCCTGTTGGTCAAAATTAGCCTTTGCGTATTCCGACTCATTTTGCCAGCACGGGTCACATATTCAGATTATTATTACATTGCCAACATTTTAAAGTTATCTTATAAAATTGTGACTTATGTCGAGTAAAATTACGACTCTTTTCATAAAATTGCCAAAAGTTTAAGCTTTTCTTGTAAAATTGCGACTGTTATTGAGTAAAATTCCAACTTTTATCATATTATTGCACAAATATTCAGTTTTTCTTGTAAAATTTTGACTTACGTTGAGTTAAATGATGACTTTTATTATAATACTGCCAAAATTCTATTTTTTTCTTGTGAAATTGTGACTTTTTTCTTGTGAAATTCCAACTAATTTTTAACAACAAGCTTTTTTATATTTGCATAGTATGTATATATTATTAATGTTGTAATCTAGAAAGGGTGGTCCTAAAGAGGGAGGCATTTTTTGGTGGTCTCAAGAAGATTAAAGATTAAAGATTAAAGTACCAATGTTTGTCACACACACACTAGATGTGGTGAAATTTGTCCTCTGCATTAAGGTAGGAAATACAAGAAAGTGTGTGTGTGTGTGTGTGTGTGTGTGTGTGTGTGTGTGTGTGTGTGTGTGTGTGTTTGACTTAATTGTCTTAAACATGATGCAATGTGAGAGCCAAAGCCAGGCTGGAGTTGCATGCACCATAGATTTTACACTAAAACATATCAAACTTTCAAGTGAGGCAGAGACATAATGTGTGTGTGAGTGTGTGTGCGCGCGTGTGTGTGTGTGTTTCTGCATGCATCTGTGTGTGTGTTTGACTGGAAATCTGCACTTATAGTGTTGGCACTCTTAAACTCACCATAACTGCAAGCCCTTTTCACATGACATGCATAAAACAGTACCACAAGTATTTTACTTTCAAATCTCTCTTCGTTCTTTTTACTATTTCTTCTTATTTTGGAAATGAATGTGGTGGAAAAAAAACTGAAATGGAGAGCTCAGTTTTGCTTTTACGTTGCATGCAGTGGTACTACAGTGTATGGAGCAAACCACAATTAAAAAAGCAGGTCGGCCTCTCTCTAATGGATGAATGTAATTATTATTGACTTAAACACCACTCCTCAAAACACCCGATCAATATATAGATTGACAAATGAGCCAAACAGTGAGCTGAACTCTCTGGAGCAGCATATAAAATATATTTGGTTTTGATTGACAGCCTGACATTTCTTGCTCAAGTATCGCTGATACCATCTCGCTCCATTACTCTACTGGTAACAATGGGTGGAGGGCCCGAGCACAGATAAAAGATCATTCAAAGACTGGTGCGTCAGGTCATCTAAATGCTCCAAAAAAAATCCATGCACCCCGAGACCACAAACAAACCTTGCATTTGCAGCTGCATGGCAAAGAATACAATTGCTCTCTCGCAATCTCAGCATTCCTTTAACCAGTGGCCGTCAAACTTGTTTTCGTTAAGGGTCACATCGCAGTTACAGCGGCCCTTTGAGGGTCGCTTGTAACAGTGAATAGTATATCAATATAATAAATATATAAGGATTTGATTACACAATTGCCTATGCATTTGATTTTTTTTTTTTGTGCACATCTTAAAAAAGTATCTAGATTTTGCGATACGAAATTGTCAGCTCAGTCATCAGAATTTTACCAAATCAATAGGGTTTTTTTTTTGTTTTTTTTACAGCTTATCACAAAACCAAAAAGCGGTGAAATTGTCACGTTCTGTAAATGGTAAATAAAAACAGAATACAATGATTTGCAAATCCTTTTCAACTTATATTCAATAGACTGCAAAAACAAGACACTTAACTTTGTTATTTTTTGCAAATATTAGCTCATTTGGAATTTGATGCCTGCAACAGGTTTCAAAAAAGCTGTCAGAAAGTGACTTGAAGATGATGTGTAAAACATAATCTGTGCAACATTTTGAGCAAAGAACCACCATTACATGTTATGTAGACCAGTGCACCAACCACCGGGCCGTGGCCCGGTACCGGTCCGTGGATCGATTGGTACCGGGCCGCATAAAAAAAATAAAATAAATGAAAATAAATAAATAAATATACACTACCGTTCAAAAGTTTGAGGTCACATTGAAATGTCCTTATTTTTTAAGGAAAAGCACTGTACTTTTCAATGAAGATAACTTTAAACTAGTCTTAACTTTAAAGAAATACACTCTATACATTGCTAATGTGGTAAATGACTATTCTAGCTGCAAATATCTGTTTTTTGGTGCAATATCTACATAGGTGTATAGAGGCCCATTTCCAGCAACTATCACTCCAGTGTTCTAATGGTACAATGTGTTTGCTCATTGGCTCAGAAGGCTAATTGATGATTAGAAAACCCTTGTGCAATCATGTTTACACATCTGAAAACAGTTTAGCTCGTTACAGAAGCTACAAAACTGACCTTCCTTTGAGCAGATTGAGTTTCTGGAGCATCACATTTGTGGGGTCAATTAAACGCTCAAAATGGCCAGAAAAAGAGAACTTTCATCTGGAACTCGACAGTCTATTCTTGTTCTTAGAAATGAAGGCTATTCCACAAAATTGTTTGGGTGACCCCAAACTTTTGAACGGTAGTGTATATATATATATATATATATATATATATATATATATATATATATATATATATATATATATATATATATATATATATATAAATGTCATTAAATCAACATAAAAAACACAAGATACACTTACAATTAGTGCACCAACCCAAAAAACCTCCCTCCCCCATTTACACTCATTCACACTAATTCGCACAAAAGGGTTGTTTCTTTCTGTTATTAATATTTCTGGTTTCTACATTATATATCAATAAAGATCAATACAGTCTGCAGGGATACAGTCCGTAAGCACACGAACCCTCCCCGGTCTGTGGGACCAATTTTCAAGCGTTGACCACTCCTCAGTTACAAAAAGGTTGGGGACCACTGATGTAGATCACAAGGAAGTCTTTTACATTTAGAAAAAAAAAGAAATACTATGGCTCCTGTAATGAGCCTCATAATCCGGTGCGCCTTTTGTATAAAAATAGACCTGACTAAACCCGCTCATCATCGGCAGTGTGCCTTATAATCCGGTGCGCCCTATGGTCCGGAAAATACGGTGTTTATTTTCTTTCAAACTACAAATTACAAATACATTTAGTACGAAAAGATACAGTACCTTATTGACGCATATTATTCCCAGGTTTTTGTGGACCATTAAAAATGGTGTGGCAGGCCAGAGCTGGCCCCCGGGTCTTGAGTTAGACTGCTGGATATTATTTTACTCTTACATTTTTCTGAAATCCCCCCATCTTAATGCTACCTCTTTGTGTACAGCTTATCATAAATGTTATAAAACAGTGTTTCATTTCCTTTTAGCCCGAGCAAACACATGAGGGGAGATTAAAAGCCATCCATTTTATAGACCTGAGTGCCTGTGTGGTTTTAGTAAATGGTCTTTAGGGTTAGTACATCAGGATAAATGAAATGCAATGTTATTTTTGCATAAAGAGGCAGCAGACCTGAGTGAGTGTAGGAGTGGGAAAAAAAATCAATTCATGGCAGCCATAAACTGAAAAACGACGGCTACAAATTGCTTCATTAAGTGGTTCAATGTCAGAATAACAATGCTTGTACCTGTCTGGGTGTTCGCTCTGATTTACTCCTGCACCATTCCCAATCTGTCAGCTCGTATTTCTGGGACTCTTTATGCGACAGCCTCCTCTCCGAGCCCTCGAATACCGACGAGGTGTCTGTGAGGTGGTGGTCTTGTTCCCGGTGATTAAAAGACGGAGAGTGGAGGTCGTGGAAACCTTCCTCGCTTCGCCGTGGACAATCGGCCAGCGCCTCTCCCACGCCACGGGGAACATCCTCCAACAGGAGGTCTGCATGGGAGGAGCAGTCCACGGGCAGTGTGCTGCTGAAACTGAAGTTTGGCCCCAAGCCGCTCTCCAGTGCATCCAGGCGGGTGTTGAGGAAGTCGCTGTTGAAGAGGCTGTGGTAAGATGGCTTCTCGACCAGTGTGGTGCTGGGAGATACCGGGACATGCGACAGCTTAAACACTCTGCAACCTTTGTGCAGGGAAAGGTTGAATTCAAATCTTCGTTTTAATCCTGTACAAAAAATTGACAATAATTATTCTACACAGTCATTTGTAGTCTAAATTATGGTTTGTATGGTATGTATTTCATCTGACCACAGAACTTTCCTCCAGAAGTTCTTATCTTTGTCCATGTGATGTCAGATGAAACAAAAATTGAGCTGTTTGAGCAAAGAACCACCATTACATGTTATGTAGACCACAAGGAAGTATTTTACAATTAGAAAAATAATAATAATATGACCCCTTTAATGCGCCTTATATTCTGGTGCCCCTTTTATATATAAATAGACCTGAATAGACCCGCTCATCGGCAATGCACCTTTTAATCCAATGCCCCCAATGGCCTGAAAAATACAGTAAATGACTTCAGACCAGTGGCACCGTCGTATCATTATGAAGTGTTTTGAAAAGCTTCTTCTTCAATATATCAAAGCCTGCCTCCCCCAGAACTTTGATCCACGCCATCTTGCATACAGGCCACACCACCCCACAGAGGGCACCATCGCCACTGCTCTCTACTTTAGCTCTCAAACACCTGGATCTCCTACGATGCTGTTCATCTACGACAGCTCAGCCTTCAATACCATGATCCCCCACATCCTAGTGAAAAAGCTGACCTGTGTGGGTCTATTTTGTTTTTACTGATATACTGTATTACTGATCCGTATACAGTCGTGGTCAAAAGTTCACATACACTTGTAAAGAACATCATGTCATGGCTGTCTTGAGTTTCCAATTATTTCTACAACTCTTATTTTTTTTGTGATAGAGTGATTGGAGCACATACTTGTTGGTCACAAAAAACATTCATGAAGTTCTTTTATGAATTTATTATGGGTCTACTGAAAATGTGAGCAAATCTGCTGGGTCAAAAGTATACATACAGCAATGTTAATATTTGCTTACATGTCCCTTGGCAAGTTTCACTGCAATAAGGTGCTTTTGGTAGCCATCCACAAGCTTCTGCTTGAATTTTTGACCACTCCTCTTGACAAACTGTGTTACTTTTCTGACATGGACTTGTTTCTTCAGCATTGTCCACACGTTTAAGTCAGGACTTTGGGAAGGCCATTCTAAAACCTTCATTCTAGCCTGATTTAGCCATTCCTTTACCACTTTTGACGTGTGTTTGGGGTCATTGTCCTGTTGGAACACCCAACTGCGCCCAAGACCCAACCTCCGGGCTGATGATTTTAGCTTGTCCTGAAGAATTTGGAGGTAATCCTCCTTTTTCATTGTCCCATTTACTCTCTGTAAAGCACCAGTTCCATTGGCAGCAAAACAGGCCCAGAGCATAATACTACCAATCAATCAATGAATCAATCAAATTTTACTTATATAGCCCTAAATCACAAGTGTCTCAAAGGGCTGCACAAGCCACCATGCTTGACGGTAGGTATGGTGTTCTTGGGATTAAAGGCCTCACCTTTTCTCCTTCAAACTTATTGCTGGGTATTGTGGCCGAACAGCTCCATTTTTGTTTCATCTGACCACAGAACCTTCCTCCAGAAGGTCTTATCTTTGTCCATGTGATGTACTGCATTAACTTGTCACATATAATCCAAATGATGAAGCTTGTTTTTGTAAGGACAATCAACAGGTATATCGTCAGTCAATATTTTAATTCTACTCACCCGGGGGGTCTGGCATCGGCTCACGTTTGCAGTCAATGAAGCAGCCGCACGGCATGTGGATCCAGCGCTTAGACAGCACAAAGAGCGGCGTGACCGCGGGGGCCAGCAAAGTGAGAAGGAAGCTGAGGGTTTCCAGGGACGAGCTGCGAGCGTTGGCTGCATGGCGCACCAGCACCAGAGTCTGTCAATGAAACGCAAGAGGAAATGAATTCACCGCCAAGGTGCTGCTGATGGAAGATGTAAGAGGGTGAAGAAGGAGGAGACCACAGAGGGAATCACTTCTTTATCAGTGCTGAGAGGATTTTTGGATACTTTGAGGTTAAGATTTTAAATCATTGAGTGTCTTTAACCCAAATATATACACTATATTGCCAAAAGTATTTGGCCACCCGCCTTTACTCACATATGAACTTGAAGTGCCATCCCATGGAATTGTCCAAAATGTTTTGGTATCCTGGAGCATTCAAAATTCCTTTCACTGGAACTAAGGGGCCAAGCCCAACTCCTGGAAAAACAACCCCACACCATTATTCCTCCTCCACCAAATTTCACACTCGGCACAATGCAGTCTGAAATGTAGCGTTCTCCTGGTAACCTCCAAACCCAAACTGGTCCATCAGATTGCCAGATGGAAAAGCGTGATTCATCACTCCAGAGAAGGCGTCTCCACTGCTCTAGAGTCCAGTGGCGACGTGCTTTACACCACTGCATCCCACAATTTGCATTGCACTTGGTGATGTATGGCTTAGATGCAGCTGATCGGCCATGGAAACCCATTCCATGAAGCTCTCTGCGTACTGTACGTGGGCTAATTGGAAGGTCACAAGAAGTTTGGAGCTCTGTAGCAACTGACTGTGCAGAAAGTCTTTGCACTATGCGCTTTAGCATTCGCTGACCCCTCTCTGTCAGTTTACGTGGCCTACCACTTGGTGGCTGAGTTGCTATTGTTCACAAACTCTTCCATTTTCTTATAATAAAGTTGACTTTGGAATATTTAGGAGTGAGGAAATTTCACGACTGGATTTGTTGCACAGGTGACATCTTATGACAGTTCCATGCTGGAAATCACTGAGCGCGGCCCATTCTTTCACAAATGTTTGTAGAAACAATCTCCATGCCTAAGTGCTTGATTTTATACACCTGTGGCCGGGCCAAGTGATTAGGACACCTGAGTCTCATCATTTGGATCGGTAGCCAAATACTTTTGGCAATATAGTGTATATACAAACGCTCTATGATACGTTTGTACATGCATCAGATGATCATACTGACAGCTGTTTCCTATTACAGTTATCATGTTTAGTTACAAAGGGAAATTATAATATATGTTGATCGAAGCATTTTGACACATATTGGACCTATTTGTGGTGAATTATACCGTGTACCGTTTTCTTATATGATTGTGAAGTAGCATGTGTTTGTATTTGGTCACAGAATCCTTTCGAGGATTATTCTACTAAGGAAGTATGCCTTTAGATGGCTTCAAAAGTGCACATGTCCATCACAAACTATCCGTAGAGTGGTGGCTTTGTGTCCAGGAAATTGGAATCCTACAGGAATGCAGGTTTGATAATAAAAACATTAGCAACATTTGGTAGGAAGCCCCCACAGGTAGGAGTAGGGGATTGGGATCGCAAGTCACCCGACTCAAACTGATCAAAGGAATAATGTCAGGGAAAGATTGACTGGCCGGCTCCAAGGCTAGAGTTACAAAGAGTAGGGGTCTTCGGGAAGGGGTATTTATCACTGTGGCCTGAGAGGACAAGAGAAGAGTGATCAGGCCCATACTCTATCTCCTGGAAGCTGCAGCTCCAGTCTGAGGCTTCCTGAAAGAAATCAAGCTTTTTGTTCGACGATTCCACCTTCTTGGCTCATCACTCATCACACGACCATCAAATATACAACATCTGCAATACATGTTAAAATTGCTCCTAATAAAGTTTTAATCGGCATATGAATATCTATTGTACCTGTAAAAAGACAATAATTTACGCACCAATCTCTGAAACTCAATTCCAATATTAATAATTTTCAGTGTTGCAGGTAATGGGATTTCTGCTTGCTGGCTTGGTGGCATTTATGATCCAATATTCTTTATTTACTCTGTAGGAAAGTAAATGTCCTATCAGCAGGTAGCACACGTGGTAGGTCTAATGCCAAAAGGTATTTTAAAATACCTATTCTCTCAGACGCCTGTCAAGGTTGATGCAAAACAGTGATGAAAGCTGGATTTACTGTCAGGAAAAACTAGCGCCGCTATTTGCTAACTGCAGACTAGCACTGTTAATTGCTAGCTGCCAACTAGAGCGCTAATAGCTAGCTGGCAACTAGCGCTACTAATTGCTAGCTGAAAACTAGCATTGGTAATAGCTAACTATAAAAACAAGCTACTAGCTACCTGGAAACTAGAGTGCTAAACACTAGCTGCTTTAAATGCAAGTTAAAGTGAGTACGGTGGTCATATCAATGCCGTTCATGAACTATACGACATTATAGTCATCAATGTTAAAGTGTATTTAAAAAAATGTGAACGTGTGGAAATATTGCAGGTGATATATAAAAAAACAAACATGTTTGAAGTTTTCTAATCAACCAACAATTGAACTACCCCCTGCAGTACCTCTGCGGACTCGCTAGGGGTAACCCATCCCCTGTTGAAGACCTCTGGTCTAGATCATATTGAATATGTTTGGAGTACATTTTGCATAGATTTTGCTCCACATCACATTTGTAACCCGTTGTTTGAGTATGTCTGCAGATGGTTCGTTTGTGGAGGCGTTGCCAGATAGCAAATCAAACCCTTTATGACCCACTATCTCCGAAAATATGGACATGTACCGTTTGAAAATGTACAATTTCAATATATATCATGAAGATGAACATCACCTCTATTTTTTCCTGGACACCACCAAAATTAAACTTCATAAACAATGTATAGATTTGCCGGTCACAACATTACGCTGTAGGTGCACCTGCACACTCTGGGATCGATACAGAGCTAAATGCATAAAAAAGGGAGCATTCATCTCACTGCATGTGCTTATGCCACCATTAGATGAAAATAATACTTGATCCTATCTTTTATCATGTTTTCTCAAACAATTGCACATTGTAATTACAAGCTGTGGTCTCTTAAAGTACCAGTAGAGTGGAAAAAACAAGTGGACCTTATATGCTTAATTGTGTTTTATTGTATCCATTAAACCAGAGCTGGGCAAAATACGGCCCGCGGGCTACATGCGGCCCTTTATGATTTTCAATTTGGCCCGCCGGACGTTCTACATAATTTTTTTAGACCTTTAACATGAAAAGTGTATTTGCCATTATGATGTGCAGTGATGTTTTTAAATGACCGTAAGTCTTGAACTATAGAAAGTATTTCAATGGTTGAAATCTGCACTTTTGAGTGTTGTAGGAGTTATTAGGGTAATCTTGTAGGTCACAGCAGCTCAGACCAGGAACAAAGCAGAGTCGGCGGGGTTTGTTTTCAGAGCAGCCAGCCCCAAACACTTATGTCAGGAACAGATGCGGAAGCAGATTTTTACCTGATAATATATCATATTGTAGATGTTTATTACACTTGTATTCAAATTTTGCTGTTTGTTACATTTTTGTTGTGTTTTGATTGATTGTAAAAGATACACAACTATGGAGGAGCTGGTCTGAGAAGTTTAGCACATAGCAATACTGCTACATGATGCTTAGTGTTTCACTAAAGCTGGATTTGTTTAGCAGAGCTTCTAAAAGCTCATCCACCTTATATTCAGGATAAAAAATATAAGGTTTTGGATCATAATTTTGCCCCAAATAATCGTTGTTGGCTCTCACGAAGTCTGCATGATTTGCATTGTTGTTGATGGGGAAGGGATCTGTGGTTCCTACTTCTACGTCACGTGACCGGCTTCTTCATTATCTCTCAAATTAGCTCGGGAATCTCAGTGAGCTTGATATTATTTTGAGCATTTTTATTTGTTCACAAACTTTATATATTTATCTGTGTCATAAATTAAATATATATGATAATATATAAATAAAGTACTATACATCTATCTAATAGCTTCAATATAGAGGCAACTTGTTTTCCACTCTACTGGTACTTTAACACAGAGTGATTGTTCTACGCATACAAGACGGGAGGTGCATTCAAGGTCCACCACACAGAGTAGGATGCCTCAATGCCTGACAGAAATGAAAAATAATGATAATAAATGGTATTTGTTGTGCAAATTACATTTGAATACATCTTAAAAGTGCTATAGTACAAACCGACATTTGAAACAAATGAAGCTTCGCCATTAAAACAATACTAAGACTCAGTGAAACATAAGAGACATAAAATATGGAAAATAATTGGTCTTCTAAATGTGGTTATTTACAAATAACAGTGATAGCAAATTGTCATATCGTTACATCCTTAATCTTTGTGGAATGTTCTAATATATTTTGTTTTTAAGAATGTGTTGCGGGCCAATAAAAAAAAAGCTTTGGCACCCAAGGCCCCCAGGGCCACACTTTAAACACCCCTTATAGGGACACTTGCTATTTTGTAACCAAGCTAAGTTGTTAGTGTTTTGTTAGGTGTGTTTTTGCCAGCTGCTTACCATCATTGGCATCCACAAAGTAACCCTGACCACCGCCAGGACCATGGAGAAGCGCTTTTGTGCAAACACTCCAGGCGTGTCAGCAGATTTTTACTTGATAATGTATCATATTGTAGGTGTTTATTACACTCTGCATTCATATTTTGCTGTTGTTACATTTTTGTTGTGTTTTGCTTGATTGTAAAAGATACACAACTATGGAGGAGCTGGTCTGAGAAGTAAAAGATGTTCATATATTGTTAATATTCAGTGTTTTATTGTTCATATGTAATATTGCAAATCCCACTTTCTTTCTTTTCATGTACATTTTGAGTGTCCCATTCAGTAAAAAACTGTAAAATTCCATTCCATTTATTTTGAGGCGGTCTGTCATTATGTTTTAGGAACTTGGACATTGTGACTTTTGGTATTAGTGTTCCTGAAAAAAAGGGAGCCAAACACACATACTGTACAGCAGATTTTTACAGCTAAATATGTACATATCATTTATACACATTGGCCCCGCAGACACATATTTTTCTCTCAAGGTGGCCCCCGAGTCAAAATATTTGCCCGACTCTGCATTAAACCATATACAGTGAGTTTGACACATCTACTTTATACCTTTTATTTGTGGAATGTTCTGGTCCGGGTTTATTTTTGTTTTTAAGAATGTGTTGCTGGCCAATACAAAAAAAGCTGTGGGCAGCAAAAGGCCCCAAGGGCCACACTTGCTATTTTGTAACCAAGCTAAGTTGTTAGTGTTTTGTTAGGTGTGTTTTTGCCGGCTGCTTACCATCATTGGCATCCACAAAGTAACCCTGACCACCGCCAGGACCATGGAGAAGCGCTTTTGTGCAAACACTCCAGGCGTGTCAGCAGATTTTTACTTCATAATGTATCATATTGTAGGTGTTTATTACACTCTGCATTCATATTTTGCTGTTGTTACATTTTTGTTGTGTTTTGCTTGATTGTAAAAGATACACAACTATGGAGGAGCTGGTCTGAGAAGTAAAAGATTTTCATATATTGTTAATATTCAGTGTTTTATTGTTCATATTTAATATTGCAAATCCCACTTTCTTTATTTTCATGTACATTTTGAGTGTCCCATTCAGTAAAAAACTGTAAAATTCCATTCCATTTATTTTGAGGCGGTCTGTCATTATGTTTTAGGAACTTGGACATTGTGACTTTTGGTATTAGTGTTCCTGAAAAAAAGGGAGCCAAACACACATACTGTACAGCAGATTTTTACAGCTAAATATGTACATATCATTTATACACATTGGCCCCCCAGACACATATTTTTCTCTCAAGGTGGCCCCCGAGTCAAAATATTTGCCCGACTCTGCATTAAACAATATACAGTGAGTTTGACACATCTACTTTATACCTTTTATTTGTGGAATGTTCTGGTCCGGGTTTATTTTGTTTTTAAGAATGTGTTGCTGGCCAATACAAAAAAAGCTGTGGGCAGCAAAAGG